>NC_142096.1:10933384-11533384 GCF_054644295.1 Miniopterus natalensis
TCTCAGGTTGGCAATGCCCTTACTCATGTTTGGTTTTCTGTTGTTACAAATCAGGTTCCGATTTTTCCTTAATATTTGAATTAGGAAACACAGGAAGCAGGATTTTTAACTTCCCACTTAATATCACTGCTTACATACTAAGAAACAAGCCCAGATAAAACTCTAACAAAGTGCGCACTTCATAAATGAAATGTTATTAAAGAAGTGCATAGAGGCCATGTAAAAACCAAGGCAGGATTGAAATTTCCACTGTGAAGCACTGCACTGCAGCTGTCACAGAGGCCTGTGTATACTGATCATTATAATATTTTTATCTTCATTAAGAAAATAAACCAAAATTACATGAGTGCTTAATTCAAAAATTATGTCACACAAACTAAAAAATTTGGAGTAACTATTAAGAAATTTAGGGAATCACTTCTTAAGTCTGAACTGCTCTCTGTATATACTTAAACAAGATGCTACTGTGACATGGGCAAGGTCTGTGGGCTTGGAGCTTTGGGAAAGTAAAAACAGCAAACAAACAAAATGATCATTCTCAATCAAACCTCTTCAGTATTCTGGAATGTAAGACCGGGAGGCAGGATTGCCCTTAGGGAGTATTTTATTGGATCTGTTATGGTCGTCTGGTTTTAAGTAGCACATATACATTTAAGTAAATATTTTATTTTAAATTCTCATTCATGCTTTTATTTATTTATAGTTAAGGGCACTATAGTGAATATTTTTGAAACTATATGTAGGAGGTAATATTATACATACATTTTAATTCAGGAAATTAAAGGGAGTTTTATGAAATATTTATCTTATAGAAGAAGGGCTTTGAATTTGATAGGGTTGAGGGTCACTGCACTGCTTCAGACATCTTCATGCCTTTCCGTGGTCAACTACTTTGTGCACTTCAGTAAATGTGTGTACTTCTGAAGAAAGTGACTGCATCTCACTTATGTTTAAAACTGAAGCATCTAGAATAGTTCCTGGCACATGGTAGATTCTCCATAATATGTTAATTTGGATTAACCGAATTAATTACCTGGAGCCTACTGATTTAGCCAAGCAAATGAAAACATTATGTAAATTTCTGATGGGCAGCTGTTTGCTGACAGAATCAATATAATCAATATAATTTGGTATAAGTCAAATGCTTAAGTGTAAGATTCCCAACTTCTTTACTGCCAGTTCAAAATAAAAACTTTGAGGAAAGGCCTTTCATTATCCTTGACGGGCCATTTGTTATCCTGAGCCAATCACTGTGGCCAGGAAAATGAGTACTAGGATTCAATGGAGCCTTGGCCAGGGCTGAGAGGTAGTATAGTTGCAAGTCTGGCCACATCATGCAGAGTAGGGGAGCAGCGGTAACCCAAAGGAAAGCTGGGATGGGTCATTAGTGGATAAACTATGAGATGCCTTTGAGGATCAAACCTGAGATCCTTCAGTCCGAGGGCTGACGCTCTAACCACTGAGCAAACCTGCTAGGGCCCTTAGTATTCTTCATTCTTTTCTTTCTGGTAGATGTTTCTGCAAGAAGTTGACTTAGAAATACTATGTCTTTCTTCAGATTTATGAGCACATGTATTTTTTCCAAACAATTTAACAGCATGTCATGTAGTAGTTCAAGCACTGAGGTCACACATGAAATAAATAGCTTCTGCACAGATGTCTAAAATCTACATAGTGCCTGTAGTCTTTACTTTAAATAAACCACAAAAGCAACAATCAACCATACAGAAAATTGAATCAATTCTTTCTCCTGAGTTGATTTCCCCCAAGTCAGTTTCTCTCCATCTTAAATTTCAAGTAGACATTTTAAAGGATTTAGAATAAAAATGCAGTTCCATGTTTGTTTGTTTTCTTAAAATATGAACCATATGTTTGATGACAAAACTAAGTAGTTTTAATTATGAGGTCAGAAAGGGAAAGTTACTGTTCATGTAGTCAATAGTCATTCTAACAACAGTCTCTGTTTAATTCTTTATATTAACTGAACACATCATACAAAGCAATTGCCTAAAATAACTAAATTTTTCTTGTTTTGACTACTTTAACTAGTTTTTTTTGAGATATAGAGAAGCTAATACTGTACCAGGAAGTTGATAAGAAATTTTCCATAGCAAAGAAATTAATCTATTAATATTTCTGGCCTGTCTGCAAGAATAATTGTTTTTGCTCAAAGAGAAACTCAAATCAGTCAAAGACTGCCCTCCTTTCTCTAAATTCCTAGAATGTACAGTATAAGATACTAGAGTGATTTTTGATTGTCTTAAGGATCACAATGGTCAACTAATTGTGCTCTTTGCCATGGTTACCAAGTATCTTTTATTTGCCTGATTAAACTTGCAAAGTGAAAACAAT
Organism: Miniopterus natalensis; assembly: GCF_054644295.1. NCBI lineage: Eukaryota > Metazoa > Chordata > Mammalia > Chiroptera > Miniopteridae > Miniopterus > Miniopterus natalensis. The sequence continues at coordinate 10,935,737 of NC_142096.1, forward strand.
TATATTTCCACTGACTATTATACACATTAGAGGCTGAAAGTTAAAAAATACCACCCATACTCTCATTATTATACCACCTAGGGTATAATGAGTGCTGATCTTATAATTCCATTGGTCTTTATGTAAAATTTGACATAGCCCAGAAGATGTTTAATGTCTTATTCCAATTGGTCGGTAAGTTAAAGTGATTGAATACATGGAAGATGTATTTTTATTTTTTTTACTTTAATTCAAATGAACTTCATTTATAAATACCACATTCACTGTTATATGGGAAACTGTGTATTTGGGAGAAATGTTTTATTTTAAATGGAGATAAAAGGAAAATATTAGCAAATTTGGTTTACTACTATATTTAGGAACTTTAAAACATCCAAACACAATTACCAAAAATCCCCATTTGAAATTTTCTTTTATTTACCTTGGCTGTGTTATGAAGGAGAAAATACATGCCTGGTGCTCCTTTCCTTTCACTGTTTCCATTGGAAAAAAAGGAACATATTAGCAGATAAATAATCTCAAAGGTGATTAAGCTGCTTAAGTTAGGCTCATGAGGTGACATGGTCCTTCTATTTTCATATTAAAATTGACATATAATCCCAGAAAATCCACATTAAATAATTTTACTTGACAAAGCACCTCTTGTATTTAATATTTTTAGAAGAAAATTAACAGGTTATTATTTGTGTATTTTATACCTAGCCCGTATTTGGATGGCTTTGAAGATTTCAGTTACCATCTAGAAGTGGATCTGAATGATGTATTTGCTCCTATTTTGTACAACTTGACAATTTCCGTTTTAGATAATGAAGGGACTTTATCTCTACACTTCATCTTGCTTTTTTGGTAAAGAAAATCCTATTTGTGAGATAAGAAAACAATTGTTTTCTAGGCCTCCGACGACTCAGCCCAATTACCAGCTGATTAGATCTGTGACGCTCACCACTCCTGGAGCCTCGCGGGGCACGAACTTCTCTCCTTATAGATGAGAATGTGCCCGTTCTTACGGGACCGCCTGTGACAGCTGGTGAACGCCGGGCGGTGAGTCCATATCCCGAGTACGAGTCTATTTCAAAAGTGCAGTATCTTAAACCAAATTGCATCACGTCCTCATACTTTTGCTGAGTTGGCCGCAGTTCAGAAGCAGTAAATATTTGAACCCCATGAAAGATCAGTTCCATGAGAGGCAGGCATCTTCATTAAGGGAGTTTTAAACAATGTATTTGAAAGGAAAATTTTAAATATGCTTTTCTTAAACTTGAATTGTTTTCTTGTCATAGTATGTGTCATAATGTGACTTCACTATTGAAGACTACACGTACCTGCAATGGCCAAGTGACAACAAGGAGATAATAGTCTAGTTTCTGTACGTAGAATGATAATTTTTAAAGGAGTTTATATTCTGATTTAGAACTTAGCCTATGTGCTTGGCACAAGATAGAAACAGGTAAGTATTGAATAAAGGAAAGGAATTAAAAAGCTTTTCCCATAACTATAAAATGGGAGTCATAATACTTTTATGTTTGTTTCTTAGCCAAAGAAGTGATGCTGTTTTTAATAAAATTATCATAGAAATAATTTATTTATGTCAGTTTCTATAGGAAGAGTTTTAATACATGAAAACAGGCTAATGATGGGGAAACACAGAAGTTAATGTGTTATAAATACTTACAGAAGAAAGTGGCCTTTATGCTCACTGGAAGTCAGTCATATTATCATTTAAATTTATTAACGATCTAGAAAACTCAGTAAATCATATATTCAAATTTGCAGATGGCTCTGGTTATGACTTTTTGTTCATAAAATGATGCAGTAATTACTTTATTATCACTTGAATTTAACAGTGACAATGTTTTATGTTGATATGATAACGCAAAAATAAAAAATGAAATTGAGCAATTATTTAGCAGGCAACAGAAGTATGTAATGAGAACATTTAAGCATTTCCAGATGAATGCAACTCAGATAACATTTAATTCTAGTCTCTTCTCTGAACCTTTATTAGGTAAGTAAAGAGAAGATAGACAGTTTTTCTACATTATACCAAGTAAGCATGTATTTTCCTCCTACCATGTATTACTCCTTCAAATTAATCTCTACTTTTATCTCAGTTAAAGGAAAGATAATTTTCTCTAAAATCTCTATTTTATGGGGCACAAATCAAGTAAAAATATTAGTGGTGGTCATGGTGGTGGGATTGGTGTGGCAGTACTACTATTACTACTAATACCACTACTACATAGCATTTATTTATATCTCCCTATGTGCGGGTCCTGTGCTAAATATTCTGCGAGCATTAAACTCGATGTTTGCAATAACGAATCTAATGTTATTATGATGATTTACGTTGTTGTAGGCTTACATGCTGTTTAATAGAAACACAGGGACACCTCTTCTAGATCTAGTCAAATGTAACAAGTCTAAACATCCTTAGGACATTATAGAAGCAGATTGTTCACAGCTTTCCACTACCAAGAAATTTTGGAGAAACTTTATATTTATATAGCTCATGTTGAGTCCTACTATTTGGAGATCAATAGGAAGAAAAACACATTGCATAAGGGAGACAGAAAACTCACCTTGCGAAAAATGACATTCAATCTGTGTCCAAGGCAGGGACTCTGTGGTTGATTAGAATGATGATTTGCAAATCAATTAGAAGTAATTAAATGCTTATGCCTACAACTGATAAACTGATATTGACTTCAGTAGGAAGCGTTTCAATATACAAAAACTGACTAAGGTGAGAAAGACAGCAGGTAGTAAGTTACAAATACTTACAGAAGACAGGAGCTTTTATGCTCATTAGATGTCAGTTACATTAATTAGTAATATGCTTGTTAGTCATATGCTCATTAAGACAGTCATGTGACACTGAGAAAAAAATTGATTATATATATATATAATAAAAACCTGCAAGGCTATTTTCAGATCATGAAATCCTTTCTGTCTGCTGTAACTTGGCTTTGGCATTTGACATTTTCTTTATAGTGTGGTCAATTGTTAGCTTTGTGTTAATATCTTAAAATTTAACTCCAAAATAAACCTTATATGTCTTGAGTTTTGTAAAACTAAGGCAGATGGCAATATGCATTAAGTGAATATTTCATCAATTGCTCACTTAATACCAGATTTGCTTTCACAGAGTTCCTAGGTCAAACATTAAAAATTTCAGGGTGACTATAGTTATAATCCAAATATTACTTCCTAAATTTACTGGTAATATACTTTATATGTGCATGTATTCAAACAGAAGATATTTGAGCTAGTGTCAATAATACTAAAAATGTCTCATAAGGCAATAAGGAAGACAAAATCCTGTTCTTAGCCTTTTAGAGTTTTCTTTAGGATTGCCTGACCCACTGGAGCATAAAGATATAACGTCTTTTGCAAAAGGATCAGTCATATTCTTAAATAGGCTACTTGCCAAGTTCATTTAAGTGATACTACCGTCATGAACTGAAGTTGGGATTTACCGGTTGGCCTATATATTACGTAGATTTACTAAGATGTCATGTTTCAAACATGTAGCCCTAGAGGTCACTCAGTAGAACCATGGCCCAGTTATAATAACTGATGACAGTAGAAGTCAAGTGGGCAGCGTAAGAAACCCACAGCCATGACTGAACGCCATTCAATGCATTCACAGTGTCAAAGTCAATTGCTTCTGGCAGTGTCATTCCTGTTGATCAAAAGGTAATGGGAAGTGACGAGCAATATCACAAATACTCTGCTGTAAACAAAATGTTCCTCAGCACTTAAGTGACCAGGCGATAGCCTGTTTTCATAATAGTCAAATCAAGCCAAGTCTTTTACAGCTTCCAGACACATGCCTACGTTTTACAGGAGCAAATCTCCCCTTAAGGGCTCTGAATATAAGCCAGAAGTTACCCTGAAGAGAGGGGAGAGGAAAGATCATGTGAGAATGTGCTTCCGAGCACAACGTAAGTTTATCTGTCTGGCCTTTTATTCCCCACATAAATAAAGATGCCACCGGTGTAAATATATTACTCCTCCTTGTCTACGTCATGTTCCTTTTAGGGTTTTATGAATGTGTGATTTTTCTCCCTGCTTCAAATGACCTGTACTCTATTTTTAAATTTTATTTATTTTTTATTAAATTTACTGAGGAGACATTGGTTAATAGGTTTCAGTGATATTTCTATGATACACGACCTGTATTTTGCATTGTGTGCCCACCACCCAAAGTACTGTACTCTATTTTTGTCATTGGCCAAATGACAAAATTTGCCTCAAATATGCTTTCCTTAAACTCTTCACTCCCAAACACAGATAATCGGCCTTCTATTTGCGTTCCTAGTACCTTATTTAATCCACATAGTACAAAACCAAATATCTGTCAATAAGTCATGGCATATCATATTCAATATGCATGAAACTGTTTTATCTTTCCCAAGCCAAACTGCTCATATCCTTGAATTTATTATGTGATTGAAACTGCCATTGATTTGTCTCAGTCACTGAGTCAGAAACCTGGAAATTGTTAATAAGTACACTCTAGGCCTCGTCATGAATTGTACAACTGAAACCTTGTCAGTACCCCATAAAAAAGCATGTCTGGACCCTCAGCTTCTGTGTCAACTCTGCAACCAGTATCAAATATCTGTGGGCTCTCCTCAGTTTATTTCTAATTGCATGGTCTGAAAAATGTTTCTCTTTATTCCACCACTTTGTCATTGTTATTTTCTCAACAAAGAAATATGATTTATGGCATCATCAAGAAGTCGAAAAGTATAATATCAAAGTATTCATACATTCCTCACTGCCTACAAGATTAATCTTTTTTTCGTAACAAAATAAATCTCCTTTCATGTATCTAACACAATTTTCCAGTCTCCTTCTTGATATTTACTACTGGTACATATACTCTCCTTATACAGTAATTAACTTGGCTATATTTTCTGTCCTCTTGGAAATTACATATTAAATCATTCATGCACTTATCCAACAAACACCTATTGAGCACTCACTATGTGTTGGTCATTGTTTTAGGTCCTGAAGTTACAATAGCGAACCCAGTGCACAGCTCGTCACATCTCTCTCTCACCTCCTTCAGATTTTACTCAAATGTCACCTTCCAGTTCAGGTCTTCTTTGACCACTATATTTAAAAATTCACCCCACAAAAACCCATTTCTTTTCTCTCTACCTGATTTAGCTTTTTTCCATAGCTTTCTAATCCTAAAACTGCTATATATTCTACAGAGCTCGTTTATATCTCTTCCTCCACTATAAAGTAAGCTCAGTGAGGACTTTTGTCTTCTAGAAGCCAGTAAGGACAGCGAGCAGCTCTAATATGCAAATTATTCCCCAAAGGAAAATGAATTTTGTACAATTTAAGCTAATATTTTACAGTTAAGTTACTGCTGCCCAAGGATAGAGAGATTGTTTTCTGTATTGTCAATCCTTAATGATCTTCACTTTATTAACAAAGGTAAAGGATTTATGTATATCTCTACATCCCACTTTCCATAATTCAATTATATTCATTTTACATGTCAAGTCCCTTCTCAAATAACTCCTATTCTATGAAGCTGTCTTGATATTCCTGGTAGAATTGCCTTTCTTACTTGTATGTAACACCAAATAATAAGTAATGCTTCTATACAAACATTTATCAGAGTGTATATACTTTGTATTTTAATTTTACTCACAGTTATGTAGCATTAGGTGGGGTGAAAAGAGGGTAAGCAAACATTAGCCTGCACAATCAGGATTTCTTAGGTAATAATATTTTGTCCCCTGGAGAAGAGATACAAAAGTCACGTGGACTATATTTGTGGCTCAGATGAGTATATTTTAATTTAAAATTTAAAACAGTATATGAAAAAATGTTTAAGATGTGCTGTTATTTTGGAAAATAATAATGGAGCTAAGGAACAATGCATCAGTTTTGCTTGAGGGAAAATTGTGATGAAAATTTTTATTGCTTTTCTCTATACTTTTTTTACTTGAATCATATGGATATATTACATATAAAATGAAAACAAATACAGTTGCCCCTCCATTTTGTATTGGTCAGCTTAAAAAATAGAGAAATCTTATTTCTAGAACAATTAAAAGTCAAATTCTTTAGAACAGTTGAGCTATTAGTGTTGAGCTGCTATATTTAGACATCAAGTCCTTAGAGGGGACAAGCTAAAGAGAGTTAAGTACTTGATTTGCTTGTTGTTGTTGTTGATGTTGTGTGTGTGTGTAATACCCTTAGGAAATAATAAAACAACATTCATTCAATTAAAAATACTTTCTGAGTTCCTGTGCAGTCATTTGGTATAATGAACTCAGCTATATTTTCTGTCCTCTTGGAAATTACTGACTGTTCAGGAAAAGCCAGAATAAATTACTGAAATGACTATATACTGTATGTAACAAGTGCTGTGTAAGGAAAACAGAGCGATGCCGCAGAGAAAGAAGAGGGCAGGGCTAACTGGAAAGTCCTTTGAAGGGAGGCACTACTATGCTTACGACCAAAGAATGGCAAGGAACCACCTGTGAGTCAAGAGCAGGGACCCGTGTGCCTGGAAGAGGGAATGACCTGATCAAACGTCCAGAGGCACTAAGGGGACACTGTGGCTCTACTGATATTGTAGAACCATTGAGAAAGATCAGGAGAGCAGCAGGATATGAGGCTGAAAAGGTTTGGGGACACCAGGCCCTGCAGGATCTTGTACAGTCAGGTACAGGATCCAAAAACACAAAAATACAAACTATTTCACCATTCTTGCTACATCCTCAGGGCACCTTTTCCTATTCCTTATTTTCCTCTGTAAAATAAGTTAAAACTGACTTTAGATTTCTAACCTGTTTTATCCTAAAGGAAATGAATATAGACAAAATCTTTAAGCCCATGGCCTTTACAATATTTCATGGATTTCAAAGGACCAGATAAGAAAGGTTGTTTAAGTCCCCAAAAGAAAACTGATCTTCTCTAGGATAATGTTTCACAGGTGCAGATGACACGTGTGCACTGCAGAAATCTGCTGACTTCGGCAGGCCTAAAATACATAGCTTTACATCTACATTATATTCACGCATTTCTCTTTAAATAACCGAACACTGTTGAAATTCCCAGAAACTTTGTAAAATAAAATGAAATAAAACATTAGTTTCTAAGAACAAAACTTTAGTTGAAAACAAGGAATTATATAACAGCACTCCTTTAGCATTATTACATAAATACTATTGTGTGGGTGAAAAATTGCATATCATTAGCATGCATTAAGCATTCCATTGCTGGTTCTATAATTTTGTAATAATTACCAACAGTATATAAAATGCTACAATAATAATTGAAATCGCCAATCAAATTTTTTCTGTGCCTAAATTCCAATCACTAATTCAATAATTTCTTAATCTGGTGAATGCATCTACTCTGAATTGCATTACTATACACCAATTTGTACTTTTCAAATGTTAATGTCACTTCTTTGAAGGTTTTTCTTTTAAAAAAAGGAATACAAAAATAAAAAATGACATTCAATAAGTACACTGAAATTAGTTCTCAATTTCACATTTCAAGGGAACAGACACATCTAATTAAAATTTCCATCAAATCGACACCCTTTAACTATGTGTAGCCTTTAGCAGTTTATTAAATTCACATGGAGAAAAAATATAGTTCTGGCAGCATTTCCTCAAGTGTAGTAGGAACACTGGAGTGTTTTGACACTGGTAATTACAAGATACTATGATTCCTGAGATTTACTGTGGGAACCTGGAATCAGCATTTTGGTAAGAACCCTTGTGGTTCTGATTCAGACTCAGGTGAACTACCCATCAGGCACCAGGAAGTCTGTCTTACAATGAAGGCTCTCCAACAGGCAGATACCCAGGGTTTGTATTTCTGCCTTTACATAAAGGCAAAAAAAAATAAAAATCCTCTGATATAAACAGCTTTTAGCCTATTATTCTTACCTAATAATTACTGGAGGGCAAGGCTCTGGGCGAAGCACATTGTAGGTGCTTTCCTTTTTCTCATTTCTAGCCCATGGCTGTAGAATGAAGGATTTATACTAAGTAAGCCAACTATCTTCTCTTACAGAAATTTAGTGAGAATTATCTGTGTCCTGTTGAAAGTCAAACATGAAGGAAAATAACATTACAGAATTGTATTGAAAATGAGAAATGTGCACTTCGCATAATTACAAAATCTGAAATATAAGCAATCCAAATCACAATGGCCATACACATTAAGAATTTGCTGTACTGCTAAAAAAGTATGAACTCCAAAGGAAAAAAAAAAAGCCTGATATGGAACAAAGAATCAAACAAACAAATGGAACTTGAATTATGTCAAAGCAAATTAACTCCTGACTAACCAAGGCTAGAGAGTAATTAGTGACTCGTATTCCTTTAGGCCTTTCCTCATGCCAGTCAGTACTGGAAGATTTTTCAGAGATTAACTCATTCTGTCCTCAAAACTACCTCAAGCAATAGCAAATATTATGCTCCCTAATTCACCCATGAGGAAATGAAAGCACAAGAAGAATCTTTTCCTTGCATTTTAGCCAGAGTGACCTGATCCAAAAGCAAACCGAATTGGGTACCTTCTCCTGACTTTACACATCTGATCTGATTTCCCATTATTTCAGGAATGACTTTCCTATTTTTTTTTTTTTTCTGAACAGATCACGTCTTGTAATTTTATAGTTTTTATTGCACCATATATCTTTAATTCATAGGACTGATCACAGTTAAAATTTTATTACTTGGATGTTTATTTGATTTAAATCTGTCTTCTATCCTAATGGAAAGATCTCTGAGCTCAGGGACTGAGAATTTTTAATTTTTGCTTGCCATTATATCTCCCATCAACATTCTAATTGTTGGAAAATAACGATTCTTTAATATTTTCATGTATCTGCACGGTCAAAGCTCTTTGAAAAAAAAATTACTGGCGACCTGAGTTAAAGAATAATTAAATGAAAACCATGTGTTGGAGATAGTGATTGCCCTGAAGAGACTTATAAGTTTATTTATCCTGGAGCCAGTTCTTTGCATTCCAAAGGGTTGTAACAAAAATTAGGGATCCCTCCCTTCCTGTAGGGATTTGTTTACATTAGGGAGCAAATCCCCTCTTAGCAGAGGTAAGAAAAGGCAGATCCTCTGGCAGCTTCTATACATAAGCTGACAAAACTACAATGAGATGCCACCTCACACCTCCAACCCATCCTATATAGAATTATACAGGAAAATTAACTTAAAATTCTGCAAACTGAAAATTTCCCTTCTCTACACTTCATCAAAGTAAATTAGTGGATCTGCAAAGCTACCACAGTTCACCTCTGGCTGGTGATAGCATATTCAGAAGACCCTTTTGTAAATCAGGCAAAATTATTGTTTTCCTACTTGGTTGATTGGATATAAAGAACTCTCATGGAAGTTACAATTGCTGAAGCAGAAGTAGATGCATTGGACGTGTGAGCTCACTATCTGTGGATGAAATACTATTGATGATGTCTGAATGTACGGCTAGATTGACCAGATACCATCCAACTTGTAAAGGAAGCTCAGGTTATGGGGCCATGGAGGTTTCCAGTGGAAAGGACTCAGCGTTTACACCATGGAGAGCAACAATGGGTTTCCCATTGGCACTTTCTTCAGCAGAACAATGGAGTTATAGGTCAGGAGCCAATATGAGGTCCACCCAATGTCTGAGTATGTCTACTGCAACCAAGTATATGGGTCCCAGGAAATAAATACAAAATACATTCTGAGCTCCACTAGGCCCACTGCAAGATGGATTTGATCCTAAACTACATTTATTACCTTGTCCCATTAGACCTGCTCTGACCAGGAAACTACATTAACCTTCAGTGTTCTCTGTGATTGGTGTATTAGCTCAGAGGATGGTTGAATAAACCCTAAAATACGGAGGTATTTTCTTTGCTACAGTGTGCAGCTACCCTGCTAAATGGTTGCATGTCCCCTTAGGGAAAGCTGGGAGGAAGATTTATAGAATATGTTAGTGAATAATTTCAAGACTCGTCTCTAAAGTACCAGGCCTCCCTTTTCTCAAGGGCCTCTGAATCTGTGAATTTACCTAGATGATTAGATAATTATTCATGATTCTACTTTTATGGTAGCTCAAAGTCAGGCTTAGAAAAAGTTTATTTTTGTCTTTGTTTCTCCAGGTTATACATAAAAATAAAACCCAGTTGATGGCCCCTCGATTTTGGTCATAGGCATGCAATCATCATTGTCATTGCTGAATATCCATTTGGGTCAAATAATTCTTATTGTCAGTTTAGTATTGTTGTCCAATATAGTAACAATATCGATCTATTTTTGTAGCTAAGTGCAATGTGTCTATTTTGGCTACCTGCATACCTTGGTTAAATACTACTATTTTGGTATCAGCCACTTAAGATAAAATCACACATGGTAGCATCAACCCATTGTTATCTCCACCCACAAAAAATAGTCACTATGTCACTTCTCAAAGAGGCTGGAAAAACTTTCACCAATGTAGATGTCAAAAAATTTGTCAAGGACCTATTCTCAGTTAATATATGTCTATTCAGTATTAACCTGCTTAAGTGTTTAACTTATTTTTAAGGAATTTCTGTCAACTTTATTAATTTAGATGCCATTGATTAGCTTCATTTAACTAAGCAAACATTCACTGCTATATGACTTAAGACAATAAATACAGAATAACTTGTGTGATGATATCAATAAATTCACTTCAATCTATATTCCACCTGGAATAGCACCTTCAGAATCCATTACATAAATATTGCCAAAGATCTGTCAATATAAGTAAGCAAAATACTACAATTCCCTTGATGTATGAGTCTTTCCCTTCTGAATTTGACCTTGAAACTTGTCCATTGAGATAGAGATATGTTCCTATTTCTAGGTCTGGGGGCAATTAGACATAAAGGAGAAGCTGAAAGAATTGAAACCTCTTGCAAGGTAACTGCCTCAGGTTGCATCATTAATAAGCTGTCTAAGGCCCACAAGACAGAGAAGGGGCTGCTGCCCTGGCAAAGGGGGTTCTGTAAGGTTAGATCTGAATCTTATAAAGTATCTCCATTCAAATTCTGGGGTTCTTGCTATTTCTTACAAGGTTCCTGGTGATTCTGCAAATTCAACCTATTCAAACTCAAATGCTATATTTGGGTAACTAGGTCAGAAACTACATCGATTTTTTGCTTTCTCTAGTCTGTGGCTATGAGAGACAGAAAGAAACCTCTACTGTCCCTAGTGATAAGGTTGATAGGAATCAGAATTTTATCTTGATTATATTTAAAAGTGGCCTCGTGTTTGAGCTGAGTAAAATGCAGAGTTTGTGCATTGCCATATAATGAGAGGGTTGGGAGAAACAACGAGACCACAGCAAAATCAGTATTACAAACACAAGCCAGTGACGGTGGGAAGGGGAAAGAAAGCACAAAGTGGGTATCCTACCAGATCCTGCAATATCTAGTATCATAAAACACCTGTAGAAACTTACATTTTGCCTATATCTTAATCTCTCTGTTATTAGAGATTGCTCAGATTGCTCAGAGATAACTATAATTTGTTTCAGTTTCAAGATTTTTGTTACTATTTTGAAAAATATCTAGTCAGTGAAATTAGTATGAACTAGCACAAGTAAGGAGCTTATATATTTTCTATGCTAGTTTAATAAAGCTTTTTCAAGATTTAGCTCCCCGCAGGGAAAGCATTTTAATTTGGCAGCAAAATGTGATATTGAACATCTAGCTCATAGTTGGATATTTTCCCCTTGTAAGTTGATAGATTTGAGATGAATAGATAAAATGTGAAACCCTCAAGTCAATGTCTTATAGATAAGTTGTGAAAACTGTGCTGAACTGAATTAAATAATTGATGAAAACTAAAACACCTATTAGCAAAATATAATTTATATTCCTGACTATGCTCTTATAAAATCACATCTTTCGTTCTTATAAAATCTTTTGGAATAAACCTTAGACTTAACTAATTTAGTTCTACAATCCTTAATGAAATGTTATAATTACTGTCTTAGCAAGGTAGCACATTATATACACACATATTTTAGCATTATAAATGTAAAAAAGACTTCGGTGTATTTTTGGTGGATGAGGTGCCCATCACAAATTAAAATATCTTAGCCATTTCTATAGCAAATACTTCAGTACAGTTTGCTCTTAGAGACTAATAAATAAAACGAGAATCTTTTAAGGACATGCTGACTTGAACAACGGCGCTAAAATGAAAACAGCGCTAAAATAAAACATAGGGGTTGAAACAAAAACACACCTGAGGAATGCGAGCAATTTTTTTACAGCCAATAAGCTATTGTAGTTTAAGACCTAAAAAGTATGCACTGGGGAAAATGCTTCAGTAAACTTCTGGTCGTGTGTTAATTTTACCTTTAGGTCTAAGTTCATCATTCATGATGTTTGTAATAAATTAAAACTGTTTTCTTTCCCAAATGAAAGGGAAAATGGTATGTAAAAAACTTCCTCCTAAGAAAACAGTATGGAATATACAATTGAGAAATTTAGGCAGAAAAAATTATAATGTAAGAAAAAAGGCAACCAGAAGCAAAAGAAAGAATATTTGAGGGGACAAAAAAGAAGAAAAACATTAGAACCATTTGATAAATATGTTTAGTTTCAAAAGAGTGTGGATTCTGATATTCTGAAAACGATGAAGATTCCATATATCTGACAAGGTCAATTCAGCATTTTGGTGAATATCATAAACACGTATTGAAAACACAATGCTGTGCTCCACGCCCTTGCTCGTCTCACTCACTCACTCGTTTCACTCGACGAAGCTGGGTATGCAGGAATGAGAAATTCCTGACGTCAGACCTTGGCAGGCGATCAGAAGGTGGCTGAGATCAGTCTGGCATTCTTAAATCTGAAATTCGTAAGTGAGGCACAATGGTAAGAAAAACAGGAATGGCTTCGCAGCTATTTTGGTAAACAGGGTCTACTTTCTGGGCCGTGCATGACTCAGCCTCACGGGGTGACTGGCTCCCAGCTAGGGGACGGGGCACTTTACAGTCTTCACTATGTGGTTTGTCAGCGTTTTGTTGATCTTGTGGAGGTTTCTAGAGTGACACAGAGAGCAACGGGCGCCACAGCCCAGTGAACCTGAGCAGGTGAAGTGTGACAAAGTGCCAGTGAGAAGGGGCAGAAAAAGAGCATCGGAAAGAAGGCAAGAACGAAGGGCCTGTAAGTGTCTTGGGAGCTGGGCAGTGGAGGCGAGGTGTCACTGGTGTGTCCTGACTCAAATGACAGCTCGCACCCGCTCTTAGATCTGCGCCGATTCTGCCTCTATCTTTAGATCTCAGCGGAAGACCTTTTCCTTTTATTCCCCAGGGGACATCCCCTCCCAGAACGTTTCATCGTGTCCTTCTAGTACCTCGTCTCGCTGAAGTCACTTCCCACAATCAGTGCCTCAGCACGTTCAGGGCTCGGCCAGTATAAAACCCTCCGGACAAACTCGCCTTTCTAATTAGGATTCCCTTTGTCTACTGCCATTTACAGCCCAGATTTTAAAAACGATTTCTTCATCCCTTCATTCCCTGTCTTCGCATTTTCTCTCTCCATTCTCGATCGAAAGCTTCACAGTCCAGCTTCTGTGCCCACCGCTCCGCGGACAGTGCTGCACCAAGCCACCAGGCAAACTCTCTTACACGCTGTAAACATGGAACATTTTAATCCCTCTTTTACCTGGCCTTTCTTCAGGCTTCGCCAGGTGACAATTTCCTGTAAGGAGCCAGGACACAATGATTTTCAGGCTTCAGGTTTTCTGTTGCCTTCTCCTCGGTCCCTGATGCCACGGTCTTCTCTTCCTCTGAAAAGTCTATAAAGGTTCATGTCCTTGAAAATCATCTCAATTTCCACTTTCTCCTTTGGGCTTTTCATTAATTGTCATGACTCCCAGTGAACGTTAATGACACTTTCATAACTATCTTGAGAATTTCAGATCCGCTTATCTGACTTTGTCCAGTGTGGCCATGGTGGCCAATGAATAAATTAGAAAACAAATTAGTCACTAACGTTATTTTCATGCCTAGACTATTATTATTATTTTGCACATTTTGGAGCTTGACTTAAAAAAATTATAAAACACTTTTCTATTTATAGTTACTTTCTATATGGAATAAATGATAATTAAACAAATTTCTCATCACTGATTCCCTTTTATATATGGAGAGGTACATTCTTACAATGACCAGCCTTTGCTCAGTGCAGCGGAAGCTGGATGGATTATATTGTCAAAGAGGAAGAAATGATCCTTTACTCGTCTAGTTTTTTTGGTCAGGTCAAAGAATGAAATTGACATGAGACAGACTAACAGGAGAAAATAACCAAATTTAGTTACTTCCATTTGTTAGGGGGCTCCATCAGAAGATGGGTCCCAATGACAAGTCAAGCAGTTAAGGCTGATGTGCTAAGAGAGCAGTGGTTGGAACTTCAAAGTAGGGGAAGGCAATTCACATGGAGATGGAGCAAATGTTTAATAAACAAATGTTTACCCTACAGGGACACCGTGTAAAGACAATGGGACACCGAGAGGACTTGATTAAAGGGCTAGGTTCTTCCTGTCTACCACACCTCGTTTATGTATTTTTTGTAGTTAGCTCTGGTTATAGCTCTTTCCAGGCATGACCCACCCACCCTCAATCTAAATTCTTTTAAGCTGTTAGGGGGAAGGTCGAAGTTTCTTCCCGAGTCTTTGGTTCCTTAAAAATAAAATAATCTTCATGCTGGAGAGGCACATTTCGGAGGGCAAATTTTGCTTCCTTACAGTGGTCAAGTAGTAATCCAAATGTGTAAGTATTTCGTCTATTCACAAGCCACAGGAAATACTGCATTTCTTTTTATGTTGTTATTTTAAATAAAAAATCCTGCAGTGAAGTCTGGGAACCGCTGACCTCCTCTATTTGTATTCCTACTACAATCGTGTTTGGGGATTGAAGAAACAACTTGTTTCCTTTGTTCAAATAGCACATAATATAGAACTGAGTGCAGGGCTGTTACAATGTTGAAAGCTACAGGATATTGAAACTTATGAACTTCTCAATTTACACTATATAACAGGTTAGTTTTCTATCTTTAACACTGAATTAGAGTATAATTTCACATATTGCCTTTTCTTTTTAAAACAAAGAAAACCTTCATTTTCTTCTTCCAGTAGTAGATTTTTTTTCTAGCTGGCTTTGTTCAAAGACATCAAACTGAAAAACATAAAACATGGCATGAGAGCTGAGCTGTTCTCACTAGAGAACTGCTTTCTTATTGCTTCTAATGCAGAGGAAGAGCTGAACTTTTGGAATTAAGTTCATTTTAGCTTTCCATAGCAATATTTTTTTTCTAATTTGTTTGATATTCCAAAATAAATGATGGGAAAATCGACTTTCCAAGGGAAATCTGAAGTATCTAGTGAACCTTGGCCATGGAGTTTAAAACAAGAGTATGACAAATTCTGGTTTGTTTGTTTTGATTTATCAAAGAGCTTTGACCTGGCATAAGACATGATTGAATTTTTAAACTCTTTAAAAATTATTCAGGTCCCAGAAACATGAGAATGGCCTTTCAATTATTTTGTCCAGAGGTTCCACGGACTTGAATGGACCTTATATCTCATTCCCTACCCAAAAGGATGGGGCTTTAACCCTTGCCTTTAATTATAAGATCGCATAAGATATTTGAAAGCATAAAATATAAATGTTAAATTGCCAAATGCAAAAGCTTTGGGATTTATTTTTAGAAGAACCAACACTGAAAAATCTTGCACTGCTTTCATGGTTCAGTTTTATCAGCCTAGTGTGCAAAATAAATAGTAAATCTCAGGGTTACAGCCTTTCTGCTTATATAGGTGTTGACAGATTGTGCTTATAAAAGAGGTTCCAGAAAGGTGGCACTGCAATCATCACTGGGTCAGCCATGGCTGTCTTCAGCACTACAGTGGTTTTAACAAAAATGCAAAGTGACCTTAAGCTGCCCTTGAAAACTGTAAGCTGAGGTATGGAAAGCATATGCTACTAAACCTCAAACCCAGACCTGCTAAACAGGTAGAAATTGTTGCTCAGTAAAATTGTTAAAAAAATATATTATTGGGGGCATACAGGGGGCAGCCGATCAATGACTCTCTCATCATTGATGTTTCTATCTCTCTCTCCCTCTCCTTTCCTCTCTCTGAAATCCATAAAGATATATTTAAAAAATAAAAAAATAAAAAATATATATATTTTACCAATTAAATAGATGGAAAAAGTTTATATACTGAATGCACTTCCTGTTTAAAAGACTCTACCTACGAAGTGATTGCAACTCTAAATAAGAAAATAGAAAAAATCTCCTTTTTAGTATGTGAGGCTAAAGTGATGTGATTTCTTAGAACATAACTTGAAAATCAGTGTTAGTACGAAGCTATTTAAGGTGGATAAAAGAAACAAAATACTCTCCATTTTAAAATACTTGCTTCAGCAGACTGTATTTTCAATTTATCTGAGACGACTGTACATTTTGCTGAGCTAACATGGATAACAAAGAAAATCGTCAATGCTCAAATATATTGTCAGTGTTTCCATGGAGACCAAAGAAATCATAACCCTCGAGTTCAAACAATTTGAGAAAGGCTAAATGCCACACCACACGTAAGGCGCGGTGAATGGGAAGAGACTGAACGCGTTTATGCCATGCTTCTTCTGCATACACTGGATTCTTTATTTGCCTTAAGTTCCAACAAATAAGTGACGGCATGTGGTTCGGTGAATCCCCTGACTCTGAAGTCAGAGCACTTGTTTTAGGGCTGATTCTCCCTTCACAGCTGCTTGACTTAAGGCAGTTCTTAATTCCATTCAAGAAGCTTGGACAGAGGGTTAATCAATCAGAATAGAGGCTAAAGGGTCAAAGTTCGGAATTCAGCGGATATTTCCAACTGCCTGGCCTAGGTTCTTTTTTGTCCTCAGGATGGTACCTTTTCAGCTCTCTAAGATTGTGCATTTCCTTAGCTTCATTGACAGTCTGCATCTCTTTGTCTTTGAACCTAGTTCTGCTTCCATAGGGTGGAGCAGATTCACCTGCTGGGATTCTCTCTTGAGAGGTTGGTGAGAATTATATAAACAAGAAACTTAAAAGAACATTATTTCAAGGGCTAGATAGCTCGGTTCTAGCTCCAATTCTGCAGGGACCTGGAATATATATTACCAAGAGGTCCTGTTTATGTTAAAAATTCATTTACACATAGCAACAATCATAGAATTTCACATTTATAAATGATTACATAATAGGTTGATCTCATTTTACATTCTAAGGCCATGCAACCTCTTTTCCCAGTATATGTGATTTTGCATTTATTGGGAGATTTCTGGCCACCATTTAAATGATTCTTTAGTATATTTATATGTGATTGTACTGCAAATAGAACAGGAATTATTAATAACATTAGGTCATATTTTCGACCTCTGCAATAGGAAGAACTTTAGCACCTGTATTCATTCTAACGCAGTTACTTATGAATTTTATCATTTCAAAAATAATATTGCATTCCATTATTTTCTTATTTTCCTTGGTAAAATGAAACCATTGCTGAACACAGTAGCTTGCACAGACACTTTTTTCTCCCTTAACATAAAAAATGGTCTAGTGTGAGATATTCCTGAAAACTTCTGAAATCTACTTTATAAATCAAAGTATTCTAGAAGGGCAATCCACCTATGTAACAGACTTTTCATTAATTAGTACTTAAACCTTTCTGCTCCAACTTTTTATTATGAATAGCTGGAAATGAGAATCCAAGAAGTTTAATCTTGAGTTATTTGGGAATTTTTAAAATGTAGAACTCTAAGAGTTCTTTTTAATCTGGGGAATTCAATTCTATTGATTCCTATTGGTAACATTACATATTCAGATTTATAGTCAACTAAAAAGTACTTTAAATAATATGTTCAGTTACTGATAAGCTCATGATTTATAATATTCTAACATTTGAGTTCACATTATCAGGATATTTATTTTAGCTACATTTTTTGTTTTAATGACCACACCCTTCAATCTCAAATTCTACCAGTGACTCAGTAGGTTACATATTACCTACCTAATGAGAATATATAGGCATTTCTCAGTAAGGGAGTTACAACACTACAAATAAAAGATGGCATTTTCTTATAATTTACTTCTGTTCACAAATAGCAAACCATTTATATCAAGCCAAATCCATTTTATGGTAATCATTCTTCAAACACTGGGCTTAAATCAATGATACACTGTTATATTAAGCTTTATAGTAACTTCAAATTTGAAAGTTTGGTAAGCCTATGGATATTTTAAAAAAACATAATTATACAGCTCAAATTGGTGGAGTCATATTTTTCCCAGTTCATTATTCAGCAAGTTTCTGGAATTTGAGCTATACAATAAAAAGAGCCAGATTAAAAGTCAACAAATATGATACAATTAAAACTTTAAAAATGAATTGCTTACATTTTCCAAGTTCTCTTCTGGACTTTGTTCACATTCATATATTAATTGTTTTGTGTTTTACTCCTGCTGATATTTTATTTAAATAATAACAAAATGTACCACTGAGAAAGTGTACCTTTATTTGCTGTTCAAATTTTATAAATTAAAATCTTCATTATGCCATATGGAGATATTCCTAAGTAAGAAATTTAAGGAATTTCTTTTTATTGGTTTTATCGTGGGTTTTGTAAAGCTGAAAGCATAATGTTTTTTTTTCTGAGGTTAAAAGGGAAAGAATCAAGGTCACCGATAAAAATACGATAGTCCAGAAAACAAATTATTTCATTACATATAAGCAAAATTAGGCACAAATTGGATAAAATGGGGTTGTGTTTTACTACAGAATTACTTTTCTGATGAGCAAAATGGAAGCAAGGCATTTATTAGAGCTTGTGTGTGTGTGTCCGCACGCACGAGACATGCTAAGGGGTAGATGCTAATAACTTAGGGTGGTTTTGTTTTTGTTTTGTTTTTTCAGATTTTCCCAAGCAGGTCTAGAGTGGATCTTTTAACTTTTATTGCAACATTTAAAATTAATAGTAGCAGGACAGTTCCCCTGAAACTTTTATATAGAATCTGGTCTTAGTCCCCAGATTCACTAGCGATTATAAGCATAAAAACTTGCCAAATAGTTCTGTATTGAGACTCTTGAGATTTAAGTTGTGACAGAATCGGATTCACTGACAGTATTTAAGGCTGGAGTCAAGATTCTCATAAATTTTAAAAACATAGCTCCAAACCTGACCCTGTCCAATTACTTTTCTGCATTGGAAGTGATTGCAATTCTGGGTCATGTCTAGGCAGCTCAGTGTAGGTAAGATTTAAAAGCCATTTTCCATAAAAAAGCTTGCCTTACCAAGATAAATAACATGTGTGATCATTTCTCTCCAGTTGGTTTGCTGGCACTTTTTGATTAGTATTGAAATAGCAGTAATGGCATATTCTGTGGTTTCTCCTATATTTGGGGGCAATAAATGAATGTGGATTCCATTACAGTTGGAAGGGGGACTACTTTAGAATGAATCTCTGATATTTATGGACAGATATTAGTTATATGAGAAATAGTCTCGGGTGGATATTTTCCAACTTGTTAAGGTTGTACTCTATAAAGAACAAGTTAAAAGTGTCTGGATCATTACTTCAAATCCTGGGTAATGACAAGTCACTAGTGTGAAGAGCCATGTAAGATAAGAGTATAGTGTGATAGGTACATCCATTAGAACAACAAAAATTAAATTGTACCAAGAATTTCTAGAAATATTTTTAAGTCCTGCTAGACCATCATGCTTCATGACTACCACGACTACTTGCTAAAGGACTTTGAGATTCTCTTCTGAAACAGAAACTCACCAAATATCCTCATATAATTACGCTTAGAAAAAAGCACTGTGTCGTTCCATACTTATTACTCTTGGATAATTGTCACACAAAATTCGCAGTTTTTAGAAGCAAAATGAAATCAATTGCTGTCATTGGAAGCTTTACTCACAAACCAAAATCAATGTTTCATTTTTTTCTACTTAAATTAAGATTGTACAATTATTGGAAGATGGCAAGTAGAATAAAGCTTATGATTTATTGCTCTAACAAATATACGATTTCTGCTTCAGATACACAGGTTCACCATTCTCTCAGTGTTAAAATGTAGGAAGAGATAAAAAATCTATGTATATTATTGTAGAGCAGGTGAGGCCTCCTTGAGAACAGCTGAGCTATGAAAAATGCATCTGAAGTTCCACAAACTTTTTCACAGTGGAGAATCATGCCGACTGCAGCCCAGACGTCTTCTCCCAGGTGGTCCGCTCAGGGTGTATGCGATCGCGGCAGAACGAAAGCAGCCGCAGCCGCTTTTCACTGCGGACACACCGACTCATCGCTGTGGATTCTCCGATTTCCATCGGGAGTCTGCCTCATTCGCATCTCCCGGAGAGGGCAGCTGAAAATGTAGATTCTTGAGATCTATACCAGGAAGAAACTTTCTGAAAGGAGAGACAGCGTTTTAGACAATTCTTTGTGCACTAAGTTTGAAGTCAAATGGATGAAGGTTAAGTCTCCTCACAGTTTTAAAGAGAAAATGAGTGGGGATCGTTGGCTCTGACAGATCCCATAGCTCCTTCAGAACTTTGCAGGTATGTGGTTTTGTCACACGATGCAAACCCATCAAATGTGCATCCTAAATGGAATCACATATTTGGATTTCTTCCATGAGAACACACTGCCCCTGGAATCCCTCAGGACATTGTCCTTTTCTGGTCAGGTTAGGAGTCGCCAGACCTCAGAAAGGACGGGTAAGGGATATGGTCAAAATAACCAAAACTGTAGTTTTTCTATCAATTGACAATTTTTATGCATTAAGATATTTTTATTTCATGCATACAAAAGAATATATGTAACCTATAAGCAATCAATGTACAATCTTTATAAAATGAATATTATGAATTTACCACTCTTCTTAATACATTTTACTCTTCTAAATATGTTTTCACTCTGATACTCTGAGCTTTTATTTTAAAAGTCAGATATGCTGAGATACAATTCATATACAGAAAAATTCATCCTCAGTTCTATGAGTTTTGAAACATTCATTTAAATCAAACATAATACAAATATATATAATTATATACCCACTACCATCAAGGTAAGAAGTTTCATATCCCCAAGAAATAATGTGTGGCCCTTTGTTGTCAATCCCTAACCTCAACCATAGTCTGAGACAACCAATGATTGGCTTTCTATTCCTATAGTTTGCCTTTGTGAACATATTCTGTCCATTTTTAACATTATTTATTAGATTGCTTATTGAACACCTACCATATTAGGGCATCATTACCCAAAGAATTACACGAAAGCCTATTCATATTCAACATTCATTTCTAGTCAGACTTGAATGCTGTTCAGAACAAAATAAACATCAATTTACAAAAGAGCCACGTGCAATATGCAAATTTCTCCCATAATCACTACACATTTTTTAGCTTTATAAGTCTAAAAATGGAGACAGTGATTGGTGGGAGGTGAAGCTGAGCCGGGTCCACATTAAGATTTCTTAATCAGTGAGTGATGATAGTTTCTGGAACTCACATTGCCTTTCCAAACAATGCCTTCGGAGAGGTTCTGGCCATAGCTTTCAACCACAGTCTAGCTCTGTACGGGAGGAACTGAAGCTTCCAGCACTGCGGACCCCTACTGATTGTGCCGTCCTGTAGCTGGACCATGGCTGACTGATTTAGGTGAAATTGCCTGGAACATATTTGTACTATCTGCAGAGAAAAAAACCCCAACATTCTAAAGTGTTGATGCACTTGATACTGCTCAAAAGTTATGCTTTTTAAAATCAGAAGTGAAGTCAACCAAATTGCTAAGTGTTTCTCTTGAGTTTTCTTTAGAAAGATTCCACCTTTGCAAAATGGTAGGTAATTTTTTGGCATAGAGTCTCTCATCTGAATTTGATGAGCTTTTATTTTTGTCAATAAATTGCTCACAAAAAAGTTGGTGTTAGTTTTTCTCTTGCACTTAGGAAGAATGAATCTAGGCAATTCCTTTCAGTCTTCTCGAATAACAGTTCTTTTTTTTAAAATTGTAAACTAAGGTTATTGCTCAGCATAAATCAAGTCAGAAGAATTGAAATATGATTGAATTATCTGTATAGTCAAGGAAGTACTTGATCAGATTATTCAAATTCCTATTTTGTTGTTTTATTACTAAATATATTTTCTTGTTCACATGAATTAATATGCAAGCCACTTCTGGCTTGAAATACTTTAATCTATTCCAAATAAAGAAAAACAAATAAAACTTTTAAATCTCTTTTATCAAGTGTCTACATTCTCTCGTCACCAAGCCAAACTGTTTATTGTAAAAGAGCAACCAATGAATCTAAATAACTCAAACTTTTGTATTGCATGTATGCTAGCTTTCTCATCCCTGAACTTCTGTAAAATCACATCTTCTTTATGGTAGAGATAATGTTTATTATTATCTGCCACTGTCCTCATTCGCATTTATTAGAAAAATTAATATTGATTAATATTTAAATATTAATATTTAAATATTAAATGTTTAATTTGTCAATTACAGCAGACAAATATTAGTTTGTCAATTACAGCAATTCAATATTAGTTTATATCGTCTACAGCATAGTCTTTATGCTAAGTGAATAAGTCAGACAGAGAAAGACAAATGCCATATGATTTCACTTACATGTGGAATCTAAAGAGCAAAACAAAGGAACAAAGTAGAAACAGACTCACAGATACAGAGAGCAGACTGGTGGTTGCCAGAGGGGGAGGAAGATTGGGGGACAGGGTGAAAAAAGGTGAAGGGATTAAGAGGTGCAGATTGATAGTTGCAGAGTAGTCATGGAGATGCGGAGAAAATTAAGCTATTCCATTTTGCCAGATAAGAATAATGATGAGGTTTTTTAGTTGTAAGCCTGGGGGAAAACCTGCAAGGGGCTATTGAATTAAGAAACTCATTGAAAAATTCCTTTTACATGTGACAGCAGTGTCTTTTCTAGGAAGTCTTATCTTCCTCCCAGTCTAGGCTAGTCTCTCGCACACTGTCCTGTTGAAATCTATTCATTAGACTGCTTCGTTCACTAACCTGAACATTCTTTTAGATTATGAATGGGTAGCTTCATCAGTTTTGGAATCATTCATGTAGAAAGCATCCATTAAATGTTTGTTAAATAAGTAAATATATGTTGAAAATATTTCCTTCGTACTACAGTATGCTATGAAGAGAGAAGCTATTTAAATACGCAAGGTAAGTAAAATATATTATGCCAGGCATACAAATTAGAGACACTGATTTACGGCGGGTTCACACTGCTTCAGGAAGTTATTAAGAGCACCGGGCATCCAAAGCATAGTGTAGAGCAAAGGTGCCTGGTGTGTCTGCACACTAAGCATTGAACCCGAATGGACTGTCCTAATGTCTGACTGACTGTCTCACTGACCAAATTCAGCACATTGTAAAGGTGGCAATGGGCAGACAGGTTCTGGTGCTTGTGCTTTTTTTGTCACTTCCAGGAAAATGTTGCCAAATCCAATGCCATGAAGTTTTTCCCTTATGTTTTATTCTAATAGTTTTAGCTCTTATACGTAAGTCTCATGGAGGCTGAGAAGTCCCACAATCTGTTGTCTGCAAGCCGGGATGTCAGGAAAGCCAGTGGTGTAAGTCAGTTTAGGCTGAAGGCCTGAGAACCAGGGGCTCCAATGCAGGACGGCAGGAAAAGGCAGACAGGCGGCTCAAGGAGAGAGAGAGATGTAACCCGCCTTAGTCTTTTTGTTCTCTGAGCTCCCAATGAATTAGCTGACAGCAGCCTGCACTGCTGAGGGCAGATTGTTTTTACTCAGTCTCCTGAACCAAATGCTAATCTCTTTCAGAAACACCCTCAAGATACACTCAGAAATAATGTTTCACCAACTATCTGGGTTTCCTTAGCGCAGTCAAGTTGACACATAAAATTAACCATCATAAAAATTCACTTTGGACTCAGTAGATTTCTGGCCTCCCAATGGAAACACTGAAATCAGATGTGTTTTGTTATCTAAACACTCTTAGACTCAAAGGTTTGACAGGATTTTAAATGTTTACATTTATTTTTGGTTGAAAAAAAGGCACACACTTCTGTATGATTTTGGCAACGTAGAAAGCATGCAAATTATCAGTAAACAATCTATTGCTTGAATATTCCAGACTATTTGATGACATAGAAAACAGCTATTCTGATTCTCAGATGTGTCATTACAATGCAATGTGAGTCCCAAATCTGCTTGCAGCCCATCCTGCTGAATGAGCTGTCTGATTGTCTCCTTGAAGGCATTTTATTGTTGACCACGTTTAAGTCAGTATATTATTAATTTTGTTAATAACTTGATTTTGCTATGCCTTTGTGCCATTCTTTTTAAATTTCTTTGTAGCATTTACATGCAGGGAAGTAAATGGGGGAATGACAAATTTATCTTGAGCATTTACTCCACAGGTGGTCTTGTTGAATGACCTTTGGTGTTCTCTGGGGCATTATGTCATCTTCAGTGATTGAAAGTAATTTTTTTAAATTGAGTTATTTCCATCAACTGTAACTGTTATCTTCCACAAATAAGGCTACACCTGTAAGTGACCTAATTCACTGTTCCATTCAAACAATATTAAATAGTACTGCTTTTCATAGTTTGCTTAAACACCACCTAAAAATCACATATTTGTTTTTGGGTCCTTATTTTTATAAGAATATTAAGTGATTATTATGACTACTGAGAGAGTAGTATATTTCTTAAATTTGGAATTCACAGTTAACTGCTAAGTTTAATTTCATAGTCAATAAGAATCTTCAGCATAATATCTGCAGGTACATGGGACAGCGCTCAACCAACTGAGCCACCCTGGCTGGGCCAGCATAATATCTGTAAGATCTTTCATCTTTCATGAAGTCTAGCAATGAAAATCTAATTAAAACGTTATTACATTTGTCAATATTAGTTTTTGTAGTAGCTACTTATAAAGAATTGAGTAATACTGAGAAGTTGAGGATATAGTCAAGGTCATTTTCTACTTGTCACTTATATTTGTTATTTCCCCACATTCTACCTGTATACACAATAAAAATAATTTCTCATTACCACATATTTTCTCCCCTGGTTTACTTTCATACCACTGAGAATTGAGGAATTACAGCATAGAAGCATATTTTTTGCCAACAAATAAAATATGAGCACATCTGTAAAACTTTTACATAGATATTTAAAAGCAAATAATATTAAAAGAATTAAAGAAATCATGCTAAAGAGTCTATAGTATTAAAAATAAGACCTAGATCCATCCTTAATAAATCCATAATTTTAGGAAATCAGTTAAAGTCTCTGAGCCACAGCTTTCTCATCTTCAACTGGGGACTGTAGTATCAAATTGTTGAAAGTTTAAAAGTGCCCTGTAGGTGCTTTATAAGATAGCATCACTAAACCTTGATTATGGTCATGGTTTCATGGGTGAGTATATGCTAAGTCTTTTCTAGTTACCAGGGATTAGGAATAAAAACACATCCTTATCTCTTTATGTTTATAACAGGAAGTTGGAAATATGGACTTATCTTGACTAATTGTGTTAAAAGAACATGAGCAGCAATCTGACAATATCACAGAATATAAACTATATGTTAAACATTTTTTAAATTAAAATATACATAGTCTTTGATTTGGAAATTTCATTTTTAAGAATTTATCCCAAATAAGATATCTACAAAGATTGGAAACAGGGCATATACAAGAATCAACCAATGAATTTATAAATAAGTGAAACAACAAATTGATGTTTCTCTCTATTTCCCCCCTTCCTCTCTCTCTCTAAAATCAATCAATAAAAAATGTTAAAAAGCCCCAATGTTACGTAAAAGTATTGGAAATGATCTAATATTAAATCACAGCAGTCTTACCAATTAGTACATGGCAAACATCATCACTATTACAGCAAAGAAATTGAAATACAATATCCTTAGGTTATAGTTAATATATCTAAGAATAAAAAATATGGATTTTTCATCTTCTTCAAACATTAAGGACACCAAATATTCTAGGAATATGTGATAACTTCTTCTGATTAATAGTATGTATTGAATTTGTTTCCTTAATATAATTTGTGTTTGTAACGTTTAGATTAACATTGCTTCCCACTTTGGAAAAGTAACATTTTTATTTGACATTTTCAAAGAGCAGAAATAGTCCTTTGCATACTAACCTTTAAAAAATGATGAAGTATAGGCTTGATGATGTCATTTTGATTAGTGCAATCATTTTAGCAATGACCTTTTCCACTTTAATGAACCCTTACCTTTAATCTGAACAAAAGTGGTACGTTCTTTGTATTTTTCTAATACAATTTTTTAGGGGAGAAACATTTTCTACAATTTAATATAATGCATTATCATCTTTCTACAACATTATATGGCACAGAATATTTATAAGGTTCTATTTACATTATGCCAAGTCAACAAGTTAAAGTTAATGGTCATAAAATAAAATTAAATGATAATTTTTATGGGGGTTAGCTGGGGACAGTGGGCACAGTTCATTTGAGATTTTTTTCCTCTGCAAGTTTATGTTCATTATAAGCTCACCCTAAAACCCACCTATAAAGTACTACTTTCTTCCTGCCAACAGTTCCAGAAGAGGTTCAGTTGACTGCCAGTCTCAATTATTAGACATAAATGAATGAGCCTTCACATGACTTTAACTACTAACATTTGCACCACCTCACTCCTGAGCAAATGCCAGGTTAAGGCACAACATAAAGTTTGCTATTGTTTTAAGGCGCTGTT
Source organism: Miniopterus natalensis (assembly GCF_054644295.1). Taxonomy (NCBI): domain Eukaryota; kingdom Metazoa; phylum Chordata; class Mammalia; order Chiroptera; family Miniopteridae; genus Miniopterus; species Miniopterus natalensis. Next base: position 10,962,547 of record NC_142096.1, read on the forward strand.
TAGGGGTAATAATTCATACAGTCATAGTAACTAGAACACAGAGCAACAGGCATTCTCAGTGTTTTTCTGCTCCTCCAGAATATAAATACGCCCCATAATGGCAGCAAGGTAACTGGTCTTCACAGCTGCTTCCCTAACCTCTGGCCGACAGGATGTACTAAGTAAAAATCAGGTGAATTAACAAACAGAATTTTGAATGAATTGTTCTAATACTAAAACTTATAAGAAGGTTGTATTGCTTCTCAAATTCTTTCCTGCTTCAAAGTACCTTAAATATTTACACTAGAAAGTTTCTCTCTTTCTTTGTTTACTGTTACATACTGGATTTGTCTTTGAGGCCAGTATAATTGCTGGGAAACATTGATCAATAATAGCCATAAAAGGCTCAAAATTAACTCCCTCTCATATCTTCCCCAGCCTTGCAATACATTTTTGCTTGGGAAGCAACCACTCAGCCATTTACCTTTCTCAAACTCTCCCAAAGCTTTTCCCCTTTTCTTGAAAGCTGACATCACTTAACTTTCTCACCTACAAACTTTTGTACACTTTTACTGCTTTGTAAGTATGTTCATTTTTTTAATTGTACTTTGCTTAGGATTAATTTATTTAAACTGATATTTTTATTACTTTTCAAATTCAGAAAACATTATACAAAGGGCCAAAATGAATCCACGTGTCTCACTCATGTATGAGACTCTTTGGGCAATGAGGCAAATTGGGCAACATTACTTACTTTCTAAAGAATTTACGTAGCATCCCAATATTGGCCCTCCATCCTGACGGTCACATTCTTCTTTATATGTAGGACAAGTAGGTTTTGATCATATTTATTGCTGAGTCATCCTATCCAGCTGCTTGCTTTTCTGCTTTAACCGGCTCATATCACGTTGTCTTTTGCTAGATTCCATCGCTATTCTTTCATTCGCCTAAATTTACCCTACACCAGGTGGTTTTGTGTGGAAGACCTTTTGAAAGGTTAGGGAGGAACAGAATGCAATTACTACACAGGGCTGGAAATCACTGTAACCCTAATGGCAGACATCACTCTTCCTAGAAACAAATCACACCTTTCCTAGGAAAGGTGACCTCTCCCTGCCTATTTGTTGTCTTCCCCTCCAGCTCCGCGTCCTGTTGCTAGAGCCTCTCTCCCTTCAGCTCAGCGCCAGCCTGCACTCTGCTTAATCTGTTAAGTGGAGCATTTCTATTTTCCTTCTCTGGACCACGGGCCTAAGCTCTGTGTCCTCACCTGAAATTCCACAAATAATTATTATGGTTTTCTACTTACAAACAAGAGTGAGCCTCATTTCCTGGGTGGCTGGATGCCTTAGCAACACACAAAAAAGCTTATAACAGCTTAAAAAAATAGTGATAGTGCTTGTGCTTTTAGGGGAAAGAAAGAAACGAGGCCTTTTTCTTCCAGGTAAAATTCAAAGGCAATTTTATCAGCAACAAACTGCAAAAACATGTATTCTGCTTCTTTTGTCATTCTTCTCATGTACTGTGAAGTATGTTGAGTGCCGTGAATATTTAAAAAATTATAAATGACTAAAAGAGAAGAATAAGCTTAGAAATCCCGTAGAAATTTATTTTGTGATTCCAGTTAAGGCTGGTATTGTAGTTTCAATGAGTAAAAATTGAAAGTATTCTCAATCCTTAAGTATTGTTTCCAGGTAAAAATCTGGGGATTAGAAATTATTTTTCAGAAATTTTCTCAAAATATATGTTACGATTTTGAGAGTAATTCTATAGTTTTATAAAAGAGTTTTTAATGCATTCATTTATATGAGTGTAAAAATGTACCATTTGTGCTTGAGTTTTAGAAAAACGTTACATCCTTTTGTTAATATTTGTATGTAGGCTTTAGAGAAGCACTCTATCCAGCAGCTGGGTAACTATCATCCCTTGCATTTTTTATACACCAAATTAGAGCTTTTTTAATACATGGGTCTAACTCCTGAAATTACCTTGTCAATCGTCAGAGAGATTCTTCTTGTTGACAACAGGAGAGGGGAAGGGCCCTGTGACCTTCAGTTCGTAGAAGCGTGGTACACTGCATAACCCCAAACGCACGATTTACATCATAACTGTAAGCAGTGCATGTGGATTAACAGATTTTTAATAAGCGTTTTATAAGATGTTTGAGTAATATATACTTTAATTGGATGTTACTCGTAGAATAACACATTAATCATCTCTCACTTTTTGGAGACTAACTTCTTTTCTCTAGTTATAAGGTTACATGTCATGTACCACTATAATGGAGACTAAATTTTTCATTAATGTTCGTAAGTTGGAGCATACTACTAAAATACATTTATCAGTATTAAGAGATATTGCCGAGCAAGAAGAAATAAAGCATGAATGTTGAACTTGAATTATAACTTAATATATTAATATTATAATGCATAGTCTAAGTACAAAGATAATTTACACCATGAAAAGACCTCTTATTTCACTATATAATGGGAATCTATTAAGAATGAAGTGTCTCAACTCCCTATTCCCACCCACACATGTTCATTTTCCTATACCTGTGACCACCCTTATTTTTTTTGTTCCGAATTATCACTAACTCCCCCTGCTCTGCTGTTTTTCTAACCCAAGTCCATTCCTGTTTTTGATGCATTTCTAATCCCTCCCTAGTGACTGTCTCTCGGTCATGAGGTCTGTTCACAAGCCCCTCATCGAGGCACATTCTTCTAAGTAACAAAGTGCAACAGTCCTTTCCATCTGTGTTTCAGTCACCGCCGTTCAGCTCTGCTCTCGGACACAGCTGACCTTTGGAGAGTAGCCTAAACTTACTAACTGCGTTTTTTATACTAATGCTCACTCTTCAACTCAGAATACACGTTATTTCTTCCCTCCCAAGTCTACTCCGGGCAAAGGAAGGACGCCAGGCCTCACCCCAGCGGGCCCGCTCGGGCCTGACCCTACCGCAATCCTCGGGCCGTGGCACTGCCACCCTCCTTCAGGGTCACAGCGGCCCCCTGTTCACCTTCCACACGTCGCTCTCCTCCCCCTCACTCTCCAGTCACAACACCCCTCCCTCCCTCCGTCTCTCTTCCCCCCCCCCCCCCCCCCCCCCCGGCTGTGCCTATTTCCACAGTTTGGCAGCCATGTACCCGGGCATGACCCCTACACCCACATTTCTGCCTTTAGCTTGGCGGAGCTTGAGGTGGGGCACTGAGCTTCACGATGGACCCACTTATCTGAAAACCCCCCGTGTGGAGGCGGCATAACCCGCTTATGCAGCACTTTGAAGGAAAGTGATCCCGCTTATTAAGAAGGGAACGTTGGTGACAAAAATACACTATCAGTGGTCTCTTCAGAGGGAGAGGACTAATGGGTCTCTTTTTTACCTAAAATTTATTTTGGGCCAAAAAAATCAGGAAAATCTTCCCTTTGTATACACACTTTCATAACCTTTTGATGAGACTTTCCACAGCCTTTCTGCCCTGTTACAAAAGCACAGCCCCACTTTACAAATAACTCCCCAAAGGAGCCCCCGACGAGCAGGATGGAGCGCACACCGCAAGAGCCACAGGCTGCCCTCTGGTGGCCTTCTTCATCACCGACATTTCGCCTTTTGAAACACAGCCTGATGTTGACAAACATGCAAGCAGGCGCGTTTGTGGAGGAAAATCCAAGTGAACAGCAGTTAGTAAAAAAAGATGGTCCTAGACACTTAAGTGTTTGCTTGATAAACCAAGATATGTCATATGTATAAGTGAAGTGAAAGAAAGCTATGAATTAAATCTGGAAATACAGGACCAAATCCTTGTCGCAGGGAATTACAGAACTTCAAAACCGGATGGGGCTCTTTCACAGAGAATACAATTCGGGAACACAACCTTGCTGAGTCCACTTTCACACTGAAGGGCGATGAACTTGAAAAAGATCCCGTCATTCTTAAAATCTCATTAACCGCTTGTGGAATAGTACTTAATTATCCTTCTTTACCTTACCAAGATAAATGTGATCTACGAAAACCAACCTTCTGAAAAATACCATTAGAAAATTTCCTCTGATTTAACTGAATGAAGACATCGCTGGAATACAGAAAGGCTCAAGTGTGACCCTCTCTCTGCTGCTCTCCCTCCCTCAAAAATGCCCCATCTTGGAGCCTTTCCTTAGCAATCGGAACGAAGTTACGGCCTATGACATGGCAACACATATTTCTGACACCCCCAAATATTATTTCAGCATGATTCTGCCACCTATAGCATCCTGTTTATCAAAGGTAATCATACATATACAATTGATCTATAGATACATCTAAATGTTCCTCTCAAATTTATATTGTTTTTAAAATTGTGTAAAACAAGACACAGAATTGTCTGTAATAATTGAAAATTCAAGAAGTTTATAACATGTTATAATTTACATAGCTATTTAGGGTTCAGTTGATGCCCAGAAAAAAAATAGTCATGCCTAGTCTGTAGGTAATAAAGCATTTCTGGAAATAGTAAAATAAATCACCACAGGAAGATGAATTGTTGACTGAAAGGTGAGAGAACTCTTCCTTGTACAACAATCAGGAATTCACTGAACGAAACAAATTATCCCCTATCAGCCATTTGAATAGTGGTCTCAGAGAAATAAAAAGGTTTTAAATATAAAAGACACCCGTAAATATATATATAGACAGCTGCTTTGCACATCAGATGTCACTGTAATGAATTTTTTATTTAAGCAAACTCCAAATAACATTCACTGTTTTACCAATTTTATTAAAACAAAAAGACACTAAAGCTCTTTTTTACATGAGCAACATCTTAAATTTAATTTATTCTTGAATAAATAGATCAACATGGATCTGGAAGAAAGAACTTGTTATGTTGTAAATGTAATGAATGGCAAGATGAACTATGAGTTCCAGCTAACAAAAGAAGTATAACTTTTTACCTACATATGTTTCTCACAGTTAAAATAAATTTGGTTCAATCACCTAAAAACCACAGAATGTGAGTTTCTTAGATGTTCTAGAAATACGCTGGCTGACTACATTTTTTATAACATAGTGAAATTTGAATTTCATAAAGGATAAAACATAAGGTTGCAAAAACCTTTGCATTAAAACATCGATGTGTATTTCCATAAAATATCATGTCTGTTTCTACACTTGAATAGTTCTTGACAAGTACCTTCATTTGAATTCTCTCAATTAAATCACATTTTCTCACTTTTGTGGATACTAAAATATTATTTTGTGCCTCATTAAAGGGCAGATATATGTTGTGCTTGATTTGTAAAATAAAATCACTGGCTTTACAGATTCTCCCATGTGGATTTGGATAAGCCTTGGCTGTGGCAAGCATTCAGTCACTGCCAAACAGATTTGGGTTTTCTGCCTCCGATTTAGACTGACCTTGAGCTCTGTGGAAGCCCTGACGTGACAAATCAATTACAGTTCTCCAAAATCACCTTGCTCCCTCTCGCACTATCCTTCTTCCCCTCTCGTTTAGGCCCAAACATACACAGGCAGCTAGACAGTGTTCCCTGAGCAGCCAGCCAGGACGCCGGCCAGGCCGACCCTTGAGCTAAGCATTCGAAATGTGAAAAAGAGAAGACAGAGCTTCCCAATACTGCAGGTGTCCTCCAGCGACCCCTTCCCTCTTCCTTCTCTGAAAATCCATGAAGGTGTTTCCCTTTTTAGACTTCCTATACGATTTGTTGCGAGGCCAACAAGTCTCAACATTTGTAATATCATGGAACACATACCATGGATATGGTCCAGTAGGATAAACGGAGGACCCCTGGTTTTCCTGAGGCTGAGGGATTAACATCTCACCCAGTTTGAAAAGCTCTGACTTAGAGAAGTGATTAAACAATACATTACGTGTTTTAATGATTTCATATATAGTTTTGTGTCCCAAAAAGAGAATTTTTGAGAGCATACTCCATATTGTCATTTCCCTTAGTGATTTATTGACTTATATTATTGGTTCCAAAGGAGGAGAAAAGGAGGGAGGGAGGGAGGGAAGGGGAGAGGGAGAGGGAGAGAGGGAGAGAAGGAGAGAGGGAGAGAGGGAGAGAGACAGAGACAGAGACAGAGAGACAGAGAGAGAGACAGAGAGGAATCAAATTTCTTTAATGATTGTTCTGCTTCATGGGCAAATTATAGAAGTTCATTTCTTCCCGTAGTCAGTACCTATACTGAAACTTCAAGAATCATATTTTTGTGTTTGTTTTTATTATAACTGGAAAATATAATTTTAATGAACTTCATTTTTGGCTTTAATGTGTTTAAAATTGTCACAATTGCCCTTACAAAAGAGGATTAAGTGCATAATATATGCTCAAAAAACCTACAAGCCAATATTATAGCTGAGTAGAATGACTTTACCACAAGTTGTTACCTTCCTCACTTCTCTCCTCCCCAATAACACTTCTGATAAATGCTTTCTCTTAATGGTCATGAAATTTGCACCTTTGATCCTTCTATCAAAATTGATTATATGGCATGTAATACTCAGAACAATTTCCATTTAATTATCACAATGACATTTATCAGAAGAATGTTCTTTGACATTTACCACAAATTGTACTATTTAGATTCTGTACCCTGGATCTTTACTTTTTAAAATAACCCAAAGTATTTGCTGTCATAGTAGATTGTGCAAACTGTACATGTACTTTGATTAGTTTTGCAATTTCTTTTTTTAAGTCTGATAACTTTTTACAGGAATCTATGGTACAAGATTAGGTAGAATTTTTATTGAAACTGGCATTTCTCTGATAAGCTTCTTAGAACGTGGCCAAGTTTCTTACATACATTAATTGTAAAATATCTATGAACTTATCTTGCAAGTATAAAATACAGACAAGATGAAACATTAGAATTTTCCCTCAAAAGCTGCCAAGGAGAAATAATGAGAAGCATTTCATAGTCCACACATCCCACCGCATGATTTTAGAGGTGGCTGTACTTGGTTGTGTTGCTGATTTTTAAAACTGGCAATAAAACTCCTGTTAGTCTTTTTATTCTGGCAGTATACACAATATGGTGGCATTCAGAGCACCTTATAAACTTATTCTTTGACAATAACAAAGCTTCTCAGAGAGTCTCTTTTAAACTTTAACAATGTTTTCCAGCTAATGATGAACTGTTGGAGCAAGTGAAAAACAGTGGGATGTGGGAGGAAGAACAATGATCCTAGGTCATGAGATCTGAGGTCCAGGTATATTATTGCCTTACTAACCTCTTGCAATTCTATCTGAAAAATAAGAGTTGGTCACATGGTCCCTACATTCCTTAAAACTCTATATCTAATGATTACTTCTTTCCAGAGGCCAAAAATGTGATCAAATAATCAGAATGAGTCCTATGCATATTCTTGACATTTAAGGAGAAATGAAAAGTAACTACACCAGAATAGTTTGTTCCATGGATCTAAGCAGGCAATTCAATTGAACAAATGCTTATTTATAACCTCTTATGTGATTAGCATGATCAAATTCATGATACTGGCCTAACTGCTATTCCAGGATCCTGGGAAAACTCATGGCTCTGCCACAGACCCTGTGAATGATTTTAAATAAACGGCACTTTTTGTTTTGGTTGATTTTGCTTCTGAATGATAATGGAAACAATATCAGCTTCTAATTGCTCCATAGAAAAGGTGAGAACATTCAACAAAATGGTATCAGAGATAAAATTTGAAATTCATATTGAATCAACTTGAAATATGCTATGGAAAAGTAAACTAAGAACTATGCATTGCTCTGTATAAAATTTAAAAAGTACTGTTTCCCCCCCTTAATATTATAGGGAAAAAATCATAATATTCAGATTTTAAAAAAATGAATAAAAATCCAAGTTCTTCATTTACTAGCTGTATGATCTTTGACAATCTATTTAATTTTTCTGAGCCTCATTTCCTATGCCTGCAATAAAAGCAAATACAAACGTACTCACCACATGGGTGGACATAAAATATACATGTATAAAGCTCCTGGTATTTAGTAACTAGCTAGTAAAACCTCCATCCCCATTTTCCTTCACTTAAAAATTATATGGAGGCAACGAAGGACTTTTTAATCTGTCTCAACTTCAAAGCAATACAGTGTACACAGTCCCATAGCCATTTTCATTTTAGGAGTTCCAGGGGAAGTTCACAATCACTCTTAGTCACTTGTTTCAGTTTACTAAGCCACATAAGTAAGTAGTTACTTTTTTATGTCTAGAATATATTGAACCTACAATAAAGAGAACTTATTATTTTTCTGCATTGCCCTCAGCTTGTCAGGTCCTACTTTATAATGACTAGTGTTTATTCACCTAAAGATACATTTATACACCTGCAGGCATTCCTCGGAGATATTATGGGCTTGTTCCCAGACAACTGCAATAAAGCAAATATCGCAATAAAGCGAGTTACACAAGTTGTTTCGGTTTCCTAGGGCATATAAAAGTTATGTTTACAATACTCTGTAGCCTATTAAGTGTGCAACAGCATTATGTCAAAAAACAATGCACATACCTTAATTAAAAAAATACTTAATTGCCCAAAATGCTAACCATTATCTGAGACTTCAGTGAGTTGTATTCTTTTTGCTAGTGGAGGGTCTTAACTTCAATTTGTGAAAAATGTAGTATTGCAAAGTACAATACAGCGCAGAGCAGTAAAACAAGGTGTGTCAGTATTCTTTTCATTATATAGACAGTTATTGAGGTGATAAAAAGAAACAGTAATGTGAAAATTCAAACATACTTTGGATTCCATTAGTTTATGCTTTCCTTCAGATTTACTTGTTGAATCATGTTTTGTTCAGGGTTAACATTTAAATTAGGTTGATTACCTTATCACAGTTATCAAGGGTAGAGAAAGACAGCTTAGGAGAATGCTGAGACATTGAAAAATATCTCTATTTTTCACTAAAAATGCAAACATGAAAAAATATAGTTATATGTAATCCATGCAGTAGATTGCCCATGTGTAGTGAATAAGTGGTAAATATCTTCTATCAAAGTACCAATAAAATATACATTTCAGCACTTAATTACTACCCAGAACACAGAACTAATCTATGTGATACTGCAACCATTCCACTATAATAAAAATCCCAACTCCTGGAGGAAAATCAGTTATTTGTGCCAATGGAAAGGGTATGTGTATATATGTTTTTCTGTTGTGGTTGTGCCATGTTAAACAATCATATCATAGTTGGAACTTCAGAATCAAGGTTTCAACACATCAGTTTTTGGGCTGCTTCAGGAAAAGTATTTTGATGGGACAAAAAACAAATTAAGTTCTGAGATATGATAGAAAAATATTAAAAAGGTAAATGGCTTAAATGTTTGAATGGTTTTCTGCATGAAATATTTTGGTTTGGGAAACTGGCAATGTGTTGAATAGGCAGTAACTAAGGTTCCCATTGCTGTCCACTGCTACTTAGTCCAATCAGCTTGTGATCTGGCCTATGAGCAAAGTAAATAGAATACTTTGTTAATTCCAGGATTCTGAGAGTCATATCACACTAAGCTGAAATTCCTCTGCCCAGAGTACAAGATACTAAATGTGCTGTTCTCTCTCTCTCTCTCCCTTCCACTCTCTCTGAAAAGCAATGAAAAAAATATCCTCCAGAGAGGATTAAAAAATAACTAACTAACAAACTAAATAAACAAATAAATACCATACAGTTGTTAAATGTATCCCATGCCTGTATGTTTACAATACAGGCACTTATGAACTGCCAAATATGAGATTGCTATGTAACATTTGAGTGAAGACGTTGATTAGTTTGAAGCATATGAAATTGTCTTTTTTCGTGAGCTAAAAACTGTCAAATGTCATCAGTTTCATGTAGTTTTACCACCTAATTGTATGTGGCTGTGTATGAGAGTCTGGAGTTCAAAGAAAAGTTCAGATTTAAAGAGAGATTTGGGAAGACCTGGCATATTGTTGTTATTTAAAGCCATGAAGCTAGATGAGATTACGTAAGAACAAAGCGTAAATAAAAAATGAGCCCATAGGTGAACTAGGAGCACAATAATATTTATAAATTAAGAATAGGTGGGAAGTACAACAAGAAACCTCAAAGAAGCAGTGAAATGAGTCAATATTTTGTATTTCCTTGAATAAAATAGCAAAACATTTCTTTGGGTTTGATCTTTTGGCATTGCTATTTTCCATTTCCTGTCATATAAGTAAAATAAATACAATTTTCTGAGCCACTGTGAGTCTCAAAGTTGGCTCTTAATCTAACAGAAAACCTTCATGACTATTTCCAAATGTGCACAACCCTAAGATTTATCTACCTGCAATATTCAATGTTTTACATGCTGCTCTGACTTCTACCAACTATTCCATAAAGTACTGACAGTTGAGGGTAGACTAAAAAAGAAAACCACAATCATAGCATCTTCCTATATTATATCATGCAATGAATTTAACATAGAGTTTCCAAACTCATATTTGCTTGATAAATGGTGCAATATAAACTGAGCGTTTTGACCTTCTCTTTGCTTCAACAGATTGTTGACTTTTTCATCTTTATATTCGGAAGTTCCATCTATATTTTAGGCAGCATCTTTCAGATTCCTTGTACCTGACTGCAAAAACAGAGACATAACATAGGAATGCAATTAACTTATTGAGATGATATGAAATTGCTCCTAGGATGAATCTGGATAACTGGACTGAAAAAAATGAGCAGAAACGAGATAAATAGCTAGCAGATAACAGGCTACTGAAACAGACTGGACAGATGCCAGTCTGTTAGCACTGGAATCTCACCCCTACCACCTCTTATAGATGCCACCATTAAAACGTTGACCCTGTCGACCTGAATAACCTTTAACATTTTTTAAAATTTGTGATTCTTTCTGAATATTCAATGCCTAGGGAAGAAAGAGCTGATTCATTAACCCAAGCTTATATGTCTATGACCTATTAGAGTGTGAGTATAGGATGAACCTTGCCTCTCAACACACACCCCAACAATCTGGGGATTCCTTCTAAATTTAAGAGGCATCAGATGACGGATAATCAACCAGTGGTAAATATCTAATCAATTTTCTTCCAACATTTATCTATATTCTTCTTTTTACATTTGGGGAAAAAATTGGTTTCACTTGACATAACACAAATATTTCTTATACCACTGAAACAAACTCCATTTCCAAATGAAGATGACAAAATGTCATCAATTTTTGCATCCAATTCGAAGTTCAGACTTTCTAGGAAATCCGTATTCCTTTCTCTGGAAGGAAATCTGTTCGCTACAAAACAGAAATGAATACAAAAAAGCCCCAAGGAATTAAACCTTATTTTAGTTTTCAAATATCAAGTAATATGTGTTTATCCTGATCACCTGAATTGCTCCCTCCCCCACACTGACCTCTAGTTCCTGGTACTCACACCGTTGCGAATTCCACTCCTAGCCTGTGCTAGGGTTGGTTGATCTGTGTAAAGACAGAATGTGACAGTTGATGTTATGTTACTTCTGGAGTCAGTTTATGGAAGATACTGTGGATTCCATATTGGTCTCTCTCTGTGTCTGTCTCTGTCACGTGGGGAGAAACCAGCTGCATCCATGTAGCATAGCTCTGTGGTGGAATCCATGTGATAAACAACTGAGCCTTTTTGCCACTGACCACATGAGTGAACACACATGGAAGCGGATTCTCCACGCCCTGTCAGGCTTTCATATGACTGCTGTTCTGGCTGACGGCGTGACTAAAACCTTATTAAAAACCCAGAAGCAGGATTAGTTGTCAAAAACTACGTGAGATAATGAATGTTCATTGTTTTAAACTGAATTTTGGGTCAATTATATACGACAATAGAAAATTAATTAAATCTATTTGATAGAGTGTCCTGAAAGCTTTATAGAGCTATATTGATAATTATTGTTGGGGGCCCATTGTCCTACATATGATTTTTGACTGTTGGCATGGAGTCTTTGTGGTATCAGGCTTAATGAAAATAATTATTAGCAACAAACCAAATAAAGTGGTGTAAATCTTTTGACAGAAGTTTTAGTATGCCACAGCAAGAAAAAAATTGAAGCATACTAATGTCTACTAGTGTAAATAGAAGCTTTAGAAAATGCACAGTAAATTATTAGATATAGAGGTAATTGGTTAAAAAGTGAGCTCCAGATTCTCACCATAATTGGCTTAAGAACTTAACCAGGGCCTTAATGCCCCAACCCAAGTACTGAATCATACCTAAGATGTTGGCTTAACTCAGGGACTATTTAATTCAAATAAGATTTTAAAAATTCTTTATGAGTCAAATTTCCTTTCAAAATGAGTTTTAACATTTTTAGTCAATTCAACATTGAGAAATATGATTTGCTGTATTTATTTTCTCCTTTAGTAATATGAACAGATAAGCACCCCTACTGTGAATGTACAAGCATGTGAGTAAGGCAGTATTTACCTGAGGTATTTATCATTTGATGAAGTTTTGTAAATTATTCTAATTTAGTTCAGGACTTTAGTCTAATCAGGCCCACATGAAATACTTTTTGAATGGAATTTAATTGCATTGCTAATCTGTGATTGATATAGGATTACTATTATTTTAGCAGTTGCTCTCAATGCCCTTAAATTCCTTTGGGGGAAATACATTTTCCCAAAGATTATGTGAAAGAAAGATCACTTGAAAGGCAGAATAAATTCTAAAATGCGAACTCCTACAGTATCTATTTTAAAGACATATTAATAGTTATAAAGAACCACTTAGGAGAGATATAATATAAATACATCTATCTCTCTATCCACGTCTACTAAGCAAATTATCTCTAAAAGTACCTGAAGACCCCTCATTGAATCAGGACAAGTTGCTAAACCATTTACAGATGTGGTGTGTGGGGTATATGTATGTATATGGATGGTGCAAACTGATACTGAAAATTTTAAATTTTTTTTAGAACATTTTAGTGCATGTTTTAAACATTAGGAAATAAATATGAGGAAGTATCTGTAAGTAGCACAAAGCCTTAGAATCCTTGACAACTTGAAAATACATGGTGAGAAAAATGCTTTCATGACATGGGTATCTTGTCATTGAGAGATCATATCACAGGTGACTTAGACACTGGAAATAATGGACAGCAAAAAAGTACCCTGGTTAATTTATTATAAAAAAATAAAAGAATCACACTAGAGTTCAGGTGTTTGCTCCTCCAATATGGTCTTTGGCTGAATGTGTGATTAAGGGAGAACCCATGCCTGGGAATGAGGGCAATGCCAATAAAACATGTACCTATTACATTGTTGTGATTCTATTTTCTGTGAAGGATAATATAGGAAAAACTTAGAGATAAAATGTTCATTATAACGATATAATCATAGCAATGACTACCACCTGGCATTCAGAAGCAATGGCTTTATGTACCTACCATTTAAAAGCTCATTTTGCATTCTCATTAATGGAAAAATATAGCTGAAGAGAAAATGCTAGGTATTGTAATTGGTACTCTCCTATACTCCAACAGCACAAGATCATTTCAGTATTTACTCATCTGTCAGTTTTTTGCAGGTACAGGTTTTTTTTTAAACATAACACCTGCATCCAGAATCTCACAAAATGTTTATGCTAAATGCACTGAAGCTTTTCAGGTTTCTGCACATACACTCAAGATATGTGTTCTATGTTAAGTGGCAGTAGGAGCAGGTGTCCCAAATTAGCCTAAGTTTGTCGAGCTTAAAACAAAATACTACCCTGTGTCTTTTGCATTTAAAAACCTAACAAATATTATGTTTCAAGGTGATTAAATCAGGAAGTTATTTTTAAGTGTTCCACTTTGCCCTTTGCTTTTCAGTCCAATGAAAGCCCTTCCTGCTCCTATTGCCACACTGTCTCGCAGGACAACGAACGAGAATTTCTATCTAAAAGTACCTTTATTTATTGATCTATTTAACAAAAATTGTGAGGAGTTTTGGTTTGAGTTCTTGTTTGAGTGACTGACAGTGGTTAAAATGCTGGGGCTACCCTGGCCGGTGTTGCTCAGTGGCTGAGCCAGGAGGTTATGTTCGCTTCCGTCAGGGCACATCCTTAGGGTGCTGGCTAGATCCCGAGTGGGGCGTGCAGGAGGAAGCATGTCCTTGCTCCTCTCTCATCGATGTTTCTATCTCCCTATCCCTTCCCTTCCTCTGTCTCTCAAACCAATGAAAACATATTAAACAATGCTGGGGTTATGCTGAGAAATGTATCGGTCGGTATTCAAATTTCCTCTTGTGTTTCACATTTTATATAAACATTTAAATGTTTGCTCCTTCAGCTAGGGAAGTTTTGCCAACAGCAACAACACAAAGAGAGCGTTAACTTGGGTTTTTCTACTCACCTGGATTCTGTGTTTTGCATGCCTGACAAATCTGAATTATGTACCTTTGGGGCAAGAACTGAATCTAATTTCCTTTACTTCCCAATTGCAGCGTTAATGTAGAAGTCATACATATACATACATATATATGATATTTTCAAATTTATATTAAAAATTTTAACAGATTCTTTCCCATATATATGTAAATACACATATTTATGTATATAATATAAATCTGTACATGTATATGTATAACATGTACAGATGTATAAGTATAATATAAATTTGAAAATTTCATCTTATCACTTTTCCTTTGTTTTCTTTTTTCCTTTACCTTTTTAAAGGCTTTCTATGTACATTCATTTTCATATATTTTATACATTTTTTTATCTGAATATTTCTGAAAACAATTAGATTGTGGCTATACTTAAACTTTATATTTGCTACATGAACAAAAAAATTGAACAAGATCTTTTAATTCTCAGAAATAAAACAACAAAAAGTTTTAACTAGAATTTGATTGTTTTTTCTCAGTTGTCCTTCCTTTACACCTTTAAATGATGAAATGAATCCTGATTATTAAGTTTGCAAAAGTGTCCTCCTCAGTGGAATGGCAGTAGAGAGAAAAGGAAAAGAAAACCCAGAAAATTTGAAAATGCAATCTGTACTTCTGTATAAGGATTTCTAAATAATATTTCTATCCAACTACTTCTAAGATGGGAAATGAATTCAATTAGGTGTGGTTAGAGCCAAGAAAAATTTTTTTTAAATTAAGCACTTGTAGAATTGCAAATAGCACACAAAACAAGGTATATACAGAGGTTAATTTAAGAGTGAACAAATTTGAAAGTTGAGAAAAACAGGAAGGAAAATGACCTTCAAGGATCAGAAGAGAAAGGAGCCTGAATACTTTGCTTTTCAGGCTCTGGATATCTAAAATGAAGAGCACTAAGAAAGCAGGTGTTGTATTAGACAAAGAAGTGAAAAATAAAAAAATCTGGAAGCATTAGACTTGCAGTGATTTCAACCACACATGAACGTCTGGATAAATTGGGATTGTAGCCAAATGGGATGGAACAAGGCAACAGAAATGAATCATGCTGTGCCTCACTGAGGATATTAGCAGCTTGATAATTGTGCTGGAAATGCTTTCCTTTGTTTCTGTCTAATTGCCATTTAATTCACCATCTAACACAGAAGTTAAGGATGAAACTCAAGGAACAGTTTGAGT
Source organism: Miniopterus natalensis (assembly GCF_054644295.1). NCBI lineage: Eukaryota > Metazoa > Chordata > Mammalia > Chiroptera > Miniopteridae > Miniopterus > Miniopterus natalensis. Next base: position 10,978,055 of record NC_142096.1, read on the forward strand.
CATTCCAGTTTATTTTAGGACTTGTTTTGTCTGCTTAAAATCAAGCCACTTTTTCCACCTTACAAGTCATCCATCTGAAGGAAATGATTATAAATGACCTGAAAAATGAGACAGGTGGGAGCTGGATCAGCCCTGCTGCCTATTTTTCTGTTATCCTTTTATTCCTGGTGTGGATTTTGAGAAATGCATTTTCCCATTTAAAGATAGGAATAAAAGTGTGGGGTGTGTGTGTGTGTGGTGGGGGGTGGTTAATGATAATGTTAAGGTATAGCTTGTAAATGGCCACTGAACCCAAATTTTCTGATTCTAAGTGATACGTCTTTCATCCATTCAATGCTACTGAACAAGGACACTGTCCACACACAGAAGTTTTTAAAAATTGCAAGACTTCAGAATGTATCTCCAAGGCTTGGAAAATAAAAATGATGGCTCCCCTTTCAGAGGTGTTGGCACCAGACAAAAGAGGCTTCTATTGAGTAAGTGTGCATTCAGTATATATGCCCTGGAAGTTATACTCCTGAAGCAAAGGTAGTGATGACATATAATAACAGAAAAAATAAAATAGATATTTTCATTGGCAGGTCTACCCATATTTCCCTATGACCTATGGCAGGAAATATAATTTTAGCCATAGTAAGAGAACTGAGTTTTTGTTAGTTGCTTCTCATGGCATGGATGCAGGATAAGATGACTTTCCTATGCAAAGCAACAGTGTGGCTAAGTCAGTCTCTATATCCCTCCAATCCTCCAGAGTTTTCCCTGACAACAGGGGCGCCTGACACACAGTACAAGTCTAACCTTAAATCTCTGCCTATGGCAATCTGAGTCCCACCTGTGTTGTAAATCTAAAACATTTAACAATATTTATTTATCAAAAGAAAAACGCTTTACGCAACTGGATTATTACATGAACACTCTTCTAACATGCATCTCCTACTTAGACTGTCAGCTTGGATATACATTATTATTCTTTGTATCCGTCCCATATAAATCATATTGTCGTTCTACTTTCACAATTTACTCAACTGTGGTATTTCTTCCAATATTACGATCTTGTTTAGAACTAAAAGTCATGAAAATGGGAAAGTTGACTAACTAAGCTACTTACAAGAAAGGATTTGATATTTTGACAGTGTCAAACATACTCGAGGACTCATTGCCTGGTTTTAAACAGTTCATGTCCCTAAAAACCAATTGAGAACAAGGACATCTATAGGGGCATGACTGACCTATGTTGGAGCTTCTTACGAACTGCTCTTCTTATGAACAGCAATTGCTGAAATGCTTGTAGGCAAACTCTATTACTTGAGTAGACTCCTTCCTAGCTACAAATACTAATACATAATGAGCTGTGCAGAACCATTCCTACCCAGTAATACTTCAGTTCATACAAAAGCCTCATTGGAAGAGGGCACTAAGAGGTTCTTTTATCCTTGATTGACCTCCCTCCCTCCCTCCTTCCCTCCCTCCCTCCTTCCCTCGCTCCCTCCTCCCCCCCTTCCCTCTTCCCTCCCTCCCTTCCTTCTTTCTTTCCTTTCTCCTTCCCTTCTTTCTTTTCCCTTTCAGTTTAGTTGAAATTCAACTTTCCATCATCCCATGGTGGAGGCTGGTGAAAATCAAACCTTATTCCGAGCAGAAAGAGCAAGAAAGGATTCTGATATACTTTGCATGGAGCTTCTACAAAATATATCTCCTCTGAGCTTAACCTCATTTCAATATGGAACTAAGTGATCCTTATTCCAGGGATAAGTTGTAAAGGAACAAATGCGGCCCAGCCGGGCGTGGCTCAGTGGTTGAGCATCCACCTAGGATCCAGGAGATCGAGGTTCGATTCCTGGTCAGGGCACATGCCCGGGTTGTGGGCTCGTTCCCCAGCAGGGGGCTTGCAGGAGGCAGCCGATCAATGACTCTGTCATCATTGATGTTTCTCTCTCTCTCTCTCCTTGTCCCTTCCTCTTTCTGAAATCAATAAAGATATAGTAAAAAAAGAAAGAAAATAAACAAATGGGGTGAAGGGAATAAAAATATATAAATTAAAACCACCGGAGTTTCTAGTCCACAACTTTCTCCAAACCTGCTATTCATTATTACTAAAGGGATCATCATATCTATCATTCAAATATTTGACAGATTAAACAATTGAGAACCTATATTAAACTCTAGATACATCTATTATTTCAAAACTAGTCATCTCAGGCAATTCTAACAACACTGACATGCTTATGTTATGGTACTTTGGGAAAGTGCAAGGTTCCCTGTCTATAAGTTAATTTTCAACAAGGCCCAAATCCTTAACACAAAAATGATATTTTCTATTAGTAAATATAATTCTAAATATATTAATAGCAGCTTACTAAACTTTATTTAATAGTTTACGAAATGTTTTCCAATTAATTTATCTCATAATAAAGTTTCCACTGATTTTCTAAAAGATATATCCTACCAACCCATTCCCTAATTACCTCTGTAAGTGACATCACTAAAGGAGCATATAAATAATTCCTAATAGAGACTACAATGAGCCAGAATGTTTGCAAGAGCAGATATTAAAATGCAGTGCGTAATGGCTAACACAGGTTAGCCAAATTTCATTAGGAACACAACTCATATTGCCAACTGTTTCTCTACATATTTTGCAACTCACTGAACATTCTGGGCATCTGATGACTTCTGATAACATTCATGGTCATATTCAAGTGCACAGAAAGCTGAGAATTCTGCACGAATTTATTAGTAACACCTGGCGCTCTCTGCATGCCAAGAAAGCATATTAATCAGGAAAATGGACTGGAATAAGAATGGCTATTAAGAAACAGAGTGGCTTCTTATCACCTTGTTTCACATCAATTATTATAAGGTGCTCCAACTGTCAAGTGATGGCTCTCTTACCAGAAGGAGGTTCTAGAACAGTGGTCTCACATCCTAGTCACACCTTGAAACATAAAGCTGTATAACTCGGCAATTTTGAATTTTTAACCAAAGCATTAGCTATCTTTGACATCAGTTTTCTCTTACTATTTAAGAGATGAAAAGGTTTTGAAACATTCATTAGCAAATTGTTTTTTAAATTTAAACACAACTCTTCTAAGGCATTTGGTACCTGAACATGAAAAATAATATGGTTCTGTATTTTAGAAATGGCCTGTAAATAATATACTGCTTTCCAATCACCTAATGTTTCATCTCTTCTTTCTTTCTTCCTTTTTTTTTTTCTCTCTCTCTCCCCTCCCTCCCTCCCTCCCTCCCTCCCTCCCTCCCTCCCTCCCTCCCTCCCTCCCTCCCTCCCTCCCTCCCTCCCTCCCTCCCTCCCTCCTTCTTTCTTTCTTTTTAAAATATATCTTTATTGACTTCAGAGAGAGGAAGGGAGAGGGGGAGAGAGAGATAGAAACATCAATGATGAGAGAGTCATTGATCAGCTGCCTCCCGCAAGTCCCCGACTGGGGATCGAGCCTGCAACCCAGGCATGTGCCCGGGAATCGAACCTCAAACTCCTGGATCCTAGGTCGATCGATGCTCAATCGCTGAGCCATGCAGGCCGGGCTCATCTTTCTTTAAAGGCTAGTTCATATAACAATTCTGTGGTGGTCCCTCTTTCTACCGTCCTTCCTTCCACAGTAAATCTTTACATCTTCAATGCTATTTTTGTCTGTATTAGTTATCTATTGGTGTACCAGAAACAGACCAAAATTTAGAGGCTTGAAAAAACAAACATTGACTCTTTCACAGTTTGTGTGTGGATCAGGAATTTGGAAGTGGCTTAGCTGGGCAGTTCTGTCTCAGATGCTGTCCTAGATTACAGTCAAGATGCCGGCTTGGGTTCCAGTCACCTTGAAGGCCTGACTGGCACAAGAGAATCCACCTCTTTAATGCGTCCCTCACATGACTGTTGGTAAGAGGCCTAGGCTATTGTCCATGTGGACTTCTCCATAAGGCTGCTTCTTTGTTCTCACAAAATGGCAGATGGTGTCCCCCTGAGCAAGAGATGTAAAAGAGACAGCTGAATTTTGGGGTTATGTAAAATGTGTGTCTTCCCAATTCCAACTCACTAGGTTTTATAGCACTATAAGAACCATATCCCTCTTTCCCTTGTCACAGTTAAGTCACTGTGTATATGATGAGTGGAAAAGACAACGGAGGTCATTTATTTTTCTGAGAGTAGGATGAGTCCACTTTTACCACTGTTTAGACTCAAGCAATCATTTGGAGACTAAATAAATTGAATTGTCTCTACATTTAGCTTCTTGATTACAATTTGATTTTAAAACTCCCAAAGGATGGAGAAAGAAAATTTAAGCCTCAGTAAACTTCTGTGTCAAACCCTTTATTATTTACCAGCATGTACGCAGTTGTAAGCACCATACCTTTTTGTCAGCACAACAGCAGGTCTTTCATTTTGCTTTGAAAATGGATGTCAATTGCTTTTAGCAATAGCTACACTACAGTGGCTATCCATTAGAGAAGCATCATCACAAATGGTTTGCTAAGATATTTTCCTGGGGAACAAATATTTCTTGAACAGAAAACAAAGTGATATCCAGCTGCTTTCTCCATCGTGTGTCTCCTTGTTTGTTCAGGCTTTTATTTTTTTCCCATTTTCTTTTCTCTAAAGTCATGTATGTTTACATGAGGTAAAAGGCTGGAGCCCTTGGCTCCATTAATGCAAAGCAGGCTTCCTCTAAGACCAGCACACTGCAGTTTTCAATTTCCCATTATGATACTCTATTAAATATTGGTAGTTGCTTCCTCCTGGTACCTTGCTCTGAAATTGTCTCTCAGTGGGATTTTGAGTGGCAATGAGCTATGACATTAACCTTAATCACAAAAATATGTCTACTGAACCTAAAGAAAAATGCCTTTTTTGTGATGAGATATATGAATCTTCACCTTGGTGATATCTGCGTGCCAATCTAAATTTGTGGAAAAGGTTGTAACAGAATTATTGGCTTTATGAAATCTTCACTATTTTCTTCCAAAGTGAGAAATTGTGTTAATCCTTAAAGAATAAATCGAGTTGGGTCCAAAGTCAAAATATCATCTCGAATTCCAAATAAGAACCCAGCATACTGAGAATGAAATTTAAAAGAAGCTATGCTATATTACTATTTGAATCTAATTGTCAATTGTTATAACTTCAGTAGTTAATATCCAGAGCAGAATGGGTGATTGTGCAGAAAAATAATCTAACTTATAATATGTTTCAACTTCACAATACGTTTTACCATGATATGATGGCAAAATTTAATAAACTATGTATTTCATTAATCAGTTGTAATTTGTTCTAAAAACTGTTTAAATATTAATTATAATTCTGACTTTTTTAGGTTTCTACATTATTTTTTGTTCCTAATTCCATCTCTATGTCCATATACCTAAATGCTAACAAAGTTTATGTAATTGAAATGCTAAGAAAGTAGATTTTAAAATTATGGTTATACATTTTATTATTCTAATGAGTGGAATTTTGTTTTAATCATTAATAACTTTATAATGTAAAAGTGGTTAATATTTTTTAAATATTCTCATTCATTTAGTATATCTTTAAATTTTATGGGGAAGGTCTGTTGGTCTGTTATATTTAATTACGGACATAAACCTTCCTAGATAACTAATTTCCAAAGGACAATATTTGTGGGTGCAATGGTAGAGATTTGTATAACCTACAAACCGTGCTCATACTTAGGCAATTTCAGGACCATATTATAACTGCCTAAATTGGTCATTTGTTGCGCAGGATTTTTCATGTCTTGACCCCTCCTTCTCGAGAATGATAGACTATTTTCTAGCACCACAGGGATACATTTCCTTCTTACAAGTAAACTAAACATACATAGCAAATGAACTAAAGCTACGACACTGTATCTTGGAAAGCAAGGAAGGTATATATCTTAAAAAAATAAGCCAACTTATAAACTGTCAACCAAAAATGTAATTATCAAGTGCTGAAGCTTAGGGGTTAGAAAAGTTGAGTTCTCCAGAAAACGTAGAAACAGGTGTGAGAAATAGAACAAAACTGAAGATAGGGTGAATGTAGAAGGCAAGTATTTTGAAAGAAATAAGAAGTATTTCTACTGTATTTGTGACCCATAAGACAGTCTGTTGCCATGCTGATTTTAGATTTCTTAGACATTTTGGCGCTCTTAGTCCAAAACTTTTGTTCATTAGAGACCGTATTTCTTCCTTACTTTTACAGACATTCCTGGTCGTGTACCTTCAGTCATGTGTGTAGCCATCTAATGATGCCACAGTCCTTGAGGTTGGGCTTCATTGAAACATTAAATCGTTTTCCTGCTTTCGGTGACTTTGTGTATTCACCATGCCACCATGCAGGAGTTGCTAGGATGTAAGTCAGAACTGGTTCATTGCATATACCCAGCCTGACTTTTAAAAAAATATTGATTCAGTCCTAAGTAGAAGTTTTGGAGGTAGAAAGTGAAAGACATTTCTTGCAGAGAGAACAGTGTGATTAATGTACATAGGCAATACAGGAGCTAAGCTGACTGCTTGAGAATGAATGGGACCAATGTACATAGGCATATAGGAGCCAAGCTGACTGCTTGCGAATGGGCCCATCAACAATGCAGTCAATTAGGAATGTTTGTAAGACTCAATCAGATTCCATTTGTCTTTGTCCCAAACCCTGCTTTTTTCCTACAGGATTAAAATACACTATCTCTACTTACAATTCTTTTTATAATTATATACTATAATAAAAATTGTCCATTAAAAATTGGGTAAATTATATATCTTACGATTTGGGGAGAAATATAGCAAATAAATGCTTTGTAATGTTATATCTAAAATCATATATTAAACATTATAAATAGTCCCTTAACAATGTAATCTGTAACTCTAAGTGTAATACACTCAATTTCACAGAGATATATTTCTTTGAAATATAGAGACACACTGTTTTGAAATTCCCCATAGGTAAAATGGGAGATTGCATATTTGAAGTCATCTCATATTTATGCATATGTAGGAAGGGTTTATAGGATCACTTTAAGCTTTGTGATTCTATATTAATCTATATTTCAGCACTCTACTTTCTTTATCCAGAAAAAAACATTTCATTTTGATGGCTATAGATTAGTCATAAAAATGATGTCTATTCAATTTATTCTACATTCTGCTATATAAAAGCTATATGTCTTTGGGCAAGTAATTTAGCGCTTGAGACTAAAATATTTTTGTCATTAAAAATATCAATGGTGCTTTGATAAGGAAGTGATTATTTAGCAATACAGACAAGTCATTATAATCTAGGCTTTATGTATCATTTGAAGACTTAAATTATGCACTTACTTAAAAGTACACTAATATACTTAAATAATCCCTATTCCTATTGTGAGGCTGTATTATTTACAAGGTACTATTAATCTGTCTGGTGCCATTTTTTTCTCTCTAGATTATATAAAACCAAGAAAGTAAGTAAAATGTCAAAGAGAAGGTGTTTTGTGGTGGTGGTTGTTATTGTTGCCACTATTTTTTAAAAAATATATCTTTATTGATTTCAGAGAGAGGAAGGGACAGGGAGAGAGAGAAACATCAATGATGAGGGAGTCATTGGTCGGCTGCCTCCTGCACGCCCCCCACTGGGGATCGAGCCCGCAACCAGGGATGCTTCCTGACTGGGAATCGAACCTCGATCTCCTGGATCCTAGGTGGATGCTCAACCACTGAGCCAATCCGGTCGGGCTGTTGCCACTATTATTTATTGTTTTCATTGTTGTATATTCCAGTAGTAAGAATACCAAAACAGAACAGAATGTGTTTGTGTGTGTGTGTGTATAATTGAGATATAATTTACACACCATATAATTTGTTCTTATGAAGTATAAAATTAATTGATATTTAGTATATTCACAGAGTGTGCAACTATCACCACAGAAGAAACCCTGTACCCTTCAGCAGTCACACCACAGCGACACTCTTGTTCACCTTAGAAATTTTCAATTTTGAGGTAACTTTCCAAGCACAATAATCAGTTTTTCTGAGATTCTTTGCTTTATATTCTCAATCTGGTAGACAATACAAGTGATTACCAGTATTTTTTAAATCCTCCATTGTCCATCACAGTACAGCTAAATAGTTTTCAGCTACAACAAAATGGTTTATAAGTAATCTAATTCTTCTGGTAGCACTGAAAATGACATGAAAAAAATCTAACTTCCTTTTAAAATGACCTCTAAGCATCTCTGGAGTGGTAGTATAAATAATTGTAAAGATGAGTTGATTTAATTAAAATTAAAAATTAGCATTTACAATAAGTGTTATTTAGCACTGAGTGTGATTTATCAGCACATTTAGCAACAAGCTTGATAATTTTTCCTTAAGATCACAGAAAGAGAACCGAAATTTACCTAATATCAGTGAAAGAAAACAAGAAAGTTTATATTGTCTATCAGGTAAAAAAAAGAAATGTGGAGAAGACTGCCCTCCCAAGCAAAAATGACACCACCTTCTGATCTATTCATATCTCCAACCTGAAATTTCTTTATTACAATGATAGAAAATCAACTCCAGGGCAGAATGCACTGTGATTCATGGATGCAGGATCGCCTTCCAAATAAGGTTTCTTGCATTCATGAGGCTAATTTTTTTCTCTCATCATATCCTTGATATAGCTGTCTCCAGGGTAGAATTTCAAACTTCACATTAAATAGGTATACCTCCCAAGAAGAAAGTGGCTTTTTTGACGATGTCTTCATTATTGGGGAAATATAGACAGAGTTATTTTCTAGAGAAGAACTGATATATTTTATAACTATAGATGTTTTTTACTGGACTAGTATGCCTGGGCAGGGGGAGAGGGTCAGTCCTCTGAATAAGAATGATCTTACATAGTTGTGGTTGCAGGGCAGGCCTCTGGCACTACAATCAGAGCAACGAGAAACACATGGTACACGTGAGGTATGCATGACTCATTACACATCTTGTTAATGGCCTAACTTAATTATTACTTGGGTTGTCTTAGAGACTAAATCACCAATTTAAAATGTAGCTGGGGCTGCAAATCACATCTTAAAAGAGACAAATACCTGCACAAACATTACTGCAATATGGATTGTTTTCCAGACATTTACCCACAAGACATTATGATGAAATTAAAAGCATTAACTCAGTGTGCATTACAATGATGTTTCTCAATAGCAGGAGTCTCAGAATTACTTTGATTTAAGACTTTATCTAGGATTAAACTGAGGCTTTCCACCAAGTCTTTGAAACCGACGCTGACTCCAGGGTATAACTCTTGTCAAGGCAGCCAAGTAATGCGGCCTCCAGGAAGATACACTGCTATCTCTGTGGATCAGAGCCTGCCAGCGCTGCAAAAACTAACCTATCAATGGAGTTTATAGATTTCCCCTAATTGTGAGCTTTCATCTGATATTACAATAGAGTGGAATTCTGCTTTTAAGGCACAATTGTCCATAGACAATAGTCTGTTTAAATATTTTAGAATAATTAATAATAACAAGGCTTACATTCTATTATAACTTTACATACTTTGTTTTGGTTACAGAATATTTAAAATATTCATTGTCACAAAAATTTAAGTGGGAATGCAATTTACTGTCTGCCTTGAAATCACTACACTATTCAAATAAAGTTATTCTCAAGCTTTCAGGAAAAATAATTTTGAAGAAACGTTTTATCCGAAACTATAGCGTTCTTAATTTGAAAGTGTTAAATTTTCAAGAAGCATCAGATTTTTTCCTAAGTGAGTCTATATTTATTATTTGATAAAAAACATTCGGTTTTATAACTGTTTTTAAACATGTACATGATAAACTATAAAAATGGACACAAATAAGTATTTCACAAAAAAATGCAAATGCAACCAATGCAAACAAACAAACCTATGAAGATATACTACACTTCATTAGTAACAAGGGGTATAGAAATTAAACTACAGTGAGATGACATTTTACAATAATTAAATATTAAATTTGGCCGAAACCAACGTGTAGGTAAAGAAGTGGAAAAACAGAAATCTCAGGCATGGATGGTGGGAGTGTAACTGGCACACACAGGTATTGGGAAATGATTTGAACTTTCCTGGTAAAATTAAATATGTGTATAACCTATGCCACAGCAATTTTAATCTCTGTTATATAATGTAGAGAAATATTTATATATGCGTCAAGTAATAAGCAGAACACTGTTCAAAGCAACATTATTTGTAATATAAAAACTGAAAAAATTCAAAGCCTACATTAAAAGGAAAATTGAAAAATCATGGTACATACATACAATATGACAAAAATGGATGTAATAAAACTACTTTTGACAACAAAATAAATTTTAGACATAAGGTCGGAGGGACAAATAATCAAAATATCCTGTTATTTTTATAAAACTCCAAACAAAACAAATGTAAACAATAGTTTTCATGAATACATGCACATATGGCAACTCTATAAAAAAAGCTCCAAAAGAGTATGAACATAAAACAAGTTGCTGTTAGGAGATCTGGAAGAATAAACCAGAGAGAATGCACAGCTGCATATTTATTTTGTGCTTCCTGAATTAAATATGCATTATTTTTACACTCTTGAATGTATTAATTATTGCATAAACACATATGATAGTAACAATGCAATCTAAAAATATGCCTTAATTTGCTATCGATTATATCCTCAAAAATTATAAATCTACTATTTTATACATGACCCTCTCATTTATATTTGAGAAATATTGAAAAATGGAACTTTTTGACTAAAAAAGTATAAAATTAGTTGTCTCCTTGGTACTGTGCTAAGCACTTGACTGTCAGCCAATGGATTCTGGCGAATTCTGCAGATCACAGTATACAATGAAAAGGTTGAAAAACTTATTCATAAACCATAGTTTCATAAATTTAAGAATTTGTACAACATTAACAGCCACTGTTTAGAAAGATGTGAGCAACTTCTCCAACCTAGCACTTTTCCAGGGAACACACAATGACTTCTAATTTGCGTTTTGGAACACATCCCACTTTCTTATTTTTGTTTTTGTACCATCAGTACAGATGTTGTTATATATTTTTGCCAGCGTATTTAATGGTGTGTTAAAAATGAATCTAAACACTTAAAAATTTCCTTTGTCAAAAGTTTTACAATGTAATCAATCTTCCTTACATTTGCCTATTTAAAATATTTCATCGAATAAGCAGAATGAAGACCTTCACTACATTCATACTTCATTAGTTTACTTGAAAATATCCTATGTATTCTCAGTGTTTGTTAAATCAACTGCATTAGATACACAATACTACTGATTCTACTTCCATGGCAGGTTGTCACCTAAAAAATGTGTTATAGTGTTACTGACAAGAAAACAACAGGATTTTTATATCTTCGTGTGCTTTTCTATCTCACATGCTATTCAGTAAAAATAAAAAAATATGTAATACATTAATAATTAAATATTAAGTCAATACAGCATTTTATAAACACATTAAGTATAAATACAAAACATGAGAGGCCCACAGAACAGTCTTGAAAACTGCTACACGAACTTAAGTCAATAAAAATGTTGATAATTTGCTAAAAAAAGAAAAAAAGAAACTTCTAAAGCAACATTACATACTCACCATAATTGCTGTCTTTCAAATTTTAAAATTGAGAATGCAGTTAGGGAAAATTCATGTATTATGTACAAGAAATAATTGAGTACTGTGGACTTCTCATCAGAAATGATGGAGGCCCTAAGAGAGTGTAACAGCATCTCTAAAGTGCTGAAGGATAAAAGCCACAGCCAATCCAGAATTCTACACTCAGGGAAAAATTCAGATGAAGGGAAATTCATAGAATGTGTCACCACCAAGCCTGTTCTAAAAGAAATATCTTCACTATGAAGGGAAATGACACCAGAGGGAAACTTTGAAATTCACACAGGAAAGATGAGGAAGACAAATGTAAAAACAGGAATAAATAAAAAAGAGTATCTTTCTCATCTTAGGCTTTGGAAATAATCTATGACTTCTGAAAGTGAAAGCTGTAACATTGTCTGGGGTGGCTTTTAGTGTCTGTATAGATAATACACATGCAACTGTACAATACAAGGTGGGGGTAAAAGGATCTATATATTTGTAAGTATTCGATATTTTAGTTGAAATGGGAAAATAATTACTTTTAAGCAAAGGGATGAAAACACTAATCAAATAAATGCTGGGAAAGACGAATCCTTCTGGCCCAGATTTAATCTCCTTATAAAAATACAAAAAATATATATGAAACATGATTTTAAGACACTGGATAGCAGGTAACAAAGGATAATGTTTCCCAAGGTAAGGGAGACATGATCCGTCCAAGGCCTGTGGTTGCCCCAGCTTAGTGTCTTGTCTTATTTACTCTGTTGAGGCTGTTATAACAAAATACCCCGGACTGGGTGGGTTAAACAATAGAGATTTATTTCTCACAGTTCTGGGGCCTGGGAGGCATAGGATCAAGGTGCTTATAAATTTTATTTTTGGTGAGGACTCTCTTTGGCTTGCAGACTCTGTGTCCTCACATAGTGGAGAAAGGGGACTGCTGTCTCTTCCTCTTCTTATAAGGACACCAGCTCTATTGGATTAAGGCCTCACTCTTAAGTTTTCATTTAACTTTTACCACCCTCTAAAAGGCCTTATCTCCAAACACAGTAACATTGGGAGTTGGGGCTTCGACATATGAATTTTGGGGAGACACAAACATTCAGTCCATTATGTGTCTTGAGAGAGTTACAGGCCGTAGTGCAGGGAGGAGGCACCTATGTGAAACCTGGCAGTGGAGAGATGGAGCTGAGAGTCTGGCAGTTCAATGTGATGAGAAGTTACAGGACACAGTACTGGAGAGGAGAGGGCTGTGCAGAGAATGCTGGAAATATACAGTGGTCGCCCCATTAGTATTTGCAGAGTACTAATCATAACATGTGTGAGGAAGTCACCCAAGATGAGACAGAATCTCCTGCAGGGAGTAGAGGGTAGAGAGCCTGGCACTCACACAAGGCTGGACAAAGTGCCTGTTCCCACCAGCCAGACTAAAAAAGTCTCGCAATTCACAGTTCATTGAATAGAGTTCTCAAAAGGGTCTTGGTAGTGAGGAATAACTGGCCTACGAGTAAAAGTTGCTCTTAACAAATCTTAAAAGCAATAGCCAATAGGATCAAGCTGTTTCCAAGTAAGTTGAAAACCACTGACCTAGGTAATTTTTCAAAACTCCCTAGCAAGACACCAACATTTCACTTGGAGCTCAGTCTTTAAATAATTAGTCTTTTACTAATCTAAATGATTCCTCTAAGTATGAAGGTAGGAAGCTGTTTTTTTTTTAAGATTTTTTTTCATTTCTACAGAACTTTAAAAATATTAATTAGTCATATAATAGCATTAATGGCTCATCTCATTATTTAATGGCCCCACAGATCTTTCAAACCCTGGGCTCTTAACATCTCTTTCTGATTATCCTAATGGAGTAGAAAAGATTTCAGAAAATGCTATTATTTCTGATCAATTATATTTAATAGTATTTTATTAAATTTCTTTTCAAAGAGGAGCTTTGCCAAAGTGATCTAATTATGTATACAAGGAAATTAAGCCATTGTGTGTAATTTAATAATTTAATCTAAAATTTTAAAGGAGAACCTAATAGAAAAGTCTCTCATTCATAACTTCAATGCACAAACCAACAACAGATTTCCACAATTAAGATGATGGAAGATTAAAATGTGACCAATTACTTCTATCCATTGTGCTTAATGAGCACAGTTTCAAAATATATTATTCCCAAATGATATTTTTTCCCCCAAAAAATAAATTAGATACTGTCTTTAATTCAAGGCCCACAGTAATAATTTCTTTGCATTTGATAGAAAAAGATTAAAGTCAACGATTCTTGTATTAACTCTTTTTTTTTTTTTTTTAATATATCTTCATTGATTTCAGATAGAGGAAAGGAGATGGAGAGAGAGAGAGACAGAAACATCAATGATGAGAGTCATTGATTGCCTGCAGCCCACAACCCGGGCATGTGCCCTGACCTGGAATCGAACCCCGATCGCCTGGATCCTAGGTCGATGCTCAACCACTGAGCCATGCCCGGCAGGGCTCTTGTATTAACTCTTATATATGCTGCCTATAAGGTAACCTTTTAATTTTACTTTAAAAAAATAGCAGTGTAACCACAGTATAGAGAATGCTTAAATTACAGTACAAATGCAAAGATAAAATTAAATGTTTCTAAATTGCACTTGTTTATCATGTAATCAGTGTTTTAAAGGAAGGCTTAAGATATGTGAAATTATCTTTTGAAACCATGAGCTAAAAAGAGTTTCCATAATAATAAACATTGAATGTGTGTCCTCACCAATTCCACAAGTTTTAACAGGCTGAGACCATAACCTCTATAAAATGAGGAATGCATCTCCTGCGTAAGATCAAAAGGAAAATTCCCGGTAAAAGTCTATTTTAACAATTGTAAGAAAAACTATTATGTATTTTTCTAGGGTATATTCTGAAAATATTTTTCATTTATAAAAAATAAACATTCTATTCATTGCTGATCACAAATGCAAAACAAAAAAACCTTAGTGAACTGAATCAACAAGTAAAATTTACCTTAGTTTATGAGAAAAAGAAAAGGCAAATTATTATTTAGAAGTATAAAACAATGCATGTGAAATCATATTAAATTGCTATATATTTTCATATTTACTTTTTGACGATGCTTGTTTAAAGTCATAGAGATACAGATTACAGCACAGGAAATACAGTCAATAATATCATGCTAACTATGAATGGAGCCAGGTGGGTACTTGAAACAACAGGGGAACCACCCTGTAAAGTACATGATCTTCTAACCATTTTGTGGTACATCTGAAACTAATACAGAATAATATTTAATGTAAACTGCAATTGAAAAATAAATAAATGGGCGTTCAGAAGATGAAATAAAAAAGAAAAGTGAAAGGTAATAACTCAAAGGAAAGTATATTTAAAAACATATTAAATGGAGAAAAACCTGAAGAAAAATTTAAAAGGGGAAAGAAAAAGAAAAATCAAAAGGAAATCAAAATTGAAAAAATTAGCTCCTGAATAAATGTTTTAAGAAAAATTATGAGATGCTCTGCAGTTATTTATAATTACATATTTATGATCTTATACCTTCCTAACAATGTAGAAGTAGGTAATAATTACAATTAAAGTAAATGTTAACATCAATCATAATTATGTAGTTGAGAGTTATTATATGTTTGTGTTAATAATTGATTCCAATTATCATAACAACAAGCAAAAGAATTATTTTATGCTAATTAAAGAATCAAAACAAGAAAAAATTAAGAATTATGTGTGATGGATTGCATAAGTGGAAATAGTTTGTGTGAACATTAAAATAATCATCTCTTATTCTGATTAGAAAATTTAGGAAATGCATGTTTGAGGAAAGGCTATTTCTTTATCAAATATTTTGTGTCAAACTTCCTTAGATATCCTGCAATTTGTGAGATAGAATTAATATCCTAAAACAGTGGATGGAAACTTGAGAATGAATTAATACAAATGGAAATATACTGTCACTAGCATTACATCTAGGCATGAAGAAACAACTCTGGACTAGAAAATCACCACTACTACCACCTGCTTCACCAAGATACCTCAAAGGAAAGGAAAGGAATTAGATCAGCTACTGTACATGAAACTGCTTTTTAATTCTAAGGCATTATTCAAATGTACATTAATAAATGTATAGCTTCAAACTAAAAAGGAATAAGTGAATGAATTGAAAAATGCATTATTATATCTACCTGTATATTTTCATTTAAATAGTGGTCTTGATAAGGTACAGTAGAAGTGACCAAGGGGGAAAATGTTAGCAAGAAAATCGGATTCATTATACTCAAACTGCAAAAACCAGCTCCACTGAATTGCAGTAAAATTAAATGGAAATTTGTCAGTTACCCAGCGTGGCAAATTACATGGATCAAACTTACTTATATTACCTGCCTCCTTCCTAAAGCTTCACTTCACTTACTACTGTGAAAACCCAAATGTGGCACATTCTATTTTAAAAGGCAGAGAAAAGTCCCACTATGTCAAATACCTCCTTAGAGGAATGGCCCAAGGTTACATTGACATGCAGAAAGCGAAGTGGGAAATTGAGACAATTATTTAGATAAATCAAGCGAAAAATAATACTAACCTTTGCCCCAATTGATTGAAAATCTGGACAATTAAAATGAAGTCTAAAATGCCAGAACAATTATTTCAAATCTCTAATGCAATTTCTGAATAATTTATGCCAAAGTATGTTATTACTTAGAAAGAAAAATATTGTATTCACTGTTTGTGGTGCCATTAACCTTATTTGCTAAACATAGTTTTTACTTTTCCACTTTGTTTCTATTGACTTGAGAATATTTTTTCCCAGACAAAAGCTCCAATTTAAATCTTTGCCCCTTAGAATCTCCATATTTGAAGGAAGGATGGTGATAACTTTGCTGTTATTAGATCAGATTCATGGGCTGCCTTTTGTTTTATACTTTTGACGGTGACAACACATAATATATTAGACAGGTACTTCTTTCACAGACTGAATCAATGAAATTGTGCACTGAAACAAAAACTCTACCACCTTATAAGCAGCCCTATCAAACTGTAAGGCAGCTAGAAAATACAGTTAACCCAGCATGGTGTAGTTTATATATGTGGGAAATTGTGCAAATGGAAACTAAAAGACCACTTCCAAGTCATGTTCATTTAACAATAACATCTAATGTTCACTAAGTAATATGAGTCTGCTACTGCACTAGCTGCTTTATCGATATCATCGTGTGACTCCTTCCAACATCCTGATAAGCTAAATTTAATTACCACAAATTTCCAGATTAAAAAAAATAAGACTTAAAGAAGTTGATACCTGTTAAAGGAAAAAAACCCTTTTCTACTCACAACATGGCTGATACCAAATACGTTACTTTCCATACCAAGCAATTCTCCAATTCTCTGGATACCATCTGGGTGTAATTTAATTCAGCTTTCACACTAACTGCCCAGGGTTAGTGCAGAGACCACACGTAAGAGCTCAGTGCCAGAGGACTGCCCACCACTTCAGAGGCCAACAGAAAGCTTGGGTCCCTAAGTTACCCACACTAATGTCCAATTTGGCTACAAATCAGAGGTTCCTATGACACCCTCCCCAGATTTGATAATTTGCTATAAAGGCTCATAGTATTCAGGGAAATACTCTACTTACTACAACTTGTCTATTAAAAAGGATACAGCTCAGGAACAACCAAATGGAAGAGAGGCACAGGGCCAAACATGGGGACAGAGTGAAGAGCTTCCACGCCTTTGCAAGGGAAGGAAAATTGACAAATATAAAGAGGAGCCAAACATAAATTTTCAATCTTGATAGAGATGTAAAATACAACAATTCCACTTTAATCAAGTATACAACATGCAATGAGTGGCAACAGCTATAAATATTAAACATTTCAATAATTTGCTATATGCTCTATTTATACTTTTTGGGTCAGAAATTTTCAAAAACGAATATTGCTTCTTTCAACATTGCCTTTTCGAACGTTCATCAGGTTATTATTTTAAAGAAGTCTAGAGAGAGCCAGCTAAAAATAATTGCTGATTTTATTGCTGAGTGGATGATTTTTACGGAAAGTAGTATTAAATTCAAACAAAGCACCGGATTTAGAAAGGATACAACCCTCACTCTCAATGTTTACTTATTATTTTTGTTATGCATGCATTCTAAATCTTTAAATACATCCAAATTAAGCCTTACTTATTGTAAAATAAAATGAAAAGTTAAAAGGTCGTTCTGAATTCTGAACATCATGTTATTGATTAAAGCACTGTTTGAAAGGAAAATTAGCAAGAGCACATTGCAGCTTCATTTCAGCTTTATTAAACTAACATTTTGTTTGTGGGCATTAGCAATTATAAAAACAATCTTTCAGCTAATTAGCTAGTTTTTAAAGAGAAAACTCGTTTCCCCATGTGAGTTTCAAATTATTATGTCCTATAACTATAATCCTCAAAATCATTTTGATTCAATATGGAAACTCAATATGTGAAAGAATTTTAGAATACATAGCCTCCTTTCCTTAACGAAATATGATTTAGTTATAACTCCACTAATCCAGAAACCAGAATTAAGAATCTCAATTTTAATACATGTTAAACCAGAAGCAATTAAAAATCACTTTCTTACAAGGAATTATACACTTTTATATGGAGCATTGTAATATTCCAAGCTCTTTTTCATGCCTTATCTCATCTGATCCTCATAGAGACCTCATGATACCTGTTTTTATATATTAATTTTTTAGACTGTATTTCATAGGACTTTTTTCATTTGCAGAAAAATTGAGAGGACAGTATGGACAGTTCCCATATACCCTACACCCAGTTTTCCCTGTAATTAACATCTTATATTAGTATAATATACTTGTTACAATTAACAACCAATATTAGTACATCTTCATAAACTAAATCTCAATGCTATCCTAAAATACTAAAGTCCATTAGTTTAAAATAAGATGAATTACTTTTTAAAAAATCAATTCGAATGTTCTGGGGAAACTGTATTATTGCTGCAATTCACACCTGTCAAAAATCACTGATTTCTTTGAAAGAAAAAAAGGAAACAGACAGATTTAAAGACAAATTCTGCATATAAATATTCAACTGCATTTTTATGTTCACTATGGTTAATCAGGTCCTAATTTGTCATTTCAAATATTTAAATACATCATCTTGTGATCTTTAGGCACAAATATGTTAAATATAAATGTACAAAAATGATATTCACAATTCTTAGAAAGTGCGCATATTTTATTCTTGAAAATAATGTGAAGAATGATTCAACTTATGTTATAAACTCAGTTCTTATATTAGTAAAAACGCTAATTTCTGTAAATATTTTTAAATGAAAAATCTGGATATTTTTAAAAATCTGTGTGCCAGATATATCAAGGAGGAATTTTTTAAAGATTTTTTTCATTGAATTTTAGAGAGTGAGGGAGGGAGAGGGAGAGGGAGGGAGAGAGAGAGACATCGATGTGAGAGGGAAACATCGATCTGCTGCCTCCTGCATGCCCCTCACCAGGGATCGAGCTCGCGACCGGAGCATGTGCCCTGACTGGGAACCAAACGGGCAACCTTCTGGTCTCCAAGACAATGCCCAACCAACTGAGCTACACAAGCCAGGTCTCATGGGAGAATATTAAGAACTTGACTTCAAAAGGGAATTTGAAATTTTTTAATAAAACTAATTTCTCAGTAGAGTCCAGCTTTGGTCAAAGCATACTGTAAACCTATGACCATTTTTTAAATATAAAAGATACTGAAAGCTCCCCAAACAAGGAAACCAAAACAAATGGTATTCAGATAACGGAAGGATCGAGGAACAAATTCCATGTGGCTGGGTAAACCACCAGCATTTCATAAAAATGCACTTATTTTAACCAATACCTCATGTTGAAACTCTTTCACAGCAACACCCAATCTTAAAATGCTTAGAAAACAGGAGGTTGATCACCACAGTTGACAGAGGCTACTTGTTACATTCATAGTGATGGGCAGAGTGGGGAATGATCTGTCTTTATACCTTAAAGGCTCCTAGATTTCAAACGAGGCACTGTTTATACCCGGGCTGCCAGGGCGATAAGTTTTCACAGCTAACACTCCGCAGCCCCAGATTGTGAGATGGCTGCTCTTAACACACACAAAAAGAGAGATTTCTCCTTGCTGCTGAGAAGGCTACAGAGACCACGCCACATACAGGAGTATAGCACTGAAGTTTAAGTTTTTTATCATGATGTGGATTCAGGCAGGATGGGGAGAATCTTTTTGAAGAGCTGGGTAGAACAGTGCTGTTCTTGTGGTTTCAAAAGAATTATTCCTGTGGGATTTGTTTCTGTCAGGAGGCAGGGCTCTGGAAACCGAGCCAATTACTTTCTTGGAAGCACAATATGTGTGATCTAATATTGTTAGGGGGTTTTCATGTTTTTGTGATGGAGGAAAATAAGAGCAAAAGTAAGAGGAGGCAAGCCAACGTGAGTACAGCTGCATCCGTATTTCTAAATAGGTGTCCATCTAGCACACAGCAGCAGTCAAAATATTAAATACTAAATATAAAATATAGTTAGGTATTAGATATTAAAAATACTTAAAACGGTCATGGTACCAATAACAATTTCTCCCATGTAGATTAGTATACAGGGTGTCCCCCAAAAATGTATACACATTTTAACAGCTGATAGCTCAATTTTGAAAATGAAATTTATTTTAATAAACACTGCCTTTATAATTATTCAAAGTGTGTGTATACATTCTTTGGGGCACCCTATATATGACCTTAACAGCCTCAAAGTTTATGAATGCAGACACTTGAAATCCTATTAGCACAAAGCAATTTTAAGGCTAAACCTCACTGCAATAATTTGGAGGTGATGGATATTTTTATACTTTGATTGTGGTGTTGGTACATAATGGATGTATGCATATGTCCAAACTAATCAAATTGTATACATTAAATATGTACAGCTTTTGGTATATTATTTATACCTCGAAAAGCCTTCAAAAAGGTAGGGTACCTTAAAGTGGTAAACTCTATTCCTTCAACCTTTTAAATAGTTTTGACTAATGGTTCACTAATAGAACATACCAGAAGAGAGAGGGTACCAGATCCGAGGTCAAGAGGCCTTATCTAGTTTTCCCTTTGTTCTTTGGAACTCTAATTAATCCAATAAGGTTTGGTCTGGTTTGTTATGTTGCAAAAAGTAACTGACACAAATATATATTCATCCCCATAGTAGAAACTCTATCAGGGGAAACTTTGGGGTATCAAAAGGGTTAAATGATTTTTGCAGCTAATTATCTGAGAGAGGTCCCAACCTGTCATGTACATTCAATTAAAGGCAATTTTGTAATTTTCAAAACGAGTCACTACAAATGAAAAGGCTTAACAACTTTCTTCTTTTGAATGTAAATATTAAGAGTCTTCATTTTGTTCTTTTATTTACACAAATGATACTCCAATACTTCAGCAATGATGAAAAGAAGTACAAGAATTATAGTAGTGAGTTTATTAAGACTTATACAATGTACTTGACTATTCTTAATGACCCTACGCATCTCAAGCTGTGACTTAAATAACTAATGTTAAAAATGTCTACTCATTACTCTTTTATTGTATAATGAAAGTCAGTTACTTGTAGGAAGTAATTTGATGAATTGAGACATGGATTTAAAGGTGATGGTCTAATAGCTTTTAAATTTACCCCCTCATTTTAATAATAGGATTACACTGAATCTTGAATGACAGTGCTTTTTTGAATTTTATTACTTAATAATTCCAGATAAAATATTAAGTGAAAGATAATTTTTAGGAATTTAATAAAAAATTTTCTTAAGCCCGGCCTGGAATGGCTCAGCAGTTGAGCGTCAACCTAGAGTCCAGGCGATCGTGGTTCGATTCCCAGTCAGGGCAAAGGCCTGGGTTGCGGGCTCGATCCCCAGTCAGGGGCATGCAGGAGGCAGCAGATCAATGACTCTCATCATTGATGTTTCTATCTTGCTCTCTCTCCTTTCCTCTCTCTGAAATCAATAAAGATATATTGAAAAAAAATTTTTTCTTGAAATTTAATTGAAACATTCATTATATGCAATTAAGAACAATTCTTGGGCAAACAGTGCTTTTAATTTCAATATATGTAACTCATGTAACACTGATAAAAGACCTACATTTGAGTGTTAAAAACATGCAATATCTTTTGTTATACCTACTATAGATCTATATATGTATATCTATATAGATCAGCATTATAGATATAAAGAATTACTCTAGATAGAAGCATAGTCTAGGCTTGTAGTTTTCCAAAATCAAAAAAGTTCACATAATGAAATATGTGTGGAATGTATGATTTATAATATGTATTTAGAAGACCACTGCCTTTTAATTTTGCTATGAGGTTACTGCAAAACTTTTGCCCTTTTATTGTGTTATACTTTTTATTTTCTACATTTTTCATGGTTGTATATCTTACAGGGAAAACAATGTTTATCTTACTTCAAAGTGGTTTAGTATTACATTTAGAGGAAAGGGAGTTGAGAAATTGCTATCAGCCACAGCCAATTTGACAACAAAAGCTCTTCCACAATTGAAGGATTAATTGAGTAATTTCTTCTTGTTAGGCAAAAAGAAATATGTGGAACAGAATATGGTAACTTAAATTGACTATCCCACATCCCTGTATTGTATCCAGATCATTCTGACTGAAAAAATTAAGTCAAGTCAAGTGGCAAGACAAACAGATAAGCTAAATCCTTAATCTTTGAGACACAACTGGATTTAGAAAATACATTTTTTCTCTATTTGAAGCACATTTAGATTTTGTGCCTTGAGCTGTTATTAATTAGAGGACGTGATGCCAATTATGAGCTACTTGAGTTATCAGCGAAATGAATGACTTTCTTTCAATTAGTATTCTTAGTAAGAAAATTATTTAACTGAGGACTTGATAATGAATGCGATTGCAGAAGTTTCAAGGACGGTAAGAATGCATCATAGTTGCATCATAGAACTTTCGAGAACTGTAAAGGGTCTAAGGGTTTACCTTACAAGCCAGCTAACAAGTACAGCTAACAAGTAACCCTGGCACAGATTCATGGATGTTGACGGAAGACATGAGACTCCTGGGTGAGAGGAAAAAGGAATTTATAATTCATGTTACAGCCAAGCAGCATGAGCTTCATGTTTGTGCTGCTTTCTCTTATTTCCTGAGTCCCCAGGGGATGATATGGAAAATTAATGGTGAGACCGTATCAGTTCATGATTTCCAAGAGTTCTACTTGAATAGGACTTCAGCTTTCAGATATCATAGAAAAGTTGCTTATTGTGGGGAAAGCATTTCTAAAATTTTTCTTCTTGACGTGCATCACAGTTTTCCTAGTGCTTCAGCATGTTTTCTTTAGACCACTAAAGAAACAGATCCATGTTACTCACATCCCCAGCAAATATTTTATCTGGTATGTGATGACGTGAGAATAGACACAATTTAATTTGATAGGTAAATTTATGCTCATGACAACAACTTGACATCTTTAGTGTTGAACTTACTTTTACTTGAGGGTTTTCCCCTGTGTTTATTTATTGGTATGTTTCACTAGTTTGGGGAATTTTTCCCTTGTTTTGTTTTTTTTTATCTTCCAGGTAGCTGCGAGACTCATTTCCTATGAAATGTTATATCTACATGGTTGATTACTCAGGCAGAAGCAACAGTCTATATAGTATCATGAACACACAGTTTTACTGTGTCATCTCTATTGCTTTTTAAAGCCAGATACTAGCTTCCAAATCATCCAAAATTCTCTTAAACCTGCCTCTGGAATATGGACTTCTAGAGTCAATTTCTGGGAAATACATGATTATTCGTTACCTCTTAGTTTCTTAGTTTCTGACTTCTAAGTTGTTTGTTATGGAAACTTCTTAATAGATAAAAACAAACAAACAGGTCTAAATCCATGAAACAGAGTGGATTTGAAAGATGTAAAAGCGTCAGGTGATCACTCTACCCATACATTTGAATCCACCCATATTAGCAAAAAAATTCTAATAAGAAATTGACCCCAACTCTATAAAACTATTAGGAATATATTTTGGTTTTACCCATGGACACAGACAATAGTGGGGCGAAGGGCGGGGGGGTGGGAGGTACAGCGTGGAGGGGATCAATGGGGGAGAAAGGGGACATTTATAATACTTTCAACAATAAAGATAAATTAAAAAACAATAAAAATCATGGATGGCGCCTTTATTGAGGTGAAAATGATCTATTTGTAATTACTGATCATCTATTAAGATCCTCACAATAACCCATTTAAAATGTCCCATGTTGAAGTTAGGGGAGTTAACAGTAAACATGCAAATTTATCTTATTTATCTTTTAGATGTGATTATTTAATACTGTTAATTTAAAATTAGACTTGTGTACCAGATTTAGCATATTTTACTAATTTTTTTTCTTATATTTAG
The DNA here is from genome assembly GCF_054644295.1 of Miniopterus natalensis. NCBI lineage: Eukaryota > Metazoa > Chordata > Mammalia > Chiroptera > Miniopteridae > Miniopterus > Miniopterus natalensis. Next base: position 11,002,066 of record NC_142096.1, read on the forward strand.
TGGTCAAAAGTGGTAGTGATTTATATTATCATGATGTTTGCCTTCCTTTTTTAGGTATTCAAATACTATAAGCTTTATAATAAAATTTATGTCAAGAGAAATGGCTAGTTATATATATAATCTTAGCAAAATATGTGTCCTTTCCAACCCCCTCTCACACACAAACTCCCCTACACAATAATTTTACAATGTTTGCCCTTTTAAACACAATCCATCTTTCATTTTATATAAACATGTCACCAATACCCATGGGAAGCTCTACAGTAATTAGAGCTGTAAAAATTATTATGCAAATATGGGATAATGTAATTGAGCATTATATACCATCATTTATGTGTACTTTTATCTTTAATCTTCCTCTTTTTTAAAATGTAAACATTATTCTAAAAGAAGAAACCCAATATTCATGTGTGATAGTAGTTTAGCCTCTTTATTTCATAAAATCCTAAAATAAACAACTAAAAACTGAGACTTGTGAGGGACTTGAGGTTCAAACATGAGAAGGAGCAAGCGCCATACCACAGTTAGAATCAGAGCTGGGATTCATCTCCACGTTTGCCTGATTTAAACATCTGGATAATTTTCTCACACTGAGCGATTTCCTTAAATGCATTTAAGGTATCCAACATCTTTAAATGCCAGGATAAATGATGGGCTCTTTCACTTTATATCTGGACGATTAGTCTTAGGTAGACACAGTCCAATTTCCAACTTCTCTATTCACAATTTATAAAAAGAATAAACATATTTTCAATGCAGGTAACATAAGCATTATTTTAAGAAGTCACATCCATCCTCAGGATAAAAAGCTATTACGTAGCTTTGCCCACAACATCTTTGCCATCATCACTATCTCTCAGTTACTGAGTTACCCACTGGCAGGCACTGTGCTAGACATGAATGGAACATTTTTAATGCTTCTTAAACTTCAGCTGATCTGCACAGACTTATTCCAGTGACTTTTTGGTTGCTCTTACTCATTTCACCAACTTGGAAATGTTGGAGGGCCCAGCATAACTTAGGTTTTAATCTCTACTCTTTTCCTAGAGTTTATTTAGTCTCATGGCTTTAAATACCATCGACATGTTGATGACTACTGAATCTTTAGCTCCTGCCCAGACTGCTTCTCTAGAGACTCAAATATGCAACTGGTTTCTTGTCATTTTCCCTTGGAAGTCTAATAGGCATTTTATATTTAATATGCACTCAACTAATATTTTTATATTCTCTAATTCTACCCAACCCAAAGCTCTTTCCAAAGTATTCCTATTCAAAGTCAAAGATGATTCCACAGTTTCAGTTGCTTGGGAAAAAGTAGTGTCACGCTTTGACTCCTCCCCTTCTCTTACACCAGACCTTGACACTGACAGCAAATATTTTCCGATCAACCCCTCTTTCCAGTCTCACTGACATTACCCTAGTCCACACCCCCTCTCTCATAAGGGGTTTCACAATAGATCTGTCACGGGCAGAAGGTCAACATGACTACCCAATGACCTTGTCCGTGTAAGATTAACTTCTCCTTCTACGTGGAAGGACCTGTAACTTGCTGCTAAACAAAAGAGCATGGCTCAAACTATTCCTACCTTCTGTTCTAGGACAGAGATGTTCAATCTTTTTATCTCACTACACAAAAAACTAATTACAAAAATTCTGCAGCACATCAAAAAATATATTGTTTGCCGATCTCACACACAAAAAAAGGTATAATTGTGATTCATTCACATTGGATGGCTGCTGTGTGGGCTGTTGTCAGTTTTTATTTGACAATCTAAGAGGAAGAGGTCAGTGCCCCTGACTAAATAGTCAGGTATTGCATGTTTTAAAAATTCCCGCAGCACACCACTTGAAAGTCATTGTTCTAGGAGGATCCATCTGAACTGATTTTTTTGTTTGTTTAAAATATTACAGATGTCCCTTTTTCTCCCCAGTGACCCATTTCACCCCATCCCATCTCCCTCCCCGTCCCTCTCCCCACCACTGTCCGTGTCCTTGGGTTGTGCATATATGCATATAAATTCTTTGGTTACTCTCTTCCCCTCCACCCACGCGCCCTTGAACTGACTACTATTGATGGCATTGGTTTGGCCCCTATGCTCTCCTAATGATAGCTTATTTCTGGGAACAACTTGGCTTTCCACCTTGGTATTCTGCAGACACCTTCATAAGATGCCTGTTCTCCTTCATAAAATACAGAATACACTGGGTACCATAATCTTTAATTCCTTGCCAGAAACTGCTTCCTGTTTGGCAATTTTTGCAATGTCACTCTGACCGAGTGACTCTTTTTTCCTGTGTTCCCCCAAGATTTCTGTAAATTCAGCTAAGATTAATTGCTTGCTGAGCCAGACTCTTCAATATCTCACCCTTGTTTTACACTCCAAAACATAAATGGACAGTTACCTTGAGTTCTTTCATGTGTAAAAGAAGTAAGGTTAATAGTGGCAAAATTCCTGTCAAACAGGAATCCTGTTTGGGAAATATTTAAAAAAAAAAATCTTCATCTCAGAAAACTTCTGAACAAAGGTAGTAAAAAAAGAAAACTCTTTTATTATTGAATAAGTATTAAACCAGAATGTGATGCATGTCACAGGCAATCGGCTAAGAGACTATAAAGACAAGAAGGAATCTCATGCCCTTATAAAACTGTCTTAGTCCATTTAGGTCACTATGACAAAATACACCATAGATTCAGTGGCTGACTTCCTGGCACTTTGCTCCAAGTTGCAAGCTTACCTTCTGTCATGAAGATATGAGGCGTTCCATTTCCTCTGAAAAATCCTATTAGCAAACACGGATAGTTACCCCAATTACCAGATAAAGTTGGGGTGAACAAAGCGTGACCAATTGTATTGTCAAGTCCTCTTACTTGAGGACTAGTGATTATTTATCTTGAGAATGTGTATGTAAAGTGTTGTATCTGCGTGGCTCTTGTTATAAATAGAATGTTTGTGTCTCTCCCAAATTCAAATGCTGAAAGCCTTCCTGGCAGTGAGATGGTAGTAGGAGATAGTGTCTTTGGCTGATAATTAGGGTTAGATGAGGTCCTAAATGTGCAGCCTCACCAATGGGGTTACTGCCCTCATGACAGAATGTGTTTAGCCTCTCTGCTCAGTGCCAAGTGAACACACAATGAAGTGTTGGCAGCAGTCTGTCACCCAAACCAGGGTTGTTACCAGAGCTACCACCCCGAAAGCACTCTGATCTCAGATTCAGCTTCCAGAACTATGAGAAAACATGTCTGATGCATGTAAGCCACTTAATCTAGTCTTTTTAGACCAGACAGACTAAAACAGCTTTCTAAAGAGATGAGATTCCTTTCTTGTTTGTGCGGACTGCCTGTGATATGCCCCACATTCTGGTTTAATGCTAATTGAATGATAAAACTGTTTTCTATCTCTACTTTTCTGTCTCTACTACTTTTAAGGGGAAGTTTTCTTTGGGAGAAAAATGTTTTAAAATTAAGTTTCCCCAGCAGGATGCAACGACAACAAGAATGTTACCAGAGGAACCAAGCGATAAATATCCCATGGTAAATATTCTATGACACAGATTCCTAAGTCAATTCCCCAAGGAGTCACGGTTGGGTTGGTAATGTGAAAAGCTGGCATAAGTGGATCCATTTTAAAACGGGGTCCGGGCAGCCATTCTGAAGGAACTGCTTTGGATGTCTTACTCCTTGAATCTTGGGAATGTTTGAACTGGGCAAAATAACCTTTGAATGGGCCAAGCGAACACTGTATTTCAAACACCTGTTTGTAAAGCAATTAGGAAAAGCAGGCATCCTGATTTAAGGTCTGAAAATTACAGGAATTGCTTAGACTCAGTAAACAGTCATGTAGGATGACTTTGGGGGCATTATTTGGGTATTTTTGTGTCTACTGGGCAAAATAATCTTAATATAGCTCTTTTAAACAATTTTTTATTGAGGTGACATTCATAAAGCATAAATTTAATCATTTTCAAGTGAACAATTCAGAGACATTTAGTATATTCATGATGTTGTGCACAACCACCTCCCGTTTCAAAATATTCTCATCACTCCATGAAATAACCCTGCGCCTATTGAGCAGTTATTCCCCCCCGCTTTTCCAGATTGGCCCTTTTTGTCCCCTGAATTATCAAAAATTATTGCACAAAGGTAGAAAACTATTTCAAGAGTTATAGATATTGGTGGGACAACAGTGGCATTAGAGGTCAAAAAAAAGGAAAAAAAAAAATTCTGGCCCAGCTGGCCTGACTCAGCGGTTGAGCGTCCACCTAGGATCTGGGAGATAGCGGTTTCTATCTCTCTCCCTCTCCCTTCCTCTCTCTGAAATCAATACGATTTAAAACAAAAACAAAAACAAAAAAAAACAGGGCGTACTTCTTTATGTATAAATCTGAGATCCCATGCTCATGTCACAAGTTGTGAAGACTACATTAAATAACATGTGCAGGGCATCTGGCACAATACCTGGGACATAGCAGACCTTGAGTAATGATACTATCTCCCTCATCATACTCCTTTACATGTGCATATTACTGTATATTGAACAGAGGGGCCTATTCTTTGCAATACAATGTCACTTTTAAGCTAGGAATGTCTCACCGCTTCTGCAAAGCCTTTGCATAGTATGTAATTTACCCTCCAAACCACTGTGAAGGGCAAAGGGGATGAAGCAGAACAAAGACGGTAAGAATGGAAAGTGGGTGGGGGTGGAAAGCAAAGGAGATGATTCGATTTTTAAACTAACAAAAGGAAATTCAGGGCCACAGAGTGAGTACGCTGCGCGAGAGCCAGGACGGAAACCTCATTTCACTGACTTTCCGCTCAAACCCTTTCCATTGGCTACACTGCTCTCATTGAGCTCCCAGACAAAGGCATCTCTAAAATATGAAAGAACTCTAAAGAGGGTGATTCCTGGGGGTAAAACTGAAATTTCCTCAAGAACCGTATCTCAGTCATTAGCAAGTCGCCTTCTGAAGTCTGCACTACACAGCAGGGAGGCCTTCAGGGCCTTTCATTTACTTATAAATGAAAGCCAGGACAGGGGAAAGAGTAGAAAAGGCCTGGGAAGTCTGAATGCCCTGCAAACAATGAGGCGGTGAAAACCAGGTTTCTGAGAGAGGGAAATCACTGGAAGAATGCCAGTGAACTGAATAATGAATGCTAAGTTGAAACTACAAAAAAATCCTGTAACTCCAACTGAAAATTAATGAGATAATATGGAAGGTGTGTGTGTGTACGTATCTTGGTCATCAGAGAGGATACTGTATTTATACTCTCATTGAGAGAACAAACTGGGAAAATGCTACTTTTATCACTTGTTTTATTTCTCTCTTTTTTCTTTAACTCATAATTCTAATCATTAGATAATACATATTACCAATGTTATTGGTGGAAGTGGAGTTCCTGGTGTGCTGTGAGGAAAAGAATTTCCTGAAGCCCCTCATGGGAAGATGGGGTTTTGTGGAAAGCTTTGATGATGTAAAATTAAGGGGGTTCCCCTCTGAGGTCCTATCTCTACCTGTCTGGCCATGCAAGAAGTCCAATCTTGTCTTCAGCAAGGCCAGAATAAAGGCCACTGCCCAGAATTTCTGCTCCATACTGAAGTCCAGCCCAGTCCAGCATCTGGCTAGCTTCGTGTGTGTTCCCAGCTGCAGTCCATTGCATGTGGGGTCTGCACAGCCACAGGCCTGTGTTGCTTAAGGCCACATGGCTGTGGAGAGAGAACAGGTGAGTGCACAGGTGAGTGCAGGTCACAGAGCAAGAGAAAGAGCAAAGAGCGAGCAATAGAGCAAGACAAAGGGATCTCTCCGTCTGGGAATTTTAACTGTCCAAGATTTTGCTTGCTCCTGATGGGGTCCACCCCCTAGCCAATCTGTTGTTTCCCAGGCTAGACTGACAGGCAAGCACCTCCCCTGCATCGCCTCCAGGGACAATGCTGTGCTTCCGTGGGGCTTTGTTGAGCTGGAGCTTCCTGGTGAAACAAACAGGCTTCTGCTCCTCAGCTGAATATGCTCAGCCATGCCTGACTCTCCCTGTGCTCTCTTCCTTTTATTAATATTAACTAGCTAATTATGACGATAAAATGAAGAGTGAAGTAAAACACAGAGGAAAACTTCCCTGAAGAGTTTATATATTTTCTTAAAAACAATGACAAATAGAAGTAGAAACTACAAACTAAATTACAAATGCAAATGTGTAAAAATAACTAGTATGTAATGATATTTTAGTAATCACAATCAATGTACATACATTTACTGCCTTGAAGCCTTTTGATAATAAGATGGTGGTATAAATGATTTACTTTAAAAAATGTTATTCCATTACTTTTCTTTATGAGTTAGACTATTCTCAGATATCAACTAAATTGTCATTTCTTTCCCTAAAAATAATGATTTTTGGTATAAAAAGTATAAAGCAGCAACAGATCAATCAACTGATGCAGGGGAGGAAGAAATTTTCCTCTACTTCTAGGTTATTTCAGCTGGTCTAATAATTAAACCAATAGGAGAGAATTTAACAAAAGAAAATAACCAAATTTAATTTTGTTTGTACATATGGGAACCCCACATACATGAGAGGTTCAGAGATAGAAAGGTAAAGTGAGGTACACATGGCATGCTGAGTCAAGGTTGAGGTCCGGTGTCTTGGGGATCTAAAGGGGAGGAGGGCAATTGCAGGGCAATAAGAAGAGCAGATGCTCACTACTGGAAGTTTCCCCTGCCATACAGATAGGTCATCAAAAGTCATTTCTTATGATAACTCTTATTGTGGGCAAGGCCCCTAATTTAAATTCTTGAAGAAGAGGTAAACATTTCTCTTGAGCTTGCAGCATCTCAACTACCTTCAGCTCAGAATAATCCACATGCAAATCCCCATGTAGGGACTCTACAAATGCTCTGAATTTTTTTATTTGTTTACTGAATTAAACTTTTAAAAAAATAGGTTCTGATAAGAACTAGAGTTTTAAACATGGTATGACATAGTCCTTGCAAAGAATGGTATCACAGTATTGAAATGGATACTTATAAGTGTATTAAAATTAAAACATGATATGAAAATAACTTTAATAAAATAATGCATGAGTTACAAAAAACCCAAATGCTTTAGGTTCTGATGGTTATCAGACGTTATCAGATGTTCATGGGTTATCAGGTGTTCATCAGGAGGTGAGATGAAAGGGATTTCTTTCAGAGGGAAAATACAGATAGTATAGTATTTCAGAAAACTAAGTAGCTTGATTAGCCTGGACCAAAGACTGTGATACAGGACAGGTAAGAACGTATAGCTAGACGCTTAGACTGATTCTGAAAACCTTGCACACCATCCTAGCAATCAGCAGCCTTCATCCTTTGGAAACATTACTCTCAGCTCCTGTAAGTAGCATAGAGGCCAAGGCTGCAAAGAAGAGAGGAATAGGGAGCAGTTAAAACAGTCAGGCTTAAAATCGGCGGCGGTGGGGGCTCCAAGGGAGAGAGGGAGGCCCGCTCTGGGCAAACATGTGACAGGCTTTCAGTAGTTAGTGCCAGAGTCAATAGCTTATTTGCGGGGGTAAATTCTTCAAGGTTTTTTTTCTTTTTTCTCTTAAAAGGAAATATGGAAGCAGTTGCTTATAAATATAGATTAATAAATTCCCTTTATTTTGTTTCATCAAAGAAGCGAGGCCAATTCCTGCCATAGAAAGTGATATAAAATGGAATAAAGCCCATTTCTTCTTTGCTGAAGGAAAACAGGACAGTTGCTGTCAAAGTAATGCCCTCGATGACATGAAATAAAACCTTTTAGATTCAGGTTTCGTATATGACACATTTTGCCTTTGCTACTGATTGAAATTGCAAAATGATATAAATTTAATTCTGTACATCTCACCAAGATATTCTAGCATTTAGAAGGGAATGTGGAAGTCAAATTTAAAAATACGATTATAGATATTCGTAGCTGTTTCTTTCCTTCAACTGATTTTCTTAAAAATGTGTTCGGTATTTAAATGGCACTGCTCTAGATGCTAGAAAGATAGATGTGAAAAAAACTGACCAAATTCTAGCCCTCATGGAGCATTTTGCTACTGAGAGGAAACAGAAAACGTAAGAGATAAAAACTTCATTATGTTGGATAATGACGAAAAGAACTAAAACATGAATGAAGGCGAGGACTGCTGGACTGGGAACACAGATGATAAAAACAGGGGATGTGGAAAACCTTACTGGGAAGGTGGCATTTGAGTCCAGGCCCAACAGAGGTAAGAAAGTAATTCACGCTAATACTTGGGGATGGAAGGCTCTGGTTAGAAGACTCAAGTGCAGCACACCTGAGAGTCATTCCCCGTGAGTCTGAAGACTAAGGAGGCGACAGTGTGGCTGAAGCCAAGTGTGCAATGTATTTAAATCAAATATACTGGAGGACTCAATCATGTGAGACCTGTAGGCAATTATAAGGACGGTGCCTTTTCTTTTGAGTGAAACATAAAACCCTTGTAAATTTCTGATTATTGACATGGTCAGATATATATAAACTGAGAATAAATTGTTGGGAACAGGTGATAGGTCCGAAAGTTAAAGCAATTATTCAGGTGAGAGAAGATGCTATATTGTACTCAGTTAGGAGATGTGGAGATGTTAGAGAATTATATTACCTAAACCAATTTATTTGAAAATGAGAAGGTCTATATGTCTGCTTCCTATGATTTGCCAGGAGCAAGATTCAATATCTTTTTAAGTCCCATTCCATTATCTTTGGGAAAATAAATAATCATAAAGTAAGCTTTATTAAAAAGAACAAAAAAATTTACAAAACACTGAAGATAATTTAATGTTCCAGTAAGTGATTTTTCCTTATTTCTTTGTCTTCAGTTTAAAAATGTGTCATTGGAGAATAACTTGAAAGGTCAAAATTTGCACATGTTGTGGTTTCCAGGTGATACAGACTGAAAAGGTTTTAAATCATTCACTGTGAATATTCGCAAAAATTTCTGGTGGGAAAAGACCAAGGTACAGCATTAGAAACTGATACATAGCTTTGGGTAAAATCCAAGTCAATGGTTTCTTACATCAGAGGAAAACGTGTAAATCAATACTGCAGCAATGCAAAACTGTGCTGTCACGTCGAGACAATTTTTATATGCATTTAATATTATAATGACTCATATGATAGTTGATAGTTTTCAAACTCCCACAGTTAGGTATTGTGTCAAAAATACAAGTGCCTTATAAAATATAAAGATGGCAGACATATCCTTTGTTAATCTTGTGGCTGGGTTTTGAACTTATGGAAATTATTTCATGACCTTTACCAATAGAAAATTAATGATGGACACAAAAACGTGTTGTCTAATTTAGCTTACATATGCTTGGAAATATAATTTTATGTAAACTTGTTTAGCACTCTTCAAAATTATACTAAATTACCTTAATAAAAAAAGTTTGAAGCATATGAAAGCATTATGAGAAAATGTCACTTGGCCAGTAATACTCTGTTACCCTATTACCCTCACTGTATACAAAGTGATAAGTGTATCGCCCAATGTGAAAAGGATTTTGTGCTGTTTTCATAATATTATACTGTGAGTTAACAAAGTCTTTGTGCTTTTAATCTTCATATTGGCAATAGAAGAGTGTAGGAAGCAAGTGTGACCTCGAGTATATATTTTTGCAGACATCTGATAGAATTTACTCAGATCCAAATGAGGGTTTTGTCAGTACTGAGTAGCAATCTAGAAATGCTTATTCAGGATATACTGTTATGTCTCATTGTTTGTTGTAAATAAATATACAATTTAAGGGCTAATGCCGGTGCTTGATAAGTTCAGGGCTTCTGAGATACTGCAATTGTATATGCTAGAGATCCTGCTAATCATTTGCTAATCATTATTAAAGCTCAGTGCAGGGTAAGAACTATTTTGTCTGGCTATTTGGTCTTTGTGATGACACAAATGCAATAAAAGACAATATACTTCTGATTCTTACTCTGTATGTAGTCTTCTCTCTTGGTCAGATATTTCAGCCTTTATATGCAAGTTACCACTGTATTATACTTTGTTCTTCAGATCCATTTTTTTCCGACTTTCCAGGTTAGCCATAATTCTGCATATTGTCTGGACACTGTTTATTAACTTATTAGTTAACTATATCCCGTTACAACTCTAACATGGCAGATAAATTCACAAATACAGCTTAATCAGTTGTCATTTTGCAATTGCTGAAACACGACCAATATTTTAGATTTCATCAAAAGCAAGACAGGCTATTTTTTAAAAAATAAAGCCTAGAAATATATTTTAGAACTATTCAAACTGGAACCCTGAGTAGACTTGCTTTCCTATAAATCATATGCAAAGGCAAGATCCCTTTTCTCCCTACATCCATCATGAAAGCTGAATGTCTTCTTGTCTATTACAATGATATTTTTTCGCTATTCCCAGGTCTCAAGGATACTATTTTCAAGGTATCTGACAACCATAGGAGTGTGAATACTTTAGAACTAAGGAATTTTTCCTTTAGTTCACTGATTCTAGGGACTATATACACCCCCTTTAATAATATGCAGCAGCAGAGATAAATGTCATTGAAACTTAATATTCCTGTTCATATTTCATAGCCAACCACTTCAGTTTCTCATTTTAATATTCTTAGAGCATAAATTGTTGTTTACCACTCTGTTCCTAGTGTCTAAAAGAACCTCGTAGAGAGAACATTCTTATACAACAATTGAATTAATAAATATTTAATGAGATATTCAAACCTCTTGACAATGGGTGAGACATATCCACCACATAAATTTCAAAACTACCATGTTAAAGTTCTCAACTGGGATAGTGATTATGAGCTAGGGCATATTAAACAGTAGAAAAAGTTAGAAAGACATTATCTAGGTCATTTATCTCTGATTAATGATATCTGATATCTTTCCCATATTCTTATAACAGAAGGAAGTGTTAGCAGGGAAACTGGAGTGTCATCTACCCCACTGGGTGCTGGGGGTGGAGTCCTTTCAATATCTCGAGAAAAATAATCTTCTGAGACTTGCATGGGAGGATGAGTGATTTTTATTTGTGTGGAATTACATTCCTGGGTTTCTGCTCACTTATTTTTAATTTCATTACTTTCATTAATTGTAGCAACTATTTATACAGCCTTCTCTTCCCATTAACTACCCCTCTCACACCACATCCGCTTGCAAAATAATAAGACACATTTAAATTGAAATACATTTCATAAGTAGTATCATAGCAAGCTTTTCTACCAAGGTTTCTTACTGGCATATCAACTATGACAATTTCCAATGTAGTCTATAAAAAATTCTTTTTTTCCTCACTTTTATGATAAAGCAGTCTCATCTTGTGGTCATATAAAGGATACACTTTTAAAGAGCATCATGATTTGAATATGAAAAGCTATATAGCAATAAGCTTTAGTCCCTATTTTCCCATTCTATTCAGTTTCCTCCATGAATCTGAGTAACATATGCATATGAATGAAAAGCTTTCACACAAGTTATAGTCCTTGCATCAGGGCCTACTACTAGCTAAATTTTACAGTTTTGGCAAGAACACAGAGGCAGAACAATTCTTAGGACAACTAATTGGCTATCACTATAATATATAAATGATTTGAGTCATTGTCAATTTTGTCAGCTCTACGCCACCAGTCAGAATAACTTCCAGGAGCATGAAACTACTATAACAGCCAATGAATATCAATGGAGAAGGCAATAATATTAATATCTTTTTTATTATTTATAGGCAAAATGAACTCCTTTTGTTCATTTTATTAAGCTACCGCCAATATTTTAGAAATGAATAATTCTACCAAAGTAATTGTTAGATAGACATCAGCAGAGCAAGGATGGTGGGCCAGCTACAGAGACTCACCAGGGCAGAAAGCCCCAATGCAAGGAGCAAAACTGGGAAAACAAGAACCTTGTCCCCAGGGTAACCTATCCTCCCCCAGCCATGCAGCAGGTTAGACCCCCTAAAGATAACATCTAGGCCTCAGTTGTATTTCAGCTCCAGGCCCAGAAAAGCAGCACAGGCAGACAAGTGACGCCCTGGCTGCCTCAGGACCAGCTACATTGACTAACAACCGGCCCTGGCACCAATCAGTGGAGACCAGGACCCAGAAAGAGTGCACCTGGAAAACTGATGAATATTCTATTGAGACACTCTCCTGAGACCTCCTCTAAGATTCCCACCCACAAGAAACAGATAAATAGGCTCAGGACAAAGGACCCAGTGCATGCTCCCCGCTAGGGGAGCACACCAGTGTCATCTCCTTCCCCCTTCTTTCCTCCCAGGGGAACCCAGGAGACTTGCAACCAGGGGAGTTTGGCAAGAAAAAGAAGAAGAGGCAACCAAATTGAAAAAGAAGGAAAATTATCTCTGTTCTCAGATGATATGATATTTTATACAGAAAACCCTAATGATCCCACACACAATGAATTTGGCAAAGCAGCAGGATGCAAACCCACAGGAATGAGTTTGGGTCCCTGTTCAGTTACAACGAACAACCTGAAAACAAAATGGCAAACTGCAAAATCACTTCTATTTAAAATAACATCCAAAAGAATTAATACTTATTAGGAATTAACTTAACCAAGAAGATGAAAGTCTTGTACAATGAAAACTATAAGACACTTCAGAAAGAAATTAAAGAAGACATAAATAAATGAAAATGTATTGCCTGTCAAAAGGAGAATGAAAAAGCCCATTTGGCTGTATTCAAAGAGTGGAAAATTATACAGTGATGAAGTAGAACAAATTACAGCTACATACAATACAAAGTATAACTTTCATATTCATAGTACTGAGTGGAAGAATTAGGACAAATTCCTTCTGTTTGATTTCATTTTATATAAATATTTAATTTAGATAATTATAGAGAAAAACAAAGGAGTGACATGCAGTTAGGACCATAATTACTCTTGGGAGTAGAGACAAGTTTGCAATTTGAAATGTGCAAATACTAAGCTTCTGAGGCTAGACAAAGTTTCATGTCATACTTAGCTGCTGGTTCCAATGGGCACCAACTTTAAAAGAAAACGTTAAATCCTAAGGTTTTCTTTCTTTATAGAATTTTTTAATGTATGTGTTATTTTTACACTTAAATACTAAAAATACAGTAAAAAACAAAAGAAAATTATGAAAGAGATAGAAAGACAGATCAAAATTAAAAATGTAATAAGAGCTTCCATAGCGGTGGAGTGGGATATTCAATGTATACCTAGGATCCTGAGAACTGTCTCAGGCCCAGCTGGCGTGGCTCAGCGGTTGAGCATCGACCTAGGATCCAGGAGATCATGGTTTGATTCCCAGTCAGGGCACAGGCCCGGGTTGCGGGCGTGCAGGAGGCAGCTGATCAATGACTCTCTCATCATTAATGTTTCTATCTCTCTCTCTCCCTCTCCCTTCCTCTCTCTGAAATCACTAAAGGTTTTAAAAAAAAAATGAACTGTCTCAGAATGTAGGTTTTCTAGGTTCACTTTCAGTAAGAGGGGTCTAACTTGCTGCTTGGAACTGACAATTCTGTGCTTAACTGGGCATGCAGTTACACTTGAATACATTCTAACGTTTTCCTGTGAGTATCTTAGGCAGTACAAAGCTTTAGGGCATTGAGCAGGATAGGAGCAATGTAAGGAAATTTGGCAAAACCCTTCATTGAATTTCCACTCTAGTTATTACTCTCATTCCATAGTTTCTGCCTTCTTTTACATCCGCATGTTATTAATCAAAAAGCAATAAAGTGAAGACTAATATAGCAAAATGATATCTTCTATTTGCAGAATAAGTAGTACTGAAGATATATATCTTTCCATATGTTTTCTCATTTAAATCTGTAAGATGGACTCAGAAGGGTGCATATGAAATTTGCTGAATTTCTCAGGCTCTTGAATGTTAGGTACTAGTAACAGATGTGTTTCACATGAGACTTCATAAGAGAATGGGGAGTTTTATTTCAGTTTTACTCCAGGACTCACACTCTGATCTGTCACTTGACATTTAGGCCCATTTATTTAGCATAAGTTGCAAAACCACAAAGCAGTTGATTATTCTTTGCAATCACTTTGATTAATCGTTTTAATTCACTGGCAGAAAGTTATAATAGCTATTACAGTCTTCCATACATAGTTATTTTAAAGTTAAAGAAATGGACTGCTCATTAAACTTGCACAATTAATCACAAAAAAATACCCAGCACGCCATGAAATTTCACTAAAATATAAAAAAATTAAAAATAATATAAATCCTCATGAATAAAGAAAAGAGGGACAGAATGAGACCAGATGGGAGATGTCAACACGATTGTGGAAACTAGAAAGCAGGTAAACAGTTGGTAACTGGCTTATCTCAGTAAAAAATGCTTCAACTGCAGTGCCCACAGAAGGCAATATCAAGGGGAAGGCTGATTTTTTCTATAAAATCCCAGAAAAGCTCAGCAACCAGTAATACTAAAAACCTCATCGGTGAGGATAAAGCGTGGCTACGACATGGATCACAGCATGGGAATCTGTGACAAAAGCAGCCACTAAATCTCCACCACCTCCGCTACAAATTCATTGAGCCACTCCTTAAATACTACCCATCCATCCTCCCAAAAGTCAGTAAATTATTTCTCAGTAATAATGGGTCAAAATAAACTTAGAACACAGGGAAAAACAGAAGTGTTCACATGAGGGCCCTCATATCACATGGTGAGACTGTTCAGACTAATTTTATTCTTTGGCTACTAACATATTAATCTAAGGCAGAAAAAAAGGGAGATTCTTCTGGGTAAAACAAATGGAAGAAGATAATTAACCACCTGCCACCCCCTGAATAAAAAAGTAAAACAAAACCTTGAAGGGAATTGCAGACATTACAGGATTTTCAAATGGAAGGGGGCTAGTCAGGGGGTTGTGAAACTTTTATTGTAAAGGGTCAGGCAATAAATATTTTAGAGTCTGCAGTCCAAAAATCAAAATAGAAGCTATTATATTACTTATATTACATGAGAGAGAAAAATTTCCACAAAGTTTGAATCCTATATAATTTTATTAACCAATGTAACTCCAATAAATTCAATAAAAATACAAATATAAAAATAATTCTATAATCTACAGGGGTAGGAAAAAGTTGGTTAATAATAAATATAATAATAAATAATAACACAAAAATAAACTGTTTCACATACAACTGTAAACCTACTTTTGCCAAACCCCTGTATATGTGTCTGTCTGTCTGTCTGTCTGTCTGTCTGTCTGTCTATCTATCTATCTATCTATCTATCTATCTATCTATCTATCTACCTACCTACCTACCTACCTACCTACACACACACACATATATATGTATATGTGCATAAATATTATACTGAGAAGTGGAGCCACTTAAAAATGGAGCTAGGGCAGCTATTCCAGAGGAACTGCCTTACATATCTTACTCCTTGTTGGCTAAAGGAAATGAGATGATTTTCATGATGCCAATATATTGGGGGTTAACTAATAAAATGTATGATTTTTATCTAGATGTTTCAGCTCTACAGTGTTATATGTCCTTCTAGGCTTCATTTTGGTGGTGGTGTTTGTTTTTTAACTAATGCAATAGTATGAGAAGGGGAGAGAGAGAGAAATTAAGAAATACTTAGTGACAGAGAGAGAATGGAAGACAGTAACAGCACCTAAGGCTGTAGGAGAGGCTTTGAGAAACTTCCTTGAACATAATCTTAAACATAACTATAGTAGGGGGTCAGGTTCATATACTACAATATGTCCTTACTGATCTTGATGAATATGGAGTGTAAGAAATTGAGGAGATGTGAATAGAAAATGAGAAGAAAAAAATAATTGTCTAAGTGCTTCATAAATAAAACTTTTATGAAATCTCAAGAGTTGTATGATTTGACTTTGGATGGTGGGCAATATACAGACCATGTATCATAGAAATATACCCTTGAAATTTATATGATCCTATAATCAATGTTACCCCAATAAATTTAATAAAATAATTAAAAAACAAAAAACAGCAAAAATTATTTCTATTTAAAGGAATGAAACCTTAAATGTACATCAACCCTTAAAATTTTAAACTTGTAAAAAATGTCTCAAGTTTGAAAAATTATTCTTATAAACAATTATGTAGAATCCATGTTTTCACCATGTTAATTTAATTCTGAAAGGTTCATGTGTAAAATAAAAAAATTATCCTTTTGGTCTTGCTTCTATGATAATGAGATTGATTATTTTTTCTTGTCAAAGTATATACATTGCATTGCAACAGCTTCCCTTTTATTATAAACTTCTTTTCTTCTTTGCTTATAAAGTGTAAATTTGATTTCCTAATATTAAAAAGAAATGTTATTGACCTTACATAGTGAATATTAATCACTTGTGTGCAGCTCTTGGCATCCAACATTTAGGATCCAGTGGATACACGAGAAAATGCTTGTGGGTGTGGAAGTGAAAGGAATGAGTAAAAAAGAAAAAAAGAGAAAAAACTCATGAACATGGACAACAGAGAGGTGGGAATGCAGACTGGCGCAGCCACTGTGGAGAACGGTATGGAGTTACCTCAAAAAATTAAAAATAGAATTGCCTCATGACCCAGCAATTCTACTTCTGGGAATTTACCCAAAGAAACCCGAAACACTAATTGGAAAGAATATATGCACCTCTATATTTATTGCAGTGCTATTTACAACAGCCAAGAACTGGAAGCAGCCCAAGTGCCCATCAGTAGATGAGTGAATAAAAAAAACGGTGGGACATTCACACCATGGAATACAACTTGGCTGCAACAGCATGGGTGGACCTGGGGAGCATTACATTAAGTGAAATAAGCCAGTCAGAGGAAGACAAGTACCATATGATTTCACTTACATGTCGAATCTAATGAATAACATGAACAGGCAAAATAGTGATAGCATCATATAGACAGAGAGCAGTCTGACAGCTGCAGAAAGTGGGTGTGGAAGTGGAAGGAATGAGTAAAAAAGAAAAAAAGAGAAAAAACTCATGAACATGGACAACAGAGAGGTGATTGCTGGGGAGAGGGAGGAGTGGAGTGGGGGGAGGTGGAGGATGGTACAGGGGGATAAGTGGGAGGGTACAGGGGGGATGCTGATTTTTGTCTGTCTTTGATCAATTTGTTATCTAGGAATAATTGGTAGTGTTTTGAATTCATAAACTAATTTTCCTTTCTATTGAGATACAGAGATAGAATAGGCTTAATGTATGATGCAATTAAGAATAAATAAGGCTGCCAGGTTAAAATTATAGCTTTTTTAAGAACACAGCAATATGAAATTATCCTGAATATAAAAATACAAAGGCAGAACTTATGTTGTTTCTGTCAACATATTCTTAAGTATTATGAGGTAAGTAAGCCTTGTGCATTGACCTTGTACATGAAATGTGTCATTTTAAAATAGTGTACTTATCCTTTAAAATTGAGTGAATATAAGACATCAGTGAATACACCTCTGTAGTCTGGAAGTTCCTATGAGTTACTTATTAAAAAAATTAAACAATTGTTTTTATATTTTTATGCCTTTTAAATGCAGAAAAATATATTTATTTTACAATTTAATAGTTTTTTGAATAGTTATTAGTGTAAAATGACAAGATTGGTTTTCAAGAAGATCATGAACTGTATAACTAACACTAGCTTACTACTGCCCAATAGTCAAATAGTAGATGTTTTTAGAAAATGAAACATAAAAATACAAATTTTCAGAAAAAGAGTAGTTTTTAAATCAAATAAACTCTAAAAATTCTGGAAGCAATATGATGGTGAGTTTTAAGCTCAGCACAATTGGAAACCCGTAGATTGCTACAAGAAATACATTGAACATACAAAGAGCTATTAAACACTGAATAGTTTTTACAGTTTTACTTAGCACAGGTGTCTCTCTAATTATGAGATATTATGAACATTCAGAGCACCAATATCTTTCAGTGTTGTCTTTGAATGAGTTAAGACACTCATTAAAGATTATTAAGGTAACAAGATGAAAGTGTTCTCAGTGAATTAAGTCTTTTATATTACACTTATTTACGGGTTTACTATTTGATTACTTGGAACACTTTTACTTCCAAGCAACATAATAGGAGAACACTGTTTAATATATGAAAAATGAGCTTTAATCATCATATATAAAAGAGAAAAAGGTATGAACTTCTCATATCACTGATTCTAAGGCAACTGAATGACTCTGAAGTGGAGATGCATGCTTCAACTGCTGTTGGGCAGGCAGCAGGTCAAGACCTTACTTAATTTTCATTGTATATACATGCATGCTCACATTCAGTGTGGCTTGGAATATAATATTGGAGACAATAATAGAGTACTGTTCTAAGAAATGCTGCATTATCAGCACTATTGATAACACTGAAATGTACTGAGAAACAAATTAGGCATCCATTATTTAAATTTAAATGTGACTTGGAAGAGTTGGGTTCTCAATATGAAATAGATAAAGGAATAACTTAATTTACCTTTCCTTTTTACATGTGTCCCAGAGTGGCACATAGTAATTAAAAAATAAGTTTAAAAAGTTATTTTTTTAGATATGACACCAAAAGCACAGGAAACAAAATAAAAAATAAACAACAATTTGATGGAGCTACATTAAATTAAAAGCATCTAACAGCAAATAAAATAATCAACAAAATGGAAAGGTAAGTTATGGAATGAGAAAAACATTTGCACATCATATATTTGATAAAGAGTTAATATTAAAAAAAATTAGGAACTTATCCAACTCAATAGTAAAAAAGGAATAATCTGATTAAGAAATGAACAGAGGAACCTAATAGACATTTTCCCAAATAAGACATATAAATAGCCAAAAGGAACATGAAAAGTTGCTCAACATCACTAATCATCAGCAAAATATAAATCAAAATCACAATGAGATAGTAACTCACCACTTTTAAAATGTCTATTACCAAACAAAAACAAAAGCAAAAACAAAAACAAAAATCAGGTTTTGGCAAGGATTTAAAGAGAACTCCTATACACATTTGTGGAAATGTAAATTGGTGCAGCCTATATGGAAAATAGTATGAATGCGCCTCAAAAAATTAAAGATAGAACTACCATATAATACATCCATCCATCCATCCTTTTGGGTATATATCTTAAGGAAATAAAATCACTTATCGCAAAGATATGTCTAAATTCTCATGTTTATTACAGAATTATTCACAATAGCCAAGATATGGAAATAATCTAAATGTCCATGGATAGATGAATGAATAAAAAATATGTAAGAATATATATATGTGTATATATATATGTATATATATATATGTATAAAATCTAGCTACAATAAAGAAGGGAATCTTTTGTGACAACACAGAGGGACCCTGAGGCATTATGCTAAGAGAAATAAGACATCAGAGAAAGACAGATACTGTATGACCTCAGTTACATGTGGAATCTAAAAAGACTGAGGGTTGGGGGAATGAGGAAATGCTTGTCAAAGGTATAAACTTTCAGTTATAAGATGAATAATTCCAGGGATCTAATGTACAGTGTGTTGCCTATAGTTAACATTACTGTGTTATTCTTGAAAGTTGCTCAGAGGGTACTTCTTAAATGTCCTCACCACAACTACCACAACAAAAATATGTGAGGTAATGAAGGTGTTAACTAACCTTATTGTGGTGATTATTTCCCAATAAATAAGTGTATCAAATCAACACAATGTACACCTTCAACTTACAAAATGTTGTATGTCAATTAAATCTCAATAAGACTGAGGGCAAAATAAATAAATAAGAAAAACCCAATCTAATGGGAAAAGCATCTTTATTTAAGTACATTTAAAATCTACACCTTTGTTTTTCACGGGAGAAGGATCAGGTCCTACAAGCCGCCTTATGTAATTTGAGAAGCAAATTTTGGTGAGGCATGTAAACACAATCACATTCTTATTTATGCCTTGGGTAATTCCGAGAATATAGAGTTAACTTTACTACAATTACAAATATAAGACTCAGGAACTGACTTGAGGAAAAAATGCTGAAAATCTTGTGTGCCACAAATAAGGAAAATATTGGTTGAAATCCTAAGTTCTTTTGTCTCTGATCAATTTAGATAGTGGACAAGCTGTGTAAATGTGCAAACATTAATGCATTATGCAAATATTAATTTATATTCTAGTTACTTAGATTTTTAGGATATACTAGGTCAGGCTTCAAGGCTGAGGATTTGTGAGTACTAGTGTGACCTTATTAAATATGAAAAATGAGGGAAGTAAAAGGAGAAGCAAATGTCTTCCATGAAAATATTCCCTAAAACAGGCAGTCTTTTTTAAACAATATGCTTTAGCAATTAAAATACGTTTTCAGAATTCTGAGCAAGAGAATGCCATGAGCAAAGGAATCTATTTTCTCCCCACTGGTCCAACGGTTACTTTAAAATAAATTATAGAATCTAGCTATAAATTTGAGCGTGCAGATCACTGAGTATATAATCATTTGTCTTTTGACCAACACCTTTTGTTATCCATTGTGAATCTATTATTAAAGAAGACAAAGTATATGCAATAAAAAAAGTAAGACTGGCCCTGACCGGTGTGGCTGTTGGCTGAGCACCATCCTGTGCACCAAAAGGTCGCCTTCGATGGCAGCCTACCGATGTTTCTCTCTCTCTCCGTCTCCCTTCCTCTCCCTCTTAAAAAAAATTTTTTTCAAAGAAGCAAGATTGTTTTCAATCTTCAATCTAAAGGATCAAAAACTTAATTTGATCACTAATTTAATTTGAAGAAATTATAGTGGTCATTAGACTAACAGAAATATTCCTTTTCAAAACTGAATTTCTCAGAGTAGCAACAGTAAAAATATGTTTAAAGTAAATCTCAGTCTACTTAAATTCATTAAACTGAAATTACATATATAGGGTGTCCCCCCAAAACGTACGCACAGTTTAACAGCTGATAATTCACTTAATTTTCACTCCTTTTCAGGTTTAACTGATTTTAAATAATAGGTGAAGCCAGTAAGCTTTGAACAAAGAAAATTTATCCACTAGACTTTTTTATGGGGATACATAAAAGATAAAGTTTACATTACAATACCGGCAATAGTTGACGAATTGAGGGCACACAAATACTGAACAAGATGATTTAATTTAATTTAATTTATTTATTTTTTAATTTGTATCTATTGCTGAAAGTATTACAGATGTTTCTGATTCCATTGCTTTGCGTTATCAGCAGTGCCTGGGCCAGAATGGTCATCAGTTTGAAAACAGGCACTAACACCCTACATTTCCTTAACTGGATTTAGTATTTTTCTAAATAAAAAATAAGTGATTCTATTTTGCAAAAATGTTGTCTTTTAAAACATATCCTCAGTAGAGGATTAAAAAACCAAAAAACTAACCCTCCCCCCCCCCAAAAAAAAACACTAGAGCATCTAATGAGCTTTATGGAGTCATCTCCTTTTGGTGAGACTAACCTGTAAGTTGAATAATGAGAACATAATAAACATAATAAACAACCTGGTTCTGCTAGATTTTATAGTAGTTAGATGTTATGGATTAAATTGTAACCTCCCAGTTCAGCTGCTGAAGCTCTATCCCCAAGGCCTCAGAATGTGATCATGTTTAGAAATGACTTTACAGAGATAGTCAAGTTGAAGTCAGGTCATTTGTGTAGGCCCTCAATTCAAATTGACTGGTGTCCTCATAAGAAGGGGAAATCTGGACACAGACAAAGGAACGGAGGGATGTAGATTCAAAGGAAGAAGACGGCCATCTATATGCCAAGGATACAGGGCTAGAGCACAACCTTCCTTCAGAACCCTCCGCAGGAATGAACCTTGCCGACACGACACGACTATCTTGGACTTCTACCATCCAGAAATGCGAGACAAAGTTTTTCAGTTTGACATACTTTGTTACAACAGCCCTAACAAACTAATATAAGGCCTAAACAAATTCCATCTCTTGGCAAATATTTTTTGTTGTTATAAGGAATATCATGAGGGTATTTATTTATGAATACCAACATCTTAAGAGTTTCATCTTTCAAACTACTCATCACCGTCTGGTCTACCACAGGCTTCGCTGCCTTTCCTCTCCTGTATTTAGGCCTATTCTCATCTCTTTGACTGAAGATGTCAGGGCTGTTTTTTTCTCTACTGAGACAGATACTCATCTAGAAAAGAATATAAAGGCAGGATGAAAAATCAGCCCTAAAGCCACCTTGTGGTTACTGGATGAACTCCTAACCCTAATTTGGTTCAGATAGTAATACTGATGAGGCCATGCATACGCCAAGAAGGTAGCAAGTTTTTTTACTTACGCAGTGAGGCTTTCTGGAAAGAGAATGCCTCTCAGATTGATCTGAAAGTGACTTACATGCAAGAAAATAAGACTGGTTTGGGTTTTATTGTCTTTAGGATTGAGGGTCAGGTTGAGAGTTCCTATGTACAAGCAGGGGCTTTTATGGTTTCAATCCCCTGCTGGCATCAAAGGAGGGAACATGCAGGTTTTCTTATTAGGGAAAGAGGGAGAGGTGAGGCTTAAAAGCTGACAGAAATCAATCAGTAAAAAATGGATTCTGACTCATTACAATGATAGAAGAGCTGGAGAATACATTAGCATCACTCTTTCCATAGCTTCCATAGCCTTCTGACATTATTAGAAGGGAAATAAAAGATTTCTGATTTTCAAACAGTGCCATGTTGAGGAAAGGTAACCTGGTTGGGAGAAATATGTTGCAGCTTTAGTTAGGAAAGGAAAAGTATCATGGGTTCCTCAGAAGAGGAGAAACCATTCACAGACACTAATTCAAGCTGAAAATTATAAGTAGAGAAATTATACTTTTGAAAGAAAAGTTATCATTAGTTTAAACTACTTGAGGCATGGAACACTGAAATTATAATATTTAATACACAGGTTTCTTGGGTCTTAAAATTTGATATCATAGACTACCAGCAACCAAGGTGACACATTTAAGTATTGCATTTAAGTATATAAGAGGCAAATTTCTAATGGAATTTCTAAAGTGTTTTATTATATTAAATGTTAAATAATTGAGACACTGAGAAATGTGTGCCATACAGTTAATAAGCAGCTTACTTTTTATATTAGCTAAAACTTAATGGGACAATCGCTCCAAACTGTGAAGGGAAAATGACACAGAAATAATCTTAAATTATATTCCCAATATTATGAGATATGACATGGAAATCCCATGAAAAGGAAATGTTTTAATAAAACAACTTAATTCCCACCTTGAAGCAAAAGTAATAAACCGTGTCTAGATTCACATTTAATATATTTTTCCTAGCTTTACGGAAATATCATTGAAAATAAGATTGTTTCAGGTGTACAGTTAAGTGATTTTATATATGTTTATATTCAAATGATTACTATAATAAGGTAAGCTAACACAGCCACCACCTCACGTAGTTATAATTAGTTATACTTTGTGTGTGTGCTGAGAATTTAAAAAATCTACCCTTTTAGCAACTTTCAAATATATAATATTGTTAACTATAGTGACCATGCAACTTACTACCTTGTAACTGAAATTTGTATGCTTTGACCACCTTTACCCATTTTCCTAACCTCCACCCTCCACCTCTGGCAATCACTCATCTGTTCTCTGTTTCCACGAGTTTGTCTTTTTAAAATTCCACATATAGGTGATAAGAAACTTGTACAACTCAATAACAGCAAGGCAGGAGTTTCTCAGATCTCTATGAGAAATAAAAAGAGCTCCTGGAGGCAACACCTAGTATGGGGACACCTAAGACCGGTTCCTCCGGAGTTTTTATCTCTTGAGCTGTTCCACACAAAGTTACCAACAGTTTGGCAACTACCATTTATATTTTCTTTTCCTTTTTGATGCCAAATCTTCTGCTCCTGGTATGCTGTGATTCTCTGCATCTGCCTGTCTCTCCAGTATTAGGGGTGTCACTATATCATGTAACCTCAATTTAGGTCTGAAAGACCTAAAAAGAACTGTTGGTTATCAATTTATTCAGCTTCTCTCTCTCTCTTTTTTAATATACATCTTTATTGATTTCAGAGAGAGGAAGGGAGAGGGAAAAAGAAATATCAATGATGAGTCATTGATTGACTGCCTCCTGCAGACCCCCACTGGGGATCGAGCCCGCAACCTGGGCATGAGCCCTGGCTGGGAATCGAACCCCATCTCCTGGATCCTAGGTTGATGCTCAACCACTGAGCTATGCTGGGCTTAGCTTTTCTCTTGATGGAAGGATGAAAATGATGCCTTCCAAGCCCTTTGTGCTAGCGGACACAGGAAGTCCAGAATGGGTGTATTTAAATACGGGCTTCAAATTTTTAAAACAGTTAGAGACTTTAATATATTTAAGTAATCAAAATCTAATAAAAATCTGCAACTGTAAGTAATTTTAGTGGTAAATACCACATCCAGCACCGTTAGAATAGGTTGATAGCAGTACTTATTCAATTGCTTAACATATAAGCAACCCTGCCCAAAGCAATGAGACAATAATTTTTAATTGTCCTCAGTCTGAAATCTATTATCACCACAGCAGGTGTCATATAGCACATGTTGTTGGTTTCTTCTATGGCCCTGTTTTGGTATGATAAAGTGTAAATTCAGCTAATATGAATCTGCCAACTATTAAGAACTAAGCTGATGTCCTATTTCTTACTTCCAGGCGAGAGTATTTATAAACCTTGAATATGAAAACATCATTTAAGAGTAAAAGAAAATATGCACTTAAGTGAATTCATAGAAATATATAACAGTATAATAATATAGTGATTTTAGACTGAAAGTCAAATTAAATGTATAAATTATATGATGGCTTTGAGCAAGGTGAAAGGGGAAAGTAAGTGAGACATTAGATTTCAGAAAGTTCCCATTAAAGGGGAAGGTCAGGTAAAAGACAGCAAAGTCATGAGAAACAAACAAAAACCATGCATTGCAGGGGTGGGCAAATCCGGCCCACGGGCTGTATCAGGCCCCCAAAATAATTTGGTCTGGCCCTGCTAAGGCAGCTGCAGGTAGGACTCAAAATTCAATAAATCTAGGAGCTTTTTCCATAATTTTTAAGTTGATAATTTTATATGGCCCGAGAATGATGAAATTAATATCCAAATGGCCCTTGGCAGAAAAAAGGTTCCTCACCCCTGCTACAAGACTAAAAGGGGCAGAGAGGCAAAAGGATCACCTAAGAAATCTTCACTTTGCATTTGATGTTCCAAGAATGCATAAGCTAACATTTACTGTTCTTTTAAAACTGTCAGCCTTTATCTCCGCCAAATATCCATAATTCCATTAATTTGAGGTTTATTTTGGTTTATAGTTTAATACCTTGGGATATTTAAACTTAAATGTGCTCATTATACCCTCAAAACACAGGGCTAGAGACTTAGAAGTGCTGTTTGATTAAACCAGTCTATTTGAGTAAGTAAGGACTTCAACTTGGAAGCTGGTCATCACTTCAATTGTGTATCTTTGTCTCTTCTGCATTGACCAATAATTTCAATGTGTTACACACTCTGTGGGCAAACTGAATTTGAAGAAATCCAAAACGTTTTAGAAAGCTAATCACTGCAATTAAAGGCAACTGTCTCAATATTATTAGTTATAGTTAGTCACCCACCGGAGGCTGCAATATAAATAAAACGCTGTGGAATTAGCTGAGATTCTTGTTAAAATGAATGCAATACCACTATTTATCTCACATTCAAGAAGTTATACTTAAATAAAAGTGAAAGTATGTCACATTATTACCTAAGTAAATAAAGCATTGGTTCTATTTGATGAAAATGCAATGTAAAAAATTAGTATTTACATACAATGATGATGATGACTAGTACCACTACTAGAAAAGCCTTAAGTCCTTGGTGGGGAGAATCACAGAATGGAGGGGAAATATTTAGCTGAGGAGACTCTGTAGGGCTTTGGTCTCTGAGGTTGTGGATTCAAGTATTTTCGTAGTTGTTAGCATCAGATATAAAAATGAAGAGTACACATATGAAAAGTCAAGCAGCCATAGATTTGGATGCTAATTTTAATACTTCTTGGCATTTATTGCATGAAAGACAGGTATTCTCTAAATTCCAGTTTACTCATCTTTGGCCAAAGCATATTACAGTTATAAGCTGACTGTGAGGATTAAGACATCACTGAGCACAAAAGCGGGGGGGAGAGAGAATAAACCAGTTCAATCAGGATCTTCAGAGTGCTAGGGAACAAGCATTCTTTATAAAAAGAATCTTCTCTAGGCAACTCTTTCACCGAGAGGGTAGAGGACATCTATTTATAATGTAAGGTCTGTCGCATGAAATAGTCTTAGTTAATTAAAGCTCTCATTTATTTCCCCATCTATCTTTCCAGATGGCCCTCAAAAACTCTGTTGAAAGTGTATAAATTTATGGACATTTTCTAAACTGTCATTACATATCATACTTTTGAGCAACAGCCTAAATTTTATAATGTAATTTCTATTTTTCTAATGTGTCATTTTGTAGTATGGGCAAGTGATCACAAAGTAAGAAAATTCAAGAGAATGTCTGTGACATTATTTTTAGCAAACTATCGGAGAGCCTGCTCAAAGTCTGAAGTCTTTTAACAATTAGGTCACAATTATTTATAATTAGCATATTCAATGTCAGTATGTAAATTATTTTCTTAAAATAACTTTATAAGATCGTGGATGGTTTGTAGCCATTGAATTTCAAAGAATTTAAAGCTTTTGCTCTGCAAATATTTTCCAGTGATTCATCTAACATTAACATATAATCTTGCCTGTCAGAATGAATATTGTGTTTTTTTCCTCTCTTCTCATTTCCTCTACAACCATACATAAAGATATAAGAAAAAGGATGGTAATTTTGTTGAAAACTTTCCAATGCATATGAAAATATGTTTAAATTGACCTTTGATTGGCCATTTTAATAAATCTAGTAAAGTTAATAACCTAAGATGTCTGAACAATTCAGCTCCATGTAGTATTTCCAGTTAATGAGTTTGGCTGAACTTATATTTTAAATATTCTATTTTCTTGGAATCAGTGATAACATCAAATTACATATGAATTAACTTAATTGTATATTTTAACATACAGTTAATCTTTAACTTTTGGCATTTTTAATTTTACCTCTTCATTCGTTTCCTATTAAATAATTAGTAATCATACTTTACATTTCAAATCATTCCATATTCATTTCTAAATGCATAAGGCAGAAACCACATGGGTAGTGACTTTGAAAGGCAGTGGCAGAACTTGTTTGTGGGAAAGTCAGATACAGAGGCAAAGACTTGAAAATTTAAAGTATTTTAAAGTGGAAACAGACTCATGGATACAGAGAACAGACTGACAGCTGTCAGAGGGGATGGATGGGGGCTGGGTGAGAAGGGTGAAGGGACGAAGCAAAGAAAATGAAAGACTCATGGACACAGACTACAGTATGGCGATTGCCAGAGAGAAGTGGGGGTGGGGGAGGTAGGAGGTAAAGGGGGAATGAATGGTGATGGAAGGAGACTTAATGTGAACTGGAGTGGTCAACACACAATACAATATACAGGTGATGCATTGTAGAATTGCACACCTGAAGCCTATGTAAGTTTATTAACCAATGCCACCCCAAATAAATTCAATAAAAAAGAAAAAAAGAAAATTTAAAGTATTTACAGATAAAGTGTGGCTACTAAAATGATTATAAAATAATAATAAAAAAAAAATTTGTATTGGTTTGTACTATTTTTAGAAACAAAGATTGTATCGATTTCAGCTTCCTTATTGAGATGTCAGAATGTTATAGAATCCAAAAGATTTCCCTAGAAACCTATGTTCTAGATTCTAGAACATCAAATATATCACGTTGTTTATATATACGTGTGTATTACATGTATGTACTTGAAATATTGACATATATATGTAAATGCATTTACATGGGTACATACTTATAGGGTTAATTTAAAGTTTCGCAATATACCTCACAGCTATAGAAAATGTAATTTTTATTACTTTTAGCAGAAATTTACTTATAGATGCATATCTGAAAATATGGTGACACAAATAAATTATAATCATTTGCTTTAATACCAGTTTTCAGGAAGCAACCTAAAGCAAGATTAATCTCTACTAAGAATGAATACTAATAATATTCATAAAATGTTATATAAATTATAACAAAATGTATTAAACTCTCACTGTGATCAGATAGGAATATCACATTTCTGCAGATGTAACAGTTCAGCTGCCAGCATTGCTTTTAGAGCAGACAAAAGTAAACATTAATTAGGCTCCTCAAAGAGCAGATGAAAAACGTGTAAACATTATTTGTAGTCCTAACTAATTGTACATTGATTCTAAACTTAAGATATTTGTGAAGTTCTGCTAACTTTACAGGAGATAATGCCACTGAGGAGTTTACCTACAACTTGTTCTTCTGGTGCAAAAGTCCTACTGCCAGGCCTAAGTCAACTTTAACATAACCAGTTCTACTTTACCACCCCATAAATCGATAGCCCCTAATGTTATGTCACAGTTTTGTATATAACATTTAACCTATTTTCTGACAGAAAAAAGTAATTTAACAAATAAATTGTAGTACATTAT
This sequence comes from Miniopterus natalensis, assembly GCF_054644295.1. Taxonomy (NCBI): domain Eukaryota; kingdom Metazoa; phylum Chordata; class Mammalia; order Chiroptera; family Miniopteridae; genus Miniopterus; species Miniopterus natalensis. The sequence goes on from NC_142096.1 coordinate 11,030,606, forward strand.
TTTAAAAAGTTTATTGAAACTTGAAATAAGACTATTAAAATCTTAATAATAGAAATAAGTTTAATGTGTATGCTTTAAAGGTGGCAGTAACTTTTTTAGATCACAGCCTGTATAACTGTCATGTAGATAATTAAGGGGGAGCAAAAAGTGAGCTGCTATCCACAGGGAGCAATTTACCACATTTCTTTTCTTTCTTTCTTTCTTTTTTAATATATCTTTATTGATTTCAGAGAGAGGAAGGGAGAGGGAGAGAGAGAGATAGAAATATCAATGATGAGAGAGTCACTGATCGGCTGTCTCCTGCATGCCCCTGACTGGGGATCGAGCCAACAACCCGGGCATGAACCCTGATCAGGAATCGAACCATGATCTGGATCCTAGGCCAATGCTCGACCACCGAGCCATGCCCAGTAGGGCAACCACATTTCTTATTTATAGGATAAGAGGCACCTCCGACAACATGTTAGGGGAAAAACAGCAAAAAACTACAGCACAATAAACGTTCCTCTATTCTTTAAAATACCACACAATAGCATACATTCATTCTTAGAATATCATACCTTTTTTTTACCATAGCAATACAAATTGATATCCACTTCTATACCTTGAGATTAAATATTCTTCTAAATTGCTTTTGTCATAAGTAACTTCTTTACTTATGACATCATATGGCATCAACATATTTTTGCTTGAAATACTATCAATGATTTTATTGTATTTTTTGCCTTTACTACTGCCAATAAACATATAGAAGACTGTTTAGATTCTGTCTGCATGTTAAATACACACACACACACACACACACACACACACACACACAGACTTTATAGCTATCTTAAGTCAAGTCTCTCTAACACATGCACACATTACTGAAGGGTGGACCTTCCTTTCAGAAAGATTTTTGCCATATGCTGTATGTTAACATGATGTACAGCTGAGAATAGCACTTGCTATTTATATTTGTTGCACTTGCTACTATGAACATATTATTCAAAGTTTGTTGGGTTTGTTCCCATGGCTGAGACCCTTCATATAGACAATTTAGTTAAGAGCTTTACTACTTGATCACCATGAAAGCATTTATGAACACAAGTTCCTTATTAACGCAAAATACTAATATGTACCAAAACATTGAGAAATAATAAAGCAATATATGAGGAAAAGAGTAATTAGTACCACAAAGAGACCTTAAGCAAAGTGTGGTTTTCTGAATGAAAATCAAAAGGTATATTACAGAACCACATGTGTTTCATGGTACCATAGTTTAAAAGCAAGATCATACTATATGGGATATTTTGGGTCTAATTGATAATTATCTGCTGTGTCACCTGTGAATTACCCTTCAAAAGTGAAGGAGAAAAAAGACTCTCAGATAAACAAAAATGGGAATCTGTTGCCAGTAGACCTGGCTTGCAAGAAATGTTACAAGAACTCTTTCAGAAAAAAAGAGTATCAGTCAGAAGCTTAGATTTACATAAATATGAAAGAATATCAAAGAAAGAATAAGTGAAGGGGTAAAATAAAAAGTTATTTTATTCTTAATTTATCTAACAGATAATAGTTTGTTCAAATACTGATACTAACAATGTGTTCGACTATATATGCTTATGTATATATCATATCGGACATACGTATGTATCAAATATATACTTATACAGGTGTATGTATACTTGTATATAACATACACTTATGCATGGTTATTTATAAGTAAAATGAATGACAGGAAAGATACAAGGGACTGGAAGAAGGAACTAGGTAGGATTATTTCATTATTAAAATGTACCCACCCTATCTGTGAAGAGAGACAGTTATTTGAAAGTGGACTTAGATTAACTGTAGGTGCCAACTCTACGGGAACCGCTACACGACAAAAACTGAAAGAAAAAGTTAGTATGCAAAGGTAAAATTAAAATACTCTTAAGCCTGAAAAAGTGATTATGGACATAAATTTTATGAGACTAATAAAAACACAATAGGAATATAAAGAAAATTAAGTTTTCTAACATGAATTATGTAAATAATTTAGAATGTCAAACAGATTTCTACATGAGAAAACTAGTAAACATAAATTTCCAAACATAGAAATTTTCATTGCTTAGGAAACAGTTACCAACTTTCCTTTGAGATTGTTGTATTGTTGGACACAGTGAAACAGACATTAATTAGCTAGGCAGGTATTACCATACCTTGAAGTTTTTAATATTAAGCAAGGTAATTTACAATGGATGTGGTAGCCAAGGGGGGCACGTAATGCATTGTAAAAATGCATAAGAAATTTTAGCTGGCATTTCAAAAATTAGATTGGAAAGAATGCTATCTTTAAGAATATGTCTTTATCAGCATCCTCCAAAAAAAGGGCAGTGGTTATATAAGTTGAAAACTTCAGCTTCAAGCAAGTCTCTGAGCGTATTTTTACTTCAGCAGCTCAGAAGTTAGCTAGAGACTGTGTGTGTGTGTATAATTAACTATACATCTTAGCTACCTAATAGGAAACATTTCCCTATGATAATGCCATGATTATGCCCTAAAAATAAACACATAAATGAATCTCTTTTATGAATAAATAGGCTAAAATATTATCCTTTGGTTTGTTCAGCTTAGTCAAGATCTAAATATATTTACATAAAAATAAGTCCTTAAGAAGAAATTCTAATAAAGTCGATAGGCTTCTGTTTATACATCTATTGCCAACAAATTATTGTTTGGTATGTGTGCTTGTGTTTAATTAATGCCCATTTTCTTAATTATGTGTGTATCAGCATATGAGAATATTTGCTGAGACTTGTTTCCTGCTGTGAAATGATATTTTTTAAAATTTCAGAGATAAATACAGTTCGAACATCAATTTAAGGAATATTAATTTTCCCTAGCAAAATTGATGCTTATATTTTAGAGTTGATAAAAGTTATAAAGTTAAAGGTAGCTCATTTCAGACGTGTTCCAAGTAAAGAAACAAATTTGAAATACTTTAAGCAAGAAAATGAAACAAAATAGGAAGTGTGCCAAGCTAAATATGAGAGTATTCTAATTTTCAAAAAGATAGAAAGGAGGTGAAACATGGTCTTGAGTTCAGAATGCCATCTTTCAGTTTCCTTCTCTTGGGCTCTAATGTCAAAATTTCACTCCCCTCATCTTTCTCAGTAGTGTGAACAGTTTGGTTTCTGTGAGCATATGGGTGAAAGATGGCATGCCATATTTAAATAACCATGGCTTAAAAAATATTCAGAAGAAATTAGAATCCCTTTCTTCCAATTTCAAATCACAAGAGCTTAAATCACCATCTTTATTTTGAGCAGGTGTTTACCTCTGTTATAAACCATGGCCAGAGTGTCGCAGACCAAGTAGTACAAACATAATGGTCTCCACCCAGTCCTGTGAGATGATAGTTTTTAGAGAAAAGTGATTATTTTAGCCTAGTCACTGACTGCAAATTGTCTTCTTTAGTATATATCATATGAACACAACCAGAAAACATTGTAAGTAGATGTAACAGATTTACCATTATTTTATATACGATTTGTTTTCTCTGACTTCTACTCTTTCTATGACTTGAAATGACCAATTATTGGGGAAATAGGATAGTAAAGGTTTAATTTTTTAAAATACAAGATATTTTGGGTGAATTCTGCTTTTGCTTTCATTATGTTACCTGTATTATAAACATTAATTCTGAATGAGAGATGAGCTAAGGGGAGTTTGGAAGAAAATGGGAAAGAGAATCCGTTACGAGGTTGAAGGGCCAATTTGACACCGCCTGTTGAACGGTGTCAACTTGGGCAATGTGTAGGTATGCCTTAGGATGACCATTTTAATCTTGTTTTCAGTACAAATAGTTTTGATTTAAATGCTCAGGGAATATCTATATCCTGTTATCCTTAAATTATGAGGAAGACCAGTGGCAAAATGAACTATTAGGTATGGTTTGGGGATATATTTTCCTTACCATTTCAACTGGAGCACAGCAAAACTTGCAGAGAGTAGGGAATAGAAAGTTAACACTCTACAATTTTTTTCATTTTCATTTTTCTCCACACACACATTCTCATTTTGCTGGTGTTTTCTTTTTTAATTCCCCACTAAGAAGGGGGAAGCTGCCTGGCACAGTTAACAACACACAGACAAACACACAAAGGTTAAAAAAAGCAACTTCTTAAACTTTATTTTGGAACACAAGCAAGCATTTTAGCTACTTCTTAATCAGTTCCACATTAATGCAGTCAACTGTGGCCAGTGACAACCAGTCTGACTGGAGCCAAGGTTGACACATTTATAAATAAACCTGCCCAGATTAGAAGATAAATATGCTTGCATTATTCCTAGCTTATTTGTCTATATTTATAAGTGAGCAAACATATTGCAACCTATATACATACATATATTTTTTACTCTAATTTTGAGATTACAAATTATCTATTTCTTTCTATGCGGTATGGACAGATGACCTACTCATATTGTCATAGCTGAAACAGAGTGCTATGGATAGATCTATATGTCTCGTTCATCATGTGTCTGTGGACGTATTTCTCCATCCACTAATACATTTATTGTAGAGGTTCAGTATTTTACCCTAGTAATATACAGGTATGATATTCAGATTGTTTTTAAATAAAAATGAGGATCTACTGGTACATGACACTAATATCAAAGCTAAAAAATATTTTGGGGTTTAGTTACTCCCTTCCTCTGGGAAATACGACTTTTACAGATATACATTGTCCATTAAATTTGCATGATACCTTTATGTGAATATTCTATTTTCCAAAATCTTACTTTTATTTTTTCATCTTTCTAAAAATATAAGGCTTTTTTTTTTTTTTGCAGATCTCGTATCTTGTTTTAAAAACGATTTTGATTTCAAGGAATTTACTTTCTCCTTTTGTTGCTTTTGTATATTGCTATGAAACTTTACTAATACTATGCTATGATTTCCCTCATATGTGGGATATAAAACTGAAAGCAACAAATGGACAAACAAGAAAAACAACCAACCAAAAACTCAGACACAGACAACAGTATGGTGGTTACCAGAGGGAAGGGGCTGGGAGTAGGAAAGCTTAAAGGGGGTCAAATATATGGAGATAAAAGAAGGTTTGACTTTGGGTGGTGGACACACAATGCGATATACAGATGATGTTTCCTAGAATTGTACACTTGAAACCTGCATGCCATTGCAACAAAGACCTCCGCCAATCCCACAAGAGCTGAGATGGTCCTTCAGCTTTGTCATGAATGGAGGAGAAGGGACTGAAACTTATAACAGTTTCTCACCCCCCACCTACCTGACCACCCGTGTTGGCCAGTTTGAACATGGGCTGCATTTCTAGGAGACAGAATCTTGGGCAGGTGACTCTAAAACCTAGAATGATTTCTCCAGAGAGACTCGCTGAGAAATCACACTCCCAGCAGCTGGAGGAATGAGTGCTTCAGTCCTGAAGTTGGTGGAGGATTTTTAAAACACTTGAGATTTTTGTGATACTTTATGTTTGATAAATTGGAGTTCGAGATATTTGGACTCATTTCAAGTTCAGTGTAAAAGCACGCCACACGTTATCAAGCTTATAATACTCCCTAGACCTCAGCTAATCCTTATTGAGAGAGAGGAGATAAAATAATTTTACACCTGTGTGGGCTTGGAAATGCCTTACAAGTGTTAAGAACAATGTGTAAAGTTCCCCACTGTAAATCCTTTCACCAACTGAGTTCACATCTTGAGATTGCTGAGAAAAGATGCCTGACAGTGTGTGGAAATGGTTATTTTAGAACAAGGTCACGTCAGAAGCAGCACACTTATCATATGTATATTAGTGACAGATCTATATCCCCAGCATAGAGACCCAAAATATTATATTTTGAAGGGAGGGAATAGTAAGTGGACAAAATCTGTTAACAGAATAAATTATCTCTTTTCTTCTTTGCTCCATAAAAAAATATGTTCACATGTGCGTTTAGCAATCATAAACATATCTAATGTGTTGTTTATTGCAATGTCAGGCACTTAATAATAAACAAAGTCAGAATTTTACTTCTAAAAATGTTTTCATGGGAAATTATGTTTTATAAATGAAGACTTTCTTCATTTTTTCTACTTTTTGAATACAGTATGCTGTTGAGGGAGACACATCTTTCAGGGTAATATGGTCATATGTCCATCCGATGAAAGGAATGATTTAATTTTTGCTGAATCCCTAGACAATAAAAATTTTACATTTTAATGTGTGGGCTGGTTCACATTACCTCTCCACTGAAAAATATAAAATCTATTATTGTGACTTTGCACTGTCCAGAGAAACTATATCATTTTTAATTGTCATTTCATTTCATTTTACTGTATTCAGAATTATCTAGTGACCTATGCTTGTCAGTTTGTATAAAATGTATGAGTCAAAAATTAGAACATTAGAAAGTTAACAAAACATCAGCCCATCTTAGTCACAAGCATGTGAAACAAAACAAAATGTATCCTGTCAGAGCCGGGAAATATTTTGGTAGCAATGGCACACATGTAGCAAAGGATGCTTATTTCCATTCCTCGTGTCCAGCCAACCCAAGAGATATCACACAAAAGGAAGGAAGTGGACCTTCAAAGGAAATAAAAATGTAAAGCAACTACAGAAAATAAAATCGCTGGTGAATGAAAAGGAAATTCTAATCCAGAGTGGGAAAGGGTTGGATGCCACAGTCGAGAGATAGTATGTAGGAAAGTTTTTGCCTCCTTACTAACATTATTAAGAAAGAAAAACAGCAACACCGATCCAGAAACAGAAGATTTGTCATGGTTGCAACACAGCAATACCAGATGGGGTGAGAAACAGATGACACTAGTGCAGGCAGATTGCCCACCGGTGAGCATTCCCTGTTGAACCTCGGTCTCCGTAGAGACACTCTAAGGGCTGGAAATTTACAATTTTAGGAGACTGCCAGTGCCCAGCGCAGAAGTGCACACAAGTCAGGCCTATCTGGTGAGCAAGTATCAAATAAAGGTAAGGGAAAGGGGGTGGTCCCTTTCACCCTGTCATGTCTTTTCTATTCATTTCTTTCTGCCCTTGGGCTTGTCCATCCTTTCCCTTCACTCAACAGCAACACTGCCACAGAAAGTCAAAGGGATGGCAAAACTCAGTCCTGACTTTTCGATTTGTTTTCTCGCCTTACCAGTTGATAATGAAAGCTATCAGAAAAAAATGAGTCCATATACAAAAATAAGCATATATTTTTCTACATTAAACAGTCTATACACGTGAGTCAACAAAACCCTTAGTGATAACTTCTACTTTTGCCCTGTTATTAAAAAATGAGATGAGCTATATGAGAGGATAAATGTTAGCTGAACATATTGTGATACTCATTTCACAATACATGTAAATCAAACCTCATGTACAACTTAAACTTATACAGTGATGTACACCAGTTACTTCTAAATAAAGCTGGAAAAAATGGGTAAGATGAAAGCTTCAAACAACTAAATAATGTTAGTCAATTTTTTATTTCTAAAGTTATTTTATAGAATAACTTTTGTCAACTTCATATTCATTTTTTCTCTAAATGAATTAAGCTTCAGCTTGGCATCTAAAAATATTTGTCACAATGCCTATGGATGCAAAAACACTTAAAAGTGCTCAAAATACGTGCACTCTATTGGCTTACATTATTTTTATATGATTAAGAAAAGATGGAACAAGTGAGAATACTAGCTGAGCTAAAAAGCAACACCCCTCCATAATTTCTCAAACTGTACCAACATGATTACTTTAATCCCATATTTTTAAGTGGTAAATAAGTTTCAGAGACTCAGAGCATTACTTTTATACATACAATCCTTCGCTAATAAGTTCCCTAGCAGTGCTTGCCCCTCTACCCTGTAAGTGCTTGTTTGGCATTTCTTTTTGCCTGAGAGTCTCCTTCTCAGCAGTGTTTCAGAGCTGACAGTTTTGCTTCTGGTGATAAGAGCATGAGGCCTTAGCAGCATGCTGAGTACTCTAGAGTTTCAAAAAAATAAAAAAAACACACCACAAAACAAACAAACCAAGGCCCGCTCCTCTTGAATCAGAACAGCAAGACTCTGACAAACAGTAAGAGCTACTGTGAGGTAAAAAAAGAACCAAGTAAATTAATCATCATCAGCCCTTACCTTTGCCAAAGGTTCAGGCACAGCTATTTTGTAATACAGTTGGTCCTTCCATTAATTTCTCATTTTTGCTTAAATTCTGGGTGTCAACCTGTAAGGAGAAATGTTGTTTATTAATGAGGCCTAAATATGGGTGCAACTTTTCTAGACCTGTTTCTAAAGGCCTTGCAATATGCCCGTGAAATACGTTTAGAAACAGTTAAATTGGGATGGTCAAAACTAATGAAGGATTAAATGGGCCAGCTATTATCTGCCCCAGCAGCTTGTAGATATAAGTAATCATGAAGAATTTTTTTTTTTTTTTAAAGAATCAGGGCATTTTTTTAATATGAGATTTTCTGTAGAGTCAAGAGAGGATTTTTTTTTTTCTCTTCAAATGATTAAGTACAATCTAGGCTTCTCAAGCCTCCCCACCTGTGCTTACAGATAGGGTTTCACAATAGGATGAGCCAGGGTGTCACAGCCTCTTTCCTATAACCTCCGATATAAGAACTGCAGTCTCTCGAAATAATCTTTCTCATATTTCTGGGCCATCTTACATGTGCTCATGAATATGGCTTCTCCTGTCAGTCATTGCTGCCCCAAAGAGCATGAGCTACGGACAACCTTATCCAACAGTCTCAAATCCTGAACCTCTAGCTTATGAGTTGCCAAGATGACAAAGCTCTTCTTCTGTTCTCTTTCTTTCTTTCTTTGGATTTTTCTTTGGTTATTAATGGTAATATGTGCCTCACTACACATCAAAGTTAGATTTTTCTTTTTCTTTGGTTATTAACAGTAATATGTGCCTCACTATGCATTATTATGAAATATCTTTTTTTAAATTTCCTTCCATGTCCCCAGTCAGCAAAATGTCAAGAATTCCTATACCAAAAATATGCATAGAGGATTATTTATTTAAAATTTAAGAAACATTAAAGGTTAAGCCATAACTAAGAATACTCAAAAACTTAAAGTTATAAAGATTTTTTAAAATGCTGTATGCATGCATTCTGATGGGAAATATTTTGTTATTGATTTCACAATTGATATCTATGTAGTCATAGATCAAACAGACTCGTGCTTTAAGTCTGTGTGTCTTCATTGTTGGGTCTACTTATTTCTACTTATTTCTATAAATACATGTCACTAGGGCCTCATGAAGCATGAGCCCAATGGAGTGGAACAAGTTACAGTCTGGATTAAAAACACTGTAATAAATTCAGCATCTTCTCTTTCCTCTATCAGAGTGTTTTCCACTGGGTCATACACAGTGTACCTGATTCTCAGGAAAGTTCTTAGTCCTGATGTAAATCATATCTGGTGACCTGCCCCTGCAGTTTACCAGGCATATCCAAACCTGTCTGAGTGCTTACACTTGAACTGCAAATCTGTGGTATCAACCGATTTTACCGTTAATTGAAAAGATCAGCCAGGTTGGTGTATCCCTCTAGAAAATGGTGACTAAAAACTATGTAAAACTGGCAGCTATACATTAGTTATGTAAGCTTCAATTCCAACTAAACGTTATCAAAATATGCAACCAAAAAGAAGAAACTGTGAAAGAATTTATTGACTCACTCACACTGAACTTATTACATTTTTGAGATATTAGGTAAATACGTGCATTTTATTCAATAACCAGAGCCATCGGCTTTCACTGGATGTGGTTTGCAGACCCTGAATAAGTGCATGGGATGATGCTCCAGCCAACTGAGCCACACCGGGCAGGGACGTGATTAGGTCATGAGGCAGAGCCCTCATGAGTGAGATTAGCTCCTGCTAAGAGAGGGTGCACAAAGATCCCTAGCCCATGTGAGGGTACATTAAGTCTGCGACCCAGAAAAAGGCTCTCCCTCACTCACTCTAGGGCCATGATCTTAGACTTCCCACCTCCAGATCTGTGAGAAATAAATTTTTGTTGTTCATAAGCCACCCCATCTTTGAGGTTTTTTGTTATAGCCGTTAGAATGAACTAAGACAGAAAGCTGTCACTGAGAGTAGGGAGCTATTGTAACAAATACCTAAAAACGTGCAAGCGACTTTGAAACTGGTAATGCGCAGAGTATGGAAAGTTCCATGGCACATGCTAGAAAATGCCTACATTGCTGTGAATAGACCATTAAGGACAATTCTTATGGCAGCTCAGGAGGAGAGGAAAAGAGCCATAAAGAAGCGTCAGCCTTCCTCAAGAATGCCTAAGGAAGTGCTCCTGAACACAGTGCTGCTAGGAGTATGCATGGTGAGTCATTCTGACGAGGTCTCTGATGGGAACGAGGACCGCGTTCGGAAACCGGAGGAAAGGCTGTCCCTTTATTACATGGCAAGGAGCTCGGCTGAGCAGTATTTGTGTCCTGCTGTTCTGTGGAAAGTAGAACTTAGGAGCAATGAAACTGGTTATTTAGCTGAAGACATTTCTAAGCAAAGGACTGAAGGAGCAGCATAGCTTCTTCTGAATGACAGAGGAGAGAAATGACTTAAAAATAAAATGGGTAATTAGAAGATAAAAGTTTGGAAAATTCTCACCCTGTCCATAATGAAAGACATAATAAAGTGAACAAAGGAACCGACACACATCCTCCCTGTGGACACATGCGTTCACGCACACCAAACACTTGGACTACTCCTACTTGTTATTCAAATGTCATCACTTCTATGAAGATTTCTCTCAGTTTCCCATAAAGATTTTTTTCTCTTTGCTGTATTTCATAGTATTTTGCTATTTTATTACAGTACTCTTCTTAATATAGTTTAAGTTGATTAAATGTCTCTTCTTCCCACTAGTTTTGAATAAATTTTATTCAACTTTGTAAAATCAATTACCTACCTCCTCTATTCTCTATATAACAAAAAGTATGTTTATTTATATACATATATACAAACACATATATATGTATGTACATACGTATTTAAGTATATTACTAAAGTAACAAATGTTATTTTATTATAGTAATAAATCCATATACATTAGTGTATTTATGTTGTATGCTCAATTATTTCAATTCTCATGGAGCTGTTTGCCCATATTAATAAAAACATTGAATATTTTATGCAATTAGAATATTCTCTTAGGAAGAAAACAATGTAGGTATAAGAAAATGGCTATCCTAGAAAATAACATGTTAATAGAAATCAAAGTAATCTACCTTGAAGTATTTAGAAAAAACAGGAAAGTAAACAGTTAATGATGATGTAATAAAATAATTCATAAATGTCTGGATTATAAAATACAAATGATCTCTCAACCCTAATATTGTACATGAAGCTGTTCTTAGATTTACGAGCCAGTGTGTATTGTTTTATAAATTTCAGTATGCTCTTGATAAGAGCTTTTTTAAAAAAAGCTGTGCTTGTTAAGAAAAAAGAGAACATACCATTCATCAAAACTCTAAAAAATTCAATGTAGCAATATTTCTTTTTTTATATAGAACAAGTATCCACATAGTTCTGCAAAATTTCTGATCAAAATGGATAGCCATATTTTTTAAATTACCAAATAAAAGGGTTTAGGGGTCATGAATCAGGGACAAAACTATGAAGAAAAGTGTAAACATACACTTTTGTCAGCAGATGTGAGTTGTCAGGAATAAGCAATTATTATAGGATATTGTTACTAGAGTCTGGCCTTACTAGCAAAATATCAGACCTCATTTTCAGACTTATATCTGTTTTCTGTTTTTCTATTTCCAGGAATATATTTTCTTCCAAGTTTGTGTATACTACACTCTATCACTGTTTTTAGAGCCAGTTTTATCATTCTCTTTTCTTAGCCTTTTTATATTACATCATATAACTTTGTATCACAAAATAAACTTTTGTTTAGGGGATTAAAATTCTTTAAAATTTTGACCTGATAGGAACAACAAGAATAAAAACAAAAATCCAGAGACACGATTATTATCTCTTTCAAATACCTAAATGTGTTACAGTGATATAACTGACTTCGTACTACAACTATGCAATTAGTTACTTCTAAAACATCAAGGAAGCATGACCAAGGGAAGAAAAACACTAAGTTGACCCTATTAGAATTCAAACTTTTTATTCTTTAAAAAATGTAATTAGAATACTATAACCAAAGAGATGTTTAAATAATTTATATAATTTGTCCAGGCTGAATAATAGTTGGTGAAACCAGAATTATAACTCAAGTTAGCCTGATTTCAAAGGCTGTCGTCTTACTTTATGGTAATAAAGTATTTAAACAGTATGCCAAAGTTACTTTCTGGAAATCTGCTCAGCAGTGTGTACTTTGACTCATTTCAGACTTACATGCCAGTGAGGAAAAGTAAAAACCACTCTAGGTATTTTAGGAGCGAATGGGTTTTATAGAGCTAACCAGGAGCCTATGAAATAATAAGACGAACCCAAACAGCAAATATCAGGGGACTGTGGTTACATCCTAGGGCTGAATCTAGCTACCCCATTGACAAGAAACCACTGCGTCACCCACAGGTTAGGGAGCTGCAAGAACTCTGTCAAGTTTATAGTCAAAGTTGTCCCAGAGTCCTGCTGTGTCCTTGGTATCAGCATGACTGTTCCAAAAGAAGAGAGACCTATGCCTCACATCTGCCTTCCAAATCTCAAGAACCCTGGCAGGATATAAATTTCTTCTAACGTTTGTCAATAATGCTAATTCACTACTTGATATTTATTCATATTCTCCAAATGGCTCAGGTGACTGTGATCAACCTGAAAAAATATTACTTGCTTCAAATCCAGGGTTCTCCATATATCAATACATGCATTATGGCTTAAACTTCAAATGACCTCATAAAGTCCTGGGGGACCACAGACAGTGTACATCCTGTAGCAGGACTGGGCCAGGGAATGGAGACCAGAGCAGAGGGTAAGGCTTAAGCTAAGGCAGTTCATTCCTCTAACGTCAGTGTGGTCACTAGCACTGAATAATCACAGACATAAGTGGTGACACTGACCACGCTTATTCAGGTAGCAAGTAATGTAGGCCAAGAATCAACTCTAAGTTGACCTGACTCTAAAACTCTTATTCTATATTTCTCAAGGAAAATATATGCATTGAAATCCTCAAAGGATCATACTGTTGTAAATTAGAGAGATTATAACATCTCAAATAAACAAGAGGTAACATTTTAAAAAAAGAACATGGTTGTTTGTGTGGCCAGGATTGAATGGCAAGTTCCCAAATATTCTAATATTTTTATTATTTCATATTTCAAATGAACAATTCTTTAGTTTTTCGAATTGTGCAAGGAGACATCTTGATGCAAAACCTGATCATGCCTCATCAAATTCCATTATGTATTTAATTAAGATATTAATGAGACAACTCTAAAATTGAATGAGAAATTAACCTACTAGTTTATTGCTAATAGCCAGAATTGTTAGAGCCCCCTCTACTTCTCTGCATCACATGGCACTTGGCACCCTGACTTCCACTTGCTGTTTAAAGTGCCCTTCCATTACTTTTTGAACTCCTCCGTATATCTTCTGAGAACCATTTAGAAATGGCTCCTTTAACCTTTGGCAAAACATAACAGTGTAATTTCAAAGATAGCGTTTCGCTCTTTCTGAAATTGAGCTCTTTCACATCCTTCACATTTAAATTTCACTACCTCTTCTTTATTTAAATGGTTATCTTAATAACAGATTGGTGTACATTTATGATACTGGTCACAAATTCTTTCTCTGCCAATAGTTTTCCATTTAAACTGAAACATTAACAATGTTATTAAATTAAATTTATGTGGTTAAAATAACAAATAGCTTTGGCTGAATAACTGTAGCTTGAAATCATAGAAATTGTTACAAAATTAAAACTTTTCTTTGGGCAAAACTAAAAGAGTTTTCATAAAAGCAAAATTATAGAAATTAGAAACTATAACACATAGGTATATGTGTTCAAGTTAAAATACAAGATTAAACTAGAAAGTACAAAAAATACATACAAAAAAAGCATTTTTGTTTTTGTTTTTAGTGCATATTAATTTAGAAACATCCCTGATTTAGAAACAAATTAATAATATCTTATTTTAACTATCTATTCAGTTAGAAGTTTTTTAATACAAAAGATAAATACTAAAAAAATGTTCTGATATTATACAAAAGGTCCCCCAAATTAAAATTATATAAACAGTTCAAATTTTGTGATATTTATAGCTAAGTATTTAATGATTTTGATGCCATTAAAAGTGATATATTCTATGACTTTATTTCTAATTGCTTCTATTATGTAGAAATACAATTAATTTTGTGAATATTGATCTTATATTCTACATCATTGCTAAACTACTAGCTTTAATAGGACTTTTGTAGATTCTCTAGGATTTTCTAAATAACCATTATGTTATTTGCAAATGAAGGCATATTTACTTCTTCTCAATTTTGATGTATTTTATTGTACTAACATACATACTGCATTTTGTGGTGAATTTTATCGATTGATATTCAAATGTTAAAATGACTTAATTACTGTGATAAATCTCATAGGGTCATAATGTATTATGCTTTTGATATATTTTTAATATAATTTGCTAATATTTTGGTTTACAATTGCATTTATGTTCATGAAGACTAATTGGTCTGAAGTTTTATTTTTTTGCAATACCTCTGTCCTGATTGTGTATTAGTGTAGTATCAGTGTAATAATCCAAAATTTGTTATGGTACACAATTCTTTTTATACACTGTTGTATTTGGTGTCCTGATATTTTGTTGAGGATTACTGGGCTTGACTTTTTGAGAACTATCAGCTTGTATTCTTCTGTTTTGCACATTGTTTCAGTTTCATACTAGTATAATATTTGATTCAGAAAATGAGTTCGGAAGTAATCAGTTCTGTTTTCAGAAAGAGATTTTGTAAAATTGGTGTTAATTCTTTACATGTTTGGTAAATTTCTTCAGTGAAACCATCTGGGCCTGGTGATTTCTACTTGAG
The DNA here is from genome assembly GCF_054644295.1 of Miniopterus natalensis. Taxonomy (NCBI): domain Eukaryota; kingdom Metazoa; phylum Chordata; class Mammalia; order Chiroptera; family Miniopteridae; genus Miniopterus; species Miniopterus natalensis. The sequence continues at coordinate 11,045,622 of NC_142096.1, forward strand.
GAGCTTTTTAAACACAAATTGACTTTAGGTATTACTTAAAAGACTAGGTTATCTATTTCGTCATGACTCAATTTTGGTAGATTGTGATTTCTGATGAACTGGTCCACTTCTTCTCAGTTATTGCATTTACGAGGCAGATGTTTTTCATATTATTTCCTTATCACCCATTTAATGGCATTGGAATTTGTTGTACTATCTTAAGTTCTGTTCCTGATATCAGAAGCTTGTGTCTTCTCTCTCTTATTTTACTATTGGTCAGTTTTGCTAGGAGTTTATCAATTTTTGTTAATTCTCTCAAGGACAAGTTTTTTTGTCATTGATTTTTTTCTATTTTTATTTATTTCAATTTAACTGATTTCTACTCTTGTCCTAATTATTTCTTTCCTTCTGCTTGTTTGTGTTTATTTTGATCTTTTTTCTACTTTCTGATATAGGAGCTTAAATTATTGACATTTCTGTTTTTTTCCCCCTAATGTGAACAGTAGGGTTACCCATCCTTTTAATTTTAATCTACCTGTAGTTGTGTAAAGTGGATTTACTGTAAGCAGCCAAAATTTAATATATTTTATATATAATTTATCATTCTGATATTTAGAAGATGTAAAATTATCATAATGTGATATGAAGTCTACCATCTTAAGATACTCTCTTATTCCCACTTATCTTCTATTATCTTTTTCTGATTTTTTGTTTAAATATGTTTTTTTCATAGTTCCATTTACTTTTTTATTCACTTATTAGGTGTAACTCTATTTTCAATTTTGTGACTGTTTTCCTTTTACAGACTGCCATCAATTTTTTGAGCACTTTTTAGCTTTCGGTACTATGAAATGATCCACACTCATCTTGTGTATTTCCTTCTCGAGTACTTATCAGCCACATCTTCAAGGAGTACTGGTTTCTTTTATTGGGGAATGATTTTAGAAGCCAAGACTGGGTGCTAGGTATACTAATTGCACCTGGGAGACCATTGCTTCTGGGGCATCTCATCTCACAGGGCCGAGAAATAGATGTGTGTATTATAATGTGTAAATATACATATATCTATACATATTTCCACATGTAATCTTCTATATCTATAGTAAGCTACATAGATTCCTGCTGATATCTCCAACCTTTAGTACATTAATACATGTATCATTTTAGGCTCCTCCTCTTGCTTATCTGTAAATTTCAAAATTGGACTCTCACCATTCTTCATCCATTTACTTTAATTGTTCAGTTTCAGTATATGTATACAGCACTATCATAATTAATTCATACTCCCATGGAAAACAACTTTGTCAACCAGAATATAGTGCTTATGCGCAGTTCCTTTTATCTTTAGTGTTATAGACACCACTCATTTCCATAATTACTTAGGTCAGCGCTTCCTCCTGCCACATCCCTCCATGAGGCTGTTGCACATATTTGCAATATAGTCAAGTTCTTTTGCCATAGTCTGCAGTCCTTCCTGGGAATCTTGGCATCCTAAACAAATTTTTTTTTAAACAAAATGCATACATTAAGGTTCACTCTTTTTGCTATAAACTTCTATGGGTTTTGACAAATGCAGAACGTTATATATCCACCATTATGGTTTTGCTGCCTTAAATATCCCCTGTGCTTCATCTATTGAATCTTCACCTCTTACCTTCCTGCTGGCACTTAATGATCATTTTACCTTACCTATAGTTTTGCCTTTTCCAGAATATTGCATATTTGGAATTGTCAGAGATTTTAAAGTTATCACTTTTGTTCAGTATTCTTCGAAGAGTTCAATATCAGTTCTACTAGTTATGAATCCTTCTTTTTTCCAATTCCTTTGGAAAATGCATCTGGAATTTCATCTGTGTGCACACACACAAACTATTTTAGGTCAATTGTGTGTGTGTATCTTTGCCTAAGTCTCCTACTGAACAAATATATTAAGGAAAGACCATTGCACATTTTAATTATTCTCAAGTAAGTTTTCTACTGGTCCATATTAAATTATAACTGTAATCACAAAATTACTTTTAAATGTTGCACTAGTTACTTTCCACTTATTCGTCAGATCCATGAAGCTCTAGGTTACCGGCTTCCACAGGCTGCATCGTCTGACTCCCTCATTTTCTGCGTCTGGCTGGGTTTGGCAGTGGTAGGCTCCGACGGGGATCTGTCAAGGAGCAGAGAGAACTTACCCCAGGTCTGCAACTGGCTCTTTATTAAACTCTTGTCAATTAAGCTTTGACTCTTCCCTGCCCAGACTCTCAAAAAACACCAGTGTCTTTGAGGGCAATTAACCATGTTTTAATCTGGGGGTTATATTCTCTTTGGTTAGAAGCAGATGAGACCGTTTTTTAAAATGCCAACTATGTCTGTCCAATTCTAGAAATATAGAATACTGCACAGGAGCCTTGAAATTCATTTCAAAACCACCTTTCAAGTAACCTAGACCTTGTCTGATTTCTGTTCTTCTTGTTGCAAACCATTATTTTTATCTCTACCTCCTCCTGTCTTTGTCATCTCCATTTTTTAAAGTCAGGTTTATTGAGGCACAATTTACATGTAGTAAAATTAATCCTTTTTAAATACACAGGGTCACTAGTTTTGACATACTTGTGTAGTTTCAGAAGTCACACCATAATCACAGTTTGGAAGATTTCCATTATGCTTGAAGTTTTCTGTTTTTAGTCACTCCACACACACTAGCCCAGCCCTTGGCAACCACCAATCTGATTCCTAACCGTACAGGTGCTTTTACCAGCTTTACTGAGATGTAATTCACACATACAACCGTATGATATTGTATGCACGTAAATGCATTTAGAGTATTCACAGTTACATGCAACCATAATCACCGACAACGCTAGAATCTTTTCACCACCTCAGAATAAACCCCCATACCTTAAGAAAAACTTGTGAGTGGGTACCAGCTCCCCTTGTTACTGACATGGTAAGCCACATTTGGCTTTTATAAATTTCTTAAAAGTTGTGTTTTTGTCTTTTTTCACTTGTATGGCCGCCATCCCTGCCTATGGTGAAGTCTGTTCTCTTGGCAGGGATTCTCTCTTTAAAATTCACTTTACTTGGTTATCTCATGCTCAGTGCTATATGATGGGCCCCAGATAATATGATTTTGTCATTTATACAGACTTTTCTCGTTTTATCAGTGGAAATGTCATTTTTCTTGCATCATTCTACATCATAAGTGAATGCAAAGCCTCCAATTTTCTTTTAAACAGGAGGCAGTATGTTTAAATGTGCCCCACAGAAAAATATTTCTCTCATTTTATTTGCTCTATCCTGTGATTTGGCTGAATTCTTTCTTGCTTCTAAAATCATATTTGAAAATAAAGAAAGGTACCCAAATCACAGAAGCCTGAGTGGTTAACTCTACTCCTTTGTTCTCGGCCTCCGTAGCAAGCATCCTCTCTCCTCATCACTTGATCGAGTCCTGAGGAGGATTTGGTCAGTCCTGTGTGAAGTCTGGAAACTCTATTAGTAAGGTGAACATGAGTATTAATTCAGTTTTTATTGTAATTAATTGAAATTATAACCAACATGGATTTGAGAACAAAGCAATCAAACAACGTCATTATGGCATTATAAAAAAATGTATCTAACCAGGAAATAATTGTTTATATCATCATCATAGTGTTTATTCAGAAGATTCAAATGGGCCCTAAGTGCCAGCACATGCATGAGACGTTGGTTCACAACTCTTTATAACTTATACTGCGCAGGTATCATTACGGTGGGTTTTACACATGCTACATGAAGTAGAGAAAGCCATGGTTGGGGTCAATTGAAGAAACTTGGTAAGACAATGGGAGAAACTGCAGACAGGCACAGCTGCAATAGCCTCCATGGCACCAGTGGCATTGGTAAGGATGTGTTATAATTTCTAAGGTCTTTTCAACTATTCCCAAAGGCTCCCCTGCCATGATCACCTTACCTCACCTCCCAGACTCTTTCTGGCAATGCATTTCACTTTCAAGGATTTCTGTCTGTAGGATAAAGCTTTGAATTTTGACAAAGGAAGACAAGTACCTTCGGTGAGAGGCACTTTAACATTCATTCCAGCATCAATTAAGACACAGAATTGAGTATTCTATGTAAAATACCTGACCTGAATATGGAATAGGTTTATTTTTGAATTGAACGTATATTGCAATTAAAGAACTGGACGGGATGGAAATGAAACTTATGTAATCAGCAATCAGAATATTATTAATGCTAAAACCAGTCTGATAAATTGGAATTTATATTCTTCCTCACCACTTGCTTTTGGTTCTAATGTTCTGTCTGGCATGAGAAAATAATTATTGTTTTTAAAAAGGTTTTTCATTGATTTTTAGAGAGAAAGGGAGAGAGAAACATTGACGTGAGAGGGGACATCAATCAGCTGCCTCCTGCGTGCCCCTCCCAGGGATGGTGGGTATGTGCCCAGGCACGCACCCTGACCAGGAACTGAACCAGCAACACTTTGGTGCACTGGATGACACCCAACTAACTGAGCCACACCAGCCAGGGTGTGAAAATGATTTGGTAAGAATGTCTGTGTTTACAGAATTAGAATTTTCTCATTCCTCTTTCTTCATGCATTTGAAATAAAAAATGAAGATGGCTTTGTTGATCGAATACCAAGTCTTCATTGTAAGTGATAACATAAGGCATAAAAAATACAATAACCGCTTTTCAGATCTACATAACATTAATGTTAATTACTATATTTAGAATAAAGTTACTGTTTATAATATTTTAACTTAAAATGATTCAGTAATATTAAACTGCACCCATAATCTTGAACCTCAAATTCTTTACAAAGAATTTGAATGTTTTACACATTATGGAAATGCATACAGAAGTAATTAGAAAAGCTGAATTCCACCAAATTTCATATTTATAAACAGAATGTCCATTTATTCCTATATCGAAGAAACACATTTTCAAAATTCTGTTGCTTTGTAACTTATTCTAAATTTTAAAATATACTTCAGGTATAAATAAAAAGATCCGTGGGAAAACTGCTCAGTGGATTAAGTTCACTAAACACCTATGTCTTGTTTTCATAGCGTGAAAAATTATTCAAGGATGTGGAAAAATCTATTATTTTTCAGTTTGGAAAAGGCTCTATGATACACAGACGTTATATCTAATAAATGTTGCATAACTCTCAACACATTAGATACAAAATAAGTTCTACTGAATTTAATTTAAAAATACTGTTGATTTATGCAAATTATGCAATTACTCATAGCTTCTGTTTTTTTAATTCTCACCCAAGGATATATTTTTATTGACTTTTTTTAGATAAAGAAGGAGAGAGGAGAGAGAGAGAGAAAGAGAGAGAGAGAGAGAGAAACATCAGTGGGTTGCCTCCCATACGTGCCCCAACTGGGGATCGAACCTGCAACCTAGGTATGTGCCCTGGCTGGGAACTGAACGCACATGTTTGATGTATGGGATGATGCTCGCACCAGCTGAGCAACCCCGCCAGCCACACAGTTTTTATTCTTTTACTCAATGTTGTAGTCTAAATCATCCCCATGGATTTGTTCCATCTGACAAGCCCACACATCCCTGGAGTGCCATGGCACACTAGAAAGAGCTCTGCACTGAGTCAAAAGTCATTAAGCATTGGGGACCTTGATGCAGTTTCACCTTGCCAGGCTTACCTTCTCTTCAGAGTTTTCCATGCCACAGAGGAGTCAAGACTGGTAAGAACTAATCCAGGGTTGGAAACTGACAAAATTCATTCCCGGGGAGAAGACTCTAGGACCTAGATCAAGCTAATTTTCAATTTTGGAAGTAGCACATTATTACTAAAAACTATTAAAATGTATATAAAACTCCAAATTATTAGATATATCTCCTTATGCCTCCCAATCTCTCTCGCCTCATTTAACCTTCCTTGAAGTTCTCTGTTCAGTGGTTTTGATAGTAAAAACTTCCGCTCCAAGAATCCAGAGTAATAGGTTCGCTACATTTTGTCCTGTCAGGTGGGAAAAGATTCAATTACTAAATACCTAGTCACCACATAGTGTCTCAATAATAAACTTATATCTTCTGATTCCTCCATTGTTATCTGGTATAAAGCAATATTCCATATCATTTGTAAAATGAAAGCATTTAGCTATGATTTCGCATTTGAATATACTATGAAGTAGGATATCCCCTTTAGTTTACACTGCTAAGATAAACGTCTCCACCATTCTTCGTAAGTGTTAGGTTTTTCATAAAAGAAAAGACATCTTTTTACTCAGTGATTACTACTGTGGAAATTTCAGAAATAAACAAAGTCCACCGAAATAAGGCAAGCAAAGTCTATTAATTCAGATTTTGCTACAGCAAGGGAATCAGTCACAATCACTTGCATTTGGCAGAGACTCAGTAGTAGGCAGGGGAGTTTAAACACTTTATAGTGGAAAAATACTTCAGGTATGTTCTGATTATTTAGATTAGAGGTAGGTGGTGTAGGGAATTTGGGGGCAGGCTAAATTGAGGTGGAGAATTCTGTATGAATGGTTAGGGAGCATGTTTGGTTTTCATTGGTTGGTCTTGGAAGCAGTGACAAAAATTAGGGAAGCTGGAAGTGAACCAACTCCTGGCCCTCTGCTCATTGCTGCAGAGGTAGTGCTTTAGCTCCCAGGCTACTTGCTACAGAGGCTGTGGATCAGGGTTTCAGAGTTCTATGTTCACATATGGTCTGGCCATTGTTATTTGTTGATTTAGTCTTTCAGTTCTCTTTTGTTCATTCTCTCCGTTGTGAGAGGTTGAACAGTTCAGGGAAACCCAGAGATTCAGTTCATTACTGCTCAGGGTTTGTTCGGCCATCTCTATAGTGAACTGTATTGCAAGATTTTCCTGAACAGATTGCTGTTGTATCATCATGGTAATCATCTGATGTAGGGACAGCTGCACAAAAACATGTACAATGCTGGAGAGAATGCAATGGGCTAGCATTATGACCACTATAATGAAAATAACAATTCATAATCTTGTAAAATGAGTCAGTTTGCCCAACCAGGAATCCCAATTGCTCAACCTATGCTGAAAGAACAAATCCCATCAGCCATGAGAGATCCAAATAGCTTTGATTCTAAGGTTATGTAGAGCCCGGTCCCCCTTGCTTGTTTTATTAATCCAAGTACAGCAAGAAGTATTAGTAATAGCACAGATGCCATCATGAGTAGCCAACAGAAATCTAGAGCACTGTGGTTTTCCTTCATTACATGCGCTAATGAACTGAGGCTGCTCTATGTTCTATCTAGGGCAGAGGTGGTGTCATTAACAACTTCTGAGTTAGTGATATGTTTCTTATAGTCTTTTCTCTATGATTTGTATGATTCTCACTTATGGGAATAATGCTCTGACTTTTCACGTAAACAATGAATCAGAAATTTAGGTAGTTTTCCTGAATAATCGAGAGTTGTCTTGTTTTGGAGCTCACATCTGAGACAGAATTTCCATGTCTGGTTATTTATATAAGCAGGGTTGCTATTCAGAGCCAAGTCTCAGGACACTATTCCTAAAGTGCATGAGGTATTGGTCTGAGGCAAACAGGACCAGGTGTCCTGACCACAAAGGAAATATTTATTCAGTAGGTGCATATGGAGATCCAGGAAAAGAAAACAAAACAAAACACTTGCTCATAGCATGAGGTCTGAACCATGGCCAGGCTTTAACTGGGTTACATATTCAGATCTCTATTTTGTGTCTTCCAAGTGGCATGTATTTGGCCCACTGCCCTACAAAGGCTGCTAAATTTAAGCTACAACCTTTAGAGTAGCTAAAAAGCTGCTTGATTTTGTGTTTCCAACCTGGGGCATACCGATTTTTGTGGTAGTGTATGGAAAGTAAAATTTAAAAACTGCTGAAAGGTAAACAGAATATCTGTATGGGATGTCTTATAAACTTGCAGAGTTAGAAAAGGCATGCTCCTGGATAGGGTACAGAGAAAAGAAAGGTGCTGGAGTGAGTGGTGGTTGTGATGATGTATATCCAGGACAGAATGTGATTTCTAACTGTCATGTAGTGGTAGTGCTTAGATGCAATGAACAATATAATCCAACTTTTAAATTAGCATATTTGAGGGTTAAGAAAACTGTTCTCTGAATTCTGTCTCCACCAGAGAGATAAATATGGTCCCTGAACACCAGCGGATGCATTAATTTAAAATGTATCACATGTTCCAAATGTTCCACACATCAATTTAACATGATGATTGTACTGTAGGAAAGAAAATAACTCCAAAACAGATAATGACTAAATTAAACAATAATATACTTTCTTAATTTGATTTTGTTAATTATACTTACTACTTTTAACTGCATTCTAATGCTTCCTATTTTATCTATCCAACTATTGTTAATACATTTTATAAATGCACAAAGATGCTTGACATTAGAAAGAGAATATTACATAGAGTATAAAATTACTTTAATATTCTAGATTTAATTACTAATTAATATCATACTCCCCATGAAAACATTCTCTTTTCTTTAGCTTTCTGTCTAAATTTCATTATAAGAAATTCATTTAACTTTACCCCACTTAAATATTATCATAATACTTTTAATATGTTTTTCATTTTATGCTCTGTTAATTGTGCAATTTTAGACCTCTAAATAATTTTAAGTTTTACATAGTACTCTTTAAAATAACTTATCACTTCCAAAGCAAATTTTGTATCAAAATTCCTCAGATTCAAATAGAATAGTTTAGATAATCATAAGACCATTTTAAAGGCTCATTTATATTGTGCAACATTAAAACTCATTTATTAATTGGCAAATGACTCCTAAACACTGTGGCCAACATGTATTATGTCAATAAAAAATATGTTATATTAAAATGTCACATTTGCTTGATATGAAATATGGCTGATCCTGGACTCTAGAAGATAGCACTAAGTGTACACTGAAGATTGGTAAAATGGTCTTGGCTCATACACAGTTTCTGTGTTTGGGTCAAAGGTTTGTGCCCTGCTGAAGGCTAGTTGTCCTATTTTAATTTTCAGGATTAGATTTCTGGTCCTATTTTTCCTAAATCACATTTTAATAGAAAATAGTATTGTGAGACTTAACATAGTTATAAATAATGAAATAAAAATGTGACAAATGTGTTCTATTTAAAAAATGTGCAATAATAACTAAAATGTTTGCTAATATTTAAGCAGTAAAACAGGAATATATAATTACATATATATATTATATGTATATATATACATCTATATATATCTGAACATAATCCTTTCTCTCAGGCTTTGTATGTCTAAATCCTATCAATAGGAAATTTGGTTAACACCATTCCATATCAGTTTCCTTGAGCAGCCACAATAAATTATCACAAACTGGGTGGCTCAAACAGAACTTTATTATTTCATAGTTATGGAGACTGGGTCTGAAATCAAGGTATCAGCAGGGTTGGCTCCTTGTGAGGGCTTGTTGTCTCTCTCTTAGTTTGTGGTAGCCTTAGGCATTCCTTGGCTTGTAGATGGTGTTCTCAGTGTATCTTCACAGGAGCTTTTCTCTACCCATGTCTATCTCTGTGTCCAAATTTCCTCTTTAATGACACCACTTGCATTGGATTAGGGCTTATGTAATAACTGCATCTTATCTTGATCATCTGCAAAGACCCTATTAAATAAATTTATATTTACAAGTACTAGGGATTAGAGTATCTTTTTGGAGACAATTCAACCCATAACGCTCCAAGTAAGTATCAGCACTTTTACAGTTATATACATCCTGTATGTATAAGAAATTGTACATACTTACATTTTTAAAAGATGTTTCTTAATCTACATTTGCATTTAAATAATGCAAAAATGATGTCAATATCTTTATATAGGTAAATTTAAGTTAAAAGAAAAGCAAGTAGATACATGTAGTAATACATACATTTAAATTATGTGTTTTAGCATTTAAATTAAGGTTTTAAATTATTGTGTAACACAGTTAATTAAAACTAACTGTAGCAAGGTACTAAGTATGTCATGGTCTATTACTACAACAAAGGTTTACATTCTATCCCTCATATTTGCCTGGCATAGCTGGTAATTATAAAAACTAATGCCTGACATCTACTTAAAATTTTAAAGTTTATGTTAGTTGAGTTGCAACCACTACAAGGAAAAATAAAGTCAGTTAGTTGAAGGTTGCAGTAAGATTCAAGAGATCATGGCATTACAGGAAGCAAACACTTGACAGGGACACCAGAGGCTATGAATACCTAAGACTGTAAATAAACTTGAACATAACATCTCCAACTCTAGTCTTAGAACTATTTCATATTTCTTAAAAGGCATGTGCTATCAGCTAGGTATGAACAACATGCCATAACTTTTTACAAAAATGAGACAAAATGAACCTGACTTGGGAATGAGGTACATTGAATTTAGAATTGTGATCTTCATAAGAAATGAGTTAAAGTACTGCTATCTCTTTGCTCCTATAATTTGTGCATCTAATTGGTCTTTGGAAAGTTTTCCTTGATTATTACTATGACCTAAGTGAATAAAAAAAGGAAGTAGAATAGAAAAAGAAATATAAAATATACAATTGTTTGTTTGTATCATTTTGCTTTTTTATTGACTCAATAAAAACATTTATAAAGTTCTTAGTTTATTCAATTAGTTAATTATAAATATTAAACATTTTTTTCAGTTCTTCCATTTTCTACATTAATGGAATGCCTGTATATAGGATTATTATCACTACTACATTAGTGCTACGAATAAGAAAGACATTCTTTAAATGACCTCTGAACCGCTCTTCCATGCTTTAGGAGAGGGAATTCAAATCTTGGCCTCAAGTATATCTACGCTTAAATTTTTTTCCACAGTGAGGTAAAACCTGATTCATATTCAACTCAGGTTCTGTTTTGAAGTACTCCATCTGTGACAGTTCTGTTTTCATCATCAGCATAATGCTGACACTGCATTACTACAACAAATGATTCCTGACACCAGGAGAAGTCCCAGGCTATTGACCTAGAAAAAGCTGGATCTTCTTTAGCTTGTTTTCTTTCTCTCAGTTACTGAGAAAAATACAAAATTGAATGCTATTAATATCCAAATTCTAAAATCCACTGTGCCATTGTGATATCTGTAACCTCCCAAGTTTCCCAAAGATTAATGGAACACATCAAGCAGAAATTCACTACTGGGTACTGTATTGGAAAGTGTTTGGTATCTATGCAAAAATATCAAAGATATAAAGAATGTATAAAAAGTCATGGTCATCACATATTAATTTAACATTTATAAATTGTGATAATGGTAATTTCCAAATAACATAATACAGCTGAAGATAGTTCTTAATTATGAACAGCAAGAAAAGTAGGAGCTAGTAAGTTAACTGGAAATAGGTTACTCCTAGTACTATATATTTTAATCAATTGACTTCCCCAGTCAAATCAGGACACTGCTATACAGAAAATGTTTTTTAAATAATAAACTGAAATTAAGTCTGGTTCTAATTTGTATGTTTTGTTTTCATTAATGATGGTGTTTTACAACTTAAAATTGTTTTGTAGAGAAATTCTATACTCATTTGTGTTTATTTTTGTTTAGGTTTTTATAAAAATGTGTTTCTCATTTGTACCTTGATAAAATGATCCAATAAACCACATTTGGTGTATAAAAAAATAAACTCAATTTAAAATGTTTTATTTCATTTTTCAGAATATGTAAGGGTTTGCTAGTACTTTTATGTACTGCGGCATAAAATCTTTTTCATGTATATTAAAACAAAAAAAATAAGAAAGATGTTACAGAAAAGATTTAAAATATTAAGTGTAAATAAGAAATTTAAAAGAGGGAAGCTATAGTAAAAGTAAACATCCACAGTTTTTCTGTAGCTAATGCTGCCAAGCATAACACAATGAATCAAAAATATATAAACCTGTGCACATGTAATAACTTAAACATTACTTTTCAAACTGTATTTGCAAACCTCACAAGCATTACAATATTCTTGGGGTGGTGAATACACAATACAGTGCACAGATGATGTGTGACAGAATTGTGCACCTGAAACCTGTGTGATCTTGTTAACCAGTATTACCCCCAATAAATTCAATAAAAAGGGAAAGAAAGAGTGCAATACCAAATTGCTCCTGTGTAAAAGCAGCACACAGGTGAATGTTTTGTGATTGTGAATTTCATACAAAATTGATTAAAATAGTTCAATAAACCAAGATCTTTGGAGAAGATATAAATGCTCAAATCTCCTCTAAAAACAAACAAAAAACATTACTCTAAATTTAAGACTTCATTAGTGTATCTTTCAGTATCATGTACATTTAATCAAGTTAGTATAAATCAACTCATCACAAATCTACTTTATGTGTGAACACAGACCAAGTGGTAAAGAGAACCAAAAGCAGTAGGAAAAAAATAAATGGTTTGATGAATGAATAAACAAATAAATAACGAAAGTGTTCTGCACCATCAGGAGCCAGGTGATATTGTTGGAAAACAAACTGAACACATATAAGAGAAATTAAATGTGAGACCTCATAGTTCTGAGAGAGCAAGATAAATCTTTCAAAATGCTGTCAATATCCCACAATATGTCTTAAGAACTGTCATGGTCAGAAAGACTGAAAGCCACATTCATATTTAAAAACTTTGGATTACTTCTCTTGAACTTAATTTATGATGCGCGTGCCCATGGCTTCCATTTCATGTTTGACATTTCCTTCTCTCTTTCCCAATTTGAACCCTCGTCTGAACCACAATTAATGAACACCCTAGCAGTCTTTGTCGGGAACCAAGTTCAATGACAGAGCAGAAAATCCAATTTCCTATTGTGGTTTAGAAGCCAAGGGTGTGATCAGTTTATTTCCAAAGGGTCAACTTTGAATGGGTATCCTTTGAGTGACTTGGCCTGAAAAAAGGAATTTATCAGATTTCTCCATCTAAGATACTCTTAAGAAGAAAATGGGAAAGTATCTCATTCTTACTACCTAGGTTGACTGTTTTCAAAATTCTCTGGTCTTCTCACACACACGAGATTTTTATCAAGTTCTTTAAGGGGCATCTGTAATGTTTTAACCATGATAAAAGGGTATGTCTCTAAGACTGTTTCTATTTCATCATGCTAACTTCTCAAATCAAGTTATTAATTAGAAGAACCAATTATAAACTAAGATAAATTAGTTTGGTGGGGGGATACATTAGTGTGTCCACAAATGTTTTAAGAAACATTTACAGAAGGGGGTAGATAATTTGACTAAAGTGGCAAATGGTTGGAGATGGCCGAGTAAACAAATTTTTAAAATATTCTTTTTATTTGGAATTTGATGTTATAAATTACCATAATCGGAAAACTGTCATGAATATCTTGTGGTAAAAACCAGATTGTGTAAGCAGGACTAATCAGCGAGTGTTATGTGAGAAGTGGTGACAGTGAATATATCTACTCTTGAAAATTTTAAATTTGAAGGTGATGATACATACTAAGCATCCATTACATAAGAATGTAGAGTCAAAGGACAATATTTTATGTTAGTTTTCAGGACAACACAAGCTTGCATATATGACTACAATGCTGAATGATCCCACAGGGAAGAAAAACATGCAAGAAAAGAGCATTATTTAGGAAAATAGGCTTCTGAGCATATGGGGTGTGGTCAAAAAGAAATTGAGATACTGGCTTTGAAAAGGAAGAGAAAAAATGATGTTTGTTCATGGTGGGGTTGGAGTACATGCTGAGAAAGTAATTTAGGAATTGCAGAATTTCTAAAGACACCTTTCTGATAAATTGTGTACATTTCTCCAGAAATAATCTTTCAGGGCTCAGGGTAGCAGAAAAGAGATCAGAGAGTTTTTAGGACTGATTGTGAGCTGGCTATTTGAGGACAATAGATAAAATATAGCAAAAATGTAATAGCACTGACACAGCTAGTAAGAGAGAAATTATGTGGCTGGCCATAAGACACAAATTCAGTAGAAGAGGAAATATAATCAGTAGATACAACACAAACCGATCCTTACTGGAGAGTAAATATACAAAACGCTTTGATAAGGTTAAAAAAAAGTGAAGTGGTACCTAAAAGACACACGGACGCAGAGCTCTGACTAAAGGCTTCGATATTGACATGTATTATTTCTGAGGGTGATTACAAGGCTGCCTTTTGGCAAAGAAACTGAGAAGTTCAACTTGAGAGCAGAAGAGCTTGTTTGACCTGAAGAGAATGAGCATTTATTTATGTTTCCTATTGTATTTACATGGATACCAAGGCTCGTGATGACAAGAGGTGGAGAGAACAGTAGAGGTGGAGGGTGACCAAGAACTGAGCTGAGTCTACGGCGGGATGAGGGATTAGAGATTCTACAACTTATGATTCCTAGTGAAGCCAGTATGTTACAATTATTTTGCTTTAAGAGTACACATATTTCACAACTTTTGAAAAAATGAGAGACTATATTAATAGTTAAATACTGATTACCTCAACTTCTTCCTTCTACATACCACAATATGACTTTAGCCTATATCATTTCACTGGAAGTGTTTTAATCCATTATTTACAATTGAATGAGTCCTAGCCAAAAATATACGTATAATGGTAATATGAGACTGTGATGCAAAGAGCTAATTAGTTCTCCTCACTGTCGAAGGTTGTTATTTCAAATTGTACTAAGATTTAGGAGAACAAACCTAATACAGAGCTTCTGCTGAAATATGAACATTTCTGGGAGAGTTTCTATATACACACTTCATCAAGGTCAATAGCTTTGGGTACTAGCCCCTTAAATCTTAATTAACTGAGGACTTAACCGAGGTCTAGCTAAACTTTTTGCATGAGTTTCTTCATCAAAAATAATTTATGTTAGATCATATATATACATATATATACATATATATATTGACATATCTTTATTGATTTCAGAGAGAGGAAGGGAGAGGGAGAGAGAGGGATAGAAACATCAATGATGAGAGAGTCATTCATTGGCTGCCTCCTGCATGCCCCTGACTGGGGATCGAGCCCACAACCCGGGCATGTGCCCTGACCGGGAATCGAACCCCGATCGCCTGGACCCTAGGTCATTGCTCAACCGCTGAGCCACACCCAGCCAGGCGTGTGTTAGATCATATTGAACAGGGACCGTCACAAAGTAAGTACTCAATAAATGTAGACTTTTAATAATTTTAACTAACACGATGCTAATATAATATGACTATTATGTTGAACACAGAGTGATAAAAACTAGATATAAAGCACTAAATATAAGGGAAGTTTAACTTATACTAAAGAAAAATAAACCTCTTATTTCTTACTCTACTTACCTGTTGTTTTTTGCTTTCCTAGTTCAGGGGAAATTCTATATATTTTTTCTATTATATCTACTAAATTTTCTGTTGGTGCTATAATATTTTTCACAGCCAATATATAGTTCTTGTCTCTGAGTATTTTTTACAGTGCCTCATTATGGTTTTATGGATGTAATATGCACAAGAGTAGCCCATTTTCTTCAGACTGATGGGATCTACACAAAACACTGTTTTCAAATTACTTAGATCCTTTGTTTCTTTTACACTCATCAGCATCATTAAATCATTTTTAATTCAGTGAGATTCATTTTTAATAATTTTCTTTCCATCCCAGCTGATTTAAAAGATACATATAATAAAATTTAATCTTTGTGGTGTACAGTTTATGGGTTTTGATAGATGCATAGGATTATTTTATCTCGCAACACAATTCTATAGAGAATAGTTCCATCTCTCCAAAAACTCACTCATGATGTACGTTTGAAGGCAATGTCTGCTCCAACTATTCATTTTTTATTCTATCTTTTTTCTGATTTAAGAATGTCAAAGAAATGTGATCACACAATAGGTAGCCTTGTGTATCTGGCTTCTTATAACTAGAAAATGCATTAAAGTTTCATCTATGTTTGTATGTGAATGAACAACTTTTTAAAAATGGCTGAGTAGTATCCCACTGTAAGTTAAAGGATATCTGGCTTGTTTCCAAATATCCTTTATGAATATAGCTAGTATAAATATTCACCAGCCTTGGTAAAAATAGATGACAGATGATTGATAGTTGATTCTGGTGTAAATATATTTATATTTCTACATTAAAATTCTACAAGTGGACTTGTTGCACATAAGAATCGTCTTACATAGTTTCAACATAAGATAACTTATCTCTTAAGACTTATTAGAAGAATACATATCCTTGGGGCTTCGAGCGAATCAACTTTCCATTCTATTCAAAATGATGTATAGGGTTTTTTCTGCTTTTGGATATTCATGATTTCAATCTCTGAATTTTAGAACAACTGTAAAAAGGCAGTTAATTTTATGGGAACTAGTAAATATCAAAAGTCAATTTATACAGGGGAAATCCTTTAGAAACTTGCTACTCAAAATGCGGTATAAAGACCAGCAGCCCCGGCCTAGGCCGGGTGGCTAAGTTGGTTGGAACATCATCCTGTACAACAAAAAGTTGCAGACTCAATTCCTGGTCAGGGCACATACCTAAGTTTCTGGTTCAATCCCCAGTTGGGATGCATATGGGAGGCAACCAGTCAATGTTTCTCTCTTACATCCATGTTTCTCTTTCTCTCTCTCTCTTTCCTTCCTCTGTCTAAAATGAATAAAACACATCCTTGGGTGAGGACTGAAAAGAAACAAAACCAGTAGCCCCGATATCATTTGGGTGTTCTTTAGAAAAGCAGAATATCAGACCCCCACCCCAGATTTACTGGATCAGAATATGAACCCTAAGAAGTATAGGTGAGTCGACGCACTGACGTTGAAGCAACACTGCTTTCAGAGACAAATCAAGGCATGGACTGATGCTAATCACTTTTAGTGTTCAATCCCTTCATAACATTCAGAGTCTCATTTGTCTAAGAAACATCCATTTGATGAAAATAGGCTAAAAATATCCAGTAGAAGCCCTCTAGCATTCCTGTAATATTCTTTCCTAAGTGATCATGATTTTAGTATTATCAATTTACCTTTCTATGCTCACAATCTGAGAGGGCCTTCATGGGCCCCAAATAATTCTGGTTCATTTAAACTGATTGTCCTCTCAGAACCCAAAGGACTCTATCACTCTCACTGAAAAACAAACCCAGTTCCTGTACCACACGACTGTACAGAAAGGATGACAGAGCTCTTTGTCATTATTGAAGGCCAATCTGAAAAATAATCTCCCTGCTGAATTGTACAGACTCTAAAATTTTGTTTCCTATTCTTCAGAAAATGCATCCACAGGCTATTTTGAATATAGGGGATTCAATAATGATGCCCCTAAACCAAGGTGAAAGTTATACTTTATATTTATTCTAAGTATAGAGTAATACTATGCATATTTATTCTAATCATAATTGTACATTTTTTAGTCCATAGAATTTGGCCACTAAAATCTGGATAAACTGTTAATCTCTAATTATATACTCTCAAATAGTGCCTAAAATTCAAAAAGTCATCATTTTAAAATTCTCAAAAACATTAATTAATAGGTTATATGTTATATTTTAGATGACTAAGAAAACATTTTAATCTGAGAGGTTTAAGAGTACAAGGTTTACTATAGTTAAGTCATACAGAAAGGGGTGAATAATTATGCTTACACTCCATTTATTGACATTTCTAAAATATATGTCACTACAGAGTAAAAGTGTAACCATTAGAATGGCCACTTATTATATGATTTTAAATCTTGCTGTCACAGAAAGCCTAAAGGCATTCCTTTTTTCTTATGTTTGTCAGTTTTAACTCTGTCCAAAGATGGGCAGAATTCATCATTTTTCTGTCCCAGAGTTATTCAGTACTTCTAAACTATTATGTTGTTTCAGTTTGGATAGATTTGCAACTCTTGCATTTTGCTGGAAACTGTGGTTGGACTGAATCTCCAAATGCAGAGTAAAAGTCAGCAAAACCTGCCAAGTTTTCCCTAGATTTGGTTTGAAAAAGGTAAAGTAAGAAATTTTCCAAATCAAAATAGAAAAGTAAGAAGTAGCCCCAGAGCAAATATAACCCTTAACTAAAAGAGTAGTTGGAGGCAGCATCACAAAATTTGGGACAACACTGAGCTGTACACTGAATATCAAGTTTCCTAATACAAGAGTTGAGTGTCACTGGTTTTATGCTCTTCTATTTTCATTGCACCGTTCAACAAATCTGTCACAAAGATGAGTCAAAATGAACTGCATGTGGTACAGTATATGTTTACCTACTTGTTCCCAACTAACCAATATAAACTTTTCCATACTTAGTTAATTTTAAAAATGATGTCAAATATTCTTAAAAGTCTTAAATAGATGGAAAAAATATTCCAAAATAGTTATCTAAAAGTTTATTATATACAATCTGTTTTAGCTTAACAACAGTATGATACTTAAACATAAGTGGGAAAATAAAACTATGAAAAGTAATCTTCAAATCAAGTTACTCCTACCTTGTATTTGACTCTCATATATGAAAATACTAAATATGTTACCACACATTATGCTATTTAATGATGAAAATGATAAATAATACATTATTGAGATACTTCAATGTTTTTGTGTCTGAAAATTTTGGCTGATAAATTGAAAGTGCATTTTATTACACTATCTAAATGAGGCCTTTAGATCACCTCTTTTCTAAATCCATCAGCTGATAGCTTGGTAGATAGAGCAGAGCAACACTAGACAAGGAGTCAGACAGCACATTCTCCCCAGGACTGCAAACACATCTGAGCTTTTTTGCATAGTTGTTTTACAAGTTTTTGCTTCAGTTTCCTGATTTACAAAAATGTGTGTGTGTGTGTGTGCGCGCGCGCGCGCGCATGCACTTATGTTTGTTTGCGCTCTCTCCCCTGCAGGAATGTAAAATCCATAAGAGCAGGGACTTTGTCAGATTTTATTCCTTGCTGTGTCCCTATTACCTAGAACAGTGCCTGGCAATGAGTAAATGCCAATAAATTCCTGTGGAATGAATAAATTGTTGCTTCATGAGTCCAAAATGTTTGAAAAGACTGTACGCACAATAGCCAAGGTAGAAAAAAATGATTGCCAAAAAAAAGAACAAAAAAGCCAGTATGTCATTCCAACTTTCTCAACATGCTTTTCACACCAAATCCAAAGTTGTTTTCAATCCCTACAAATTCTGTTTACCTATAGAATAATAAGTTACGGTTTTCCTGAGCTCATTCCATTCAGACTTCAGGATTAACAGAAGATTTAAAAAATATCTTTCTTGTTTTGCTTCTGTCTAGTATCTTTCCTATTTTGTGACATACACATTGTCTTTGTACAATGTAGTAGTAATAGTATTCAGTATTTCCAAAGAATCATTTTTTTCTCAGCTGTAGAATTTCCTGAAGATGTATTTTTAAAGAGTGGATAGTGGTGTACAACCAAATATAACTGGACTGAATTAGGTACAAAAGTGTGCATTGTTCTTTAAAGTTTTGTAGCTTGTATTCCAAAGAACATAAATCAGCTAAGAATTTCTGGTGCTAGTTAGCTACCTTTAAAATACTATATTTTATGTTTAAATGTTCAAAGAAATTTTTTATTAATTTAAGCAGATCATAAAAAGCAATTAATTGATTTGACTATAGATCTTAATATGATGCAATGTTGCTTAACTGTCTCTTAGAAAGGAGAGGTAAGAGGAATGAGTACAGGAAATAATACAATAGAAATCAGGTATCAGGGAAGGGGCTCTGCAGCGCCAGCAAAGATCAAAAGGTGTGGACTGTGCCCATGGAGTTGACAGGTAGAGTCCCCCATTCTCTCAGCATCCCTCAGAAAGTCCTGCTGGCTTTCAGGTACAGTTTCAACCACAGGATGGAACTCTCAAATGAGGATTTCCATATAGGAACATTGTCCCAGTTCTACTTTCTCTTTGATAGAGTAAGCATGATAGTAGCTTTGTAAGCAGAGCTTTGAAAGCAGGGGGCAAACAGATGGCTCGCTAATAAGCACTGAGGGAAAGCCAGCTGCAGGGCACCCAGAGATGTTTGGTCCATAACAACTGACAGTCCCTCCTTCAGGGCAGGGAGGGGTGCTGGGAAGAATGGAAGGTGACATTCAACTCGGGACATTTTTCTGGTGTGGCCTCTGCTTCTGGCCAGGTGGGGATGGGGGAGTCACTGTTCACCCACAATCCCACTTGCCTACCACAGTAGGAAAGCCTACTGTTTGAAAATAAAGGGGGAAAATAGCTGGGAGACAGAAAAGCTGACTGAAGATAATTGGGAGAAAATTAGGGTGTAAGATGTTGGTTTGGAGATAAAGTGATGGAGGTGGTGGAAGATGGCCAGACAGAACTAAGATTTGCTGAAAAGCTGACTGTGTTGAAAGAAAGAGAGAAGTCAAAGTTTAACATAGCACCTTTTTGCAAATCAAACTTCAACCAATAGTGCACAAGGGTTCCTGTTGATGGGGATGTAAGATGTTGCAGCATCTATAAAAAACAGCATGCAGGGTCCTCAAAAAAATTAAACACAGGACTACCAAAGGATCAAGCAATCCCACTTCTGAGTATATTTCCAAAAAAACGAATTAAAATTAGGATCTGGAAGAGATATCTGCACTCTCATGTTCATTGCAGCAGTATCCGTAATAGCCAAGATATGGAAACAACCCAAATATCCATCGACAGATGAGTGGATAAAGAAAATGTTGTATATGCACACAATGGAATAATACTCATTCTTAAAAAAAAAAAAAGGGAGAGAAATCCTGTCACTGGCAGCAATATGGATCAACATGGAGGGCATTATGCTAAGTAAAATAAGTTAGTCACAGGAGGACCAATACTGCATGACTCCACTTAAATATGAGATATCCAAGGTAGTCGTACTCATAGGAGCAGAGAATACAAGAGTGACTGCCAAGGGCTGGAGAGACAGGGACGTAGGGAAGTTGTTTTTCAGAAGGTATAAAGTTTCAGTGTTGCCAGATGTGTAAGTTCTAGATATCTGCTATGCAGCATAGTTCCTATGACGATAAGCAGCCTTTTTTTTTTTTAATCTGTCTTTATTGATTTTAGAGGAAGGGAGTGGGGGAGAGAGAAACATCAATGATGAGAGAGTTGTCACTGATCAGCTGCCTTCTGCACGCCCCCTACTGCGGATGGAGCCCACAACCCCGGCATGTGCCCTGACAGGAATCGAACTGCGATCTCCTGGATCCTAGGTCGGTGCTCAACCACTGAGCCACACCCGGCCAGGCTATAAACAGGCTTTTGACAGCATAAATCAGCATTTGAGTCTGAGAAGCTGCAGACATAGAAAAACGGAAAGGGAGAAGTTGGCATTATCTGTACAACAGATCACTTATCTAGGTGACTCCTACTGGAAAGGGGGAAGAAGTTTTTGTTCATTCTACCGGAAAATGACTCAACTAAAGAGCCATCAGAAAAAGAGGATGGTACACATCTGAAATTCTTCCTCATGTTTGAGGCCTGCTGCTCACTCCCTCGTCTTTGTGTTCCCTCTGGTTCAGTGTTCAGGGTCTGAGGACTGGCTTTCTGTTGGCTCTTCTCGGGTTCTGATCAGTACAAGTGGTTTCTGTGACTTCATACCAAAGCCTTTACATTTTCCTCTCACATGTGCGCCTTTTCTCCTTTTTGAAGGTTTTAGCCCTTGTTTCCTGCTTCCTAAATAGACACTTGTTCTTGAATTTAACATGTTCAGAGAGCGTCCTATCCCTCTGTCTCGGGTAAAAGTCATCATGTCTCTTCTAGTTTCATATCTGAGTGTGTTAGGATTTTAGGGATTCATTAAATGTTTCCTCTTAAATCACTAAGTCACATTGCTTAGTAAAAAAGGTTTATAGATTGGTTCATTTACTGTCTAGGAAATTGTTCCTTTATTCACTCTCCTGCCATTATTTTAAGATGTTTTCCAAACTTCTAGCTATTTTTGGGCACTCCATGAAAAACCTGCTTTGGTCTCACTCCTAGAAACCAACACATCTGAGACATATAGAGATGACTAAGGACAAGGGAGAAAAGCAGAGGCCACTGATAGCAGCCACACAACAGGAGCACACATGGTTCCCTAGCGACCTGCACCACAGAAGATACCACCTGCGGCTTTCACAGCTGCGGAAACCGACAGCCAGCACTGCTGCTCAAGAACCCCTGAGGGCGTCACAGGTTTTCACTCCACAGGTGTTGTCTGCACGCCAGTCCCTCCCTGATCTCTTTCTAACCCTCACTGGAGCCCCCAAACTGCACCGGCAGCCAGCTCAGGAGTCTGAGACTGCACAAGCACAAAATACCAGGCTACACCCCGTGGCTAACCCCCACTGCTGTGCACGAGGTCCGGGCCAACCCCTTCACTTAGGCCTTTGTACACTGCTGGCTGTCACCTGTCACCAGCCCCCACTGCCATGTGCAGACTCATTGAAAGATTTTACAGCCTCAGATGTACATGCTGATGGATAGCAGTGCATAAATGTGTATTTTTGTAAGACTAGATGGAAGAAAAGGGTACTATACAGAAGCACAAACTTGACTATCTAAACACAGAATGATAGTGTAATGTATTACCACAAATGGGATATTTCTAATGAAAAAAAAGATCTTTATTATTAATTGTGCTGGACAACAGACTAAATCAGAAATGTTCTCCAAATACTACATATTCAGTACTACTAGCTGTTATGTGTTTGATTATGGTTAAACATGTGTTAGTCATGAAGAAAGTATATATCTTTCACAAAAAAAGTTCCTTTTCATATTTATGTCAAAATTTTATGCAATTCAGATTTGAAGTTAACCATGAATCTAGTCTGGGATAAAATAAATAATTTAAATAAATTAAGATGTTAATTAAATAGCTCAGAAATACAGGATGGAGTACACAAAACACAGCTTATTCTTATTTATTAATTATTGTATTATTTTCATTCAGACAACTGTAAACCTACTTTTGCCTATACAGACTGTCAAATATATCCTAAATATAGTTTACTAGGATCTGTATATTTTATAAAAGTAATTTCAATAATATTTTAGAATGAGACTAACAAGTCACACTAAAGTAGTTCAATTAGATTCAGTGTTAAAATAATTTAAATTAATCTAGTGCTGCTTTTCCCAGACATGCATATCATTTGCTAGAACCATTATAATTTCTAAAGTGAACAAAAATAACATACATAAGTTGCTAAAATGTCACAATAATAACCATTGTTTATTTTTACCTTTCACCATGGCAAAAGAAGTAGCCAATATGTTTCCTTCTGAAAGTATTTTCTCCATTATTTTATTCTTCATAGACAAAAATACTGGGAGCCTTTAAAAAAAATGTATCTAGAATACATGCAGCACTTCGGAGCTCATTGTTTTCCATTTTTATAATTATCCTTTATAATTTCTTCCTGCTTATTTTTATAGATCTCTCAATTTTCCCTCTTACCAAATATAACTAGGTGATTACAAAGCAAAGTTTTATAACAAGAAAATTTAACAAAATTAGAAACATTAGAAAGTTAAACACTAAACAGTTGAAGAAAATTGCTACATTAGTATGAATATAACAATTTTCTGTGATGACAAATCATTCACTAGGAAAAATAATCAACAGGAATTAAAATGAACTATTAGGAATAAAAACAATAAAACCTCTAATATTTATTTTAAAACAAATCAATCTTTATGGACATTTTATATGTTGGCTATTACAATTTTAATTAGACAAGGGTGGGTAATCCTGAAGAATACAATCTTTCTTATTATTGAATCCCCCAAGAAAAGGAAGGGAGTCTCAAATACTTGTCTGCAGGACAGACTTTTGTTTTGCAACATGGTCTGAAACAGAATTTCACTACTTCTAATAATCTTTTACACCCCTTCTCTCATCACATTCTCTGGAGAAATCAAGATTAGTATCTTGGTGTGCATCTTTTCATACACATATCTGTAGATAGGCATCATTTTAAACTTGGGATGATACTATACATATTTCTCTCCAAAAAACCCCATTATTTTACTTTGCCATTTAAATTTAAAAAGAGGTATGTTAATCATCTTTCAGGATTCAGGTGGTATGAATGAAAAGCGTTACTTCACTTTTTGTTCCTTTTCATTCTGTGTAAGATCTATTCAAAATTTCTCTCCATCTCTGAATTGTAAAAATTTCACCAGCACGTTATTTGTTATCTTTTACTATCACTACTTACCATTTGTGCAACCCTTTCATACTGAAAAACCCCATAATTATCTCTTTGATTTAGCATGTTTTCTTTATTCATTCCCATCCTCATTATTTCTCCTCCATCTATTAATACTTATGTCATAACTTTTATTATTGAAATATTGGTTCTCCTGGAACTCATATTTCTCTCTCAACTTTACCTGTATTTTCCAGATCTTTCTAATTGTGTTCTGTGGTGTGTGATATTTTCTCCATTTGGTATTTACAAAATATTAATTTAGTTTTCATAAATAATATTTTCATGGTTTCTAAAGAAATGATTTCTTTAAACCCTAATTTGTTTGATAATCTCCTAATTTCTTTTGTGTATGTTAATAGTTTTCTGAAATCCTCCTTTCATAAACCTTTCTCCTGCTGCTTCCACCAAGTCCTCTTTATAGAACCTGCTCTTGCATTTAGATGGACTGTCCTCTTTCTCTTCATTGTGTCAATCATAATACTCCAGCCATGGGTATAGACATCTCTCAACGTCCGATTTGGCCTTCAGACCAGACAGTGAAAGATACAATGTGTGAGTATTTTCCTCTGTGGCCTGAGGTTGACTCTGTGGACAAATATAGCTTTTATCTTCTAGGGTGTCTATTTGTTTAGAACTTTCTTTTCAAGTTTGTAACAGATTACCATTAGCTTTGCTACAGTTACAAGTAGCTATGGCTCAGAATATCAAAGGATTGGTTGGACTTTATCCCAGGCTCTTTCAAAGTCTTAGTAGTTCTCCCAGTGCCAAAAATATTAAACACTTACACTTGCATTTTCCCCCCACTGAGAACTCAAGTTTAGAGATAGGGATCTTCAGGCTCCACAATTTTGTGATGGTTAATTTAGCTGTTGAGTTGTTCAACCAAGTAGTTAGAGGGGGGAAAAGTACATATGTGTTTACATCACTATTTTCTATTGATTACATTCAGCTACCCATTTTAGTAGCTTAATAAAATAATAGAAATTTAGAGGCATAATATTTGCCATACTATTACATATTATTGATGATATTATCATGTTAAGTTCAGATATCCATCTAAAATATAGCACTCATATGCCTATACATTTCAATTTAAGCATACATTAATTTCTCTAAATGATTTTGAATTTATTTAGGCAACTCACTAATGACTGATAAAAGTAAAATGTATATTTGTAAAAAGCATGTTATTTTGTCAAAAGTATGACTTAAACTGCTGAGTATCAATTGAGCACACCATGTTTACAAAGTCCATTTATGACACGCTCAGAATAAAATCACTGTGCACCTATGTAAGTTCATATAGAAAATCTACATCTGCTGTTCAACGACCATGTAAGGTATTTCCTTTCCCAAGTCATTCCATTTCAAAAGTATTCCTATGTTTCATCAACATATTTTTGAACAATTAAAATAACTATGTATTTAAGAGCTTTTATATTAATTAAACTAATAATAAGGACTGAGTGATAAATAATAACTGAGCTAGCAATAAATGTTCTGTTTAAAAATAGTATGGTTCTTCTCTTTTACAGCAAAAAATATCATTTAAATTCCTTAGAAAGCTATCAAGCTGGAAACCCACATCATATCTCACAATAAGTCTACAATAGCCATTTTTCCTACAATAAGAAAAGGAATCAATGTTTCTTTGTAATAGTGCAGGATTGGTAGGTAGCTTGCGTTAAGGCTGTTACATTAAAAAGTAAACGCTGTTCCTTTAAGTAGTGGAGTCGCATTCACGTGGAGGAAAGCTTACAAAGGAGACACCTGCTGCTGCTGCTGCTGCTGAAGTGCATTTCCCTGAAAGGTAAGATTACTCTCGGCCTTTTTGCTTTGTATTTTAGCTTTAGCATAAACCTCTAATCCCAATTAATCCCTCTGGCAAGAGAAGATTTATAAAAATATGAAAGGCAAATGCTTGAGGACTGTCTAAGAGATGTAGCAGTGCAAATGTATCAACATTCTAAGCAGACATGTTTTGGAAATAGAAGCCTGAATATTCTGGTTCCTTTTGTATAAAGTATGTATTCCCTCTTGCACCTTTCATTACGCTACCATGACCCTCCAACATTTCAACACTTTTTTTTTCATCCTAACGCCACCACACACAAGGGCGAGCACACATTTTTGTAGCCTCCACTACTTTTGCTCTATTCTGTCTTCAGAAGAGTCACACTAATCCCCACACTCAAGAGAAGAGGATTACACAGGGATGTGAACAGTAGGGGTCATTTCAAAAGCTTCCTTCACAGGCATTATTGTCTTCATGAAAATTTACTTTTTAAACATTAGATACAGCATAGATCATATCATATAGCCCCAAATGCTCAAGGGGTTTACTGAGACCTGCATCTGTCCCCTTCTATTTTGCAGCCCTCATTTTACCACTGCCTCTATTACTTTATATATTTTAACCACAACAGACTTTTTTGGCAAATAGGCTGCGATTGCATCCCCTTTACCACAACCCCCAAACATGCATAAAGACACAAAGACCCATAAAAGACAGGGGTGGAGATTTTGTAGCTGAAATCTATTGACCCCTCAGGTCTCTGTTTAAATATTACTTTCTTTGTGTAGTCTTTTCTGGGCTTCCCAGGGTAGGTTAAGCAACTCTGCACTTCTTCAGAGTACTTGCAAAAAAAGTAAATAATTGGACATTTGTGTAATTATGTTTTAAGGAGTATCTGAAACCACACTGCATGCCTTGTGATTAAATGAACTGTAATTCCAGCATCTAGTGTGTAGTCCCTGGCAATGACTAGAGTTTTAAATGACTAAAATAATACATGCTAAGTCTGCCTGAGAGGGATGTTAATGAATCACCGTACCCAACAAGTTTTCTCCACCAGAAATTCACTAATGATATACAAATATGGTCATCTATTTAGTACCAGGAATTGAAACTAAAAGATTTTGAAATACGTAGAGCCCAAGAAACAATAAATACCAAAAGTGTTAGAAGACAGGGGTAGACAGGAGTTTGAGCAAGCATAAATCCAAAATATATGCAGAGGAGAAATGGTCTGTTTTTTTATCTTGGTCTGGGTTCCATAAGTGTGTTGATTTTGTGAGGTTTCGTAGAGCTGTGTGGTTGTAAAGTATAAACTTTTCTATATGTGATTAGAATGTGTATGTATGTGTATGCTATATGTAAAAAACCCCAAAAAACACCACCACCATAGCTGATGTTTTGACAGGATCAGTAGAGAAAGGCAGATTCAGAAAAGGAGAACAATGAACTGTTGATGATGGAGGCAGTATCTTTGTATTTTGATGCAAAATAAATGAAATTCAATATGAAAGTGAAGTATAATTCTTAAGTGAGTTTTACTTTAGGCAACTGTTTTTATAACAGAGTTTTAAATTTTATTTTCTTAAAATAATAGCAAACATCTTTATAACCTCCTAGTTGAAAAACAAAACGCTCTGTTTCAAATTTGCCTTGAACATGGAAGTTCATATTTTATATTTTTCACAAATAGTAAAAATCTGAATTAGAAAAACAGATATTTCCTAAATGTCTTTGGCTCAACTTATTGATTTGAAAATGTAAATTCTTAAAAACAAACTCATAGATACAGACAACAGAATGGTGGTTACCACAGGGGAAGGGGGTCAAATACATAGTGGCAAAGGAGGCTAGACTTTGGGTGGTAAGCACATAATAGAGTATACAGATGTCACAGAGTTGTACACCTAAAATGTATATAATGTTATTAACCAATGTCACCCTACTAAAGGTTAAAAAAAATTTAATTCTATAGGAATAATGAGCTAAAGATTAAGTTTAAATTGGGCATGGTAGGCAGTCTGTATCCTGTAGTTTAATATTAATAAAATGACACAACCCATATATACAGGACTTTTAAACATATTTTATCTTATTGCCAAGCTGTTATTCTGAGGCTATTTCCTTGGCTCACTTCCTGATGAGGTAAGAAGACGACAAAAGTTGATTTTCAATCATGCCAGGGAAATTTAAACTACAAGTATCTAGGTCAAAATATTTTTCTTTTCTTAGTAGCTTTTCAAAGGTTCCTTACATCTCATATATAAATGGTTTAATATTGTTGGTTATAGATTTACTTGTCATGAAAGTTCTAAAGATTGATGACTGTACAAAAATATAAATAATTTAACATTTTATCTCTTTGCGTTTCATTTGATTTTAACATTTTTCATAGACAGGAATAAAAATTTATCTTAAGCAAGTTAGGGTGAAATAGAATGAAAGTCTTGAAGAATAAAACATAGAGGGTTAGGTTTTCTTCATAAATAATACATGGATGGGGGCTAATTGTACACTTTCTGAAACTTGCATGAACTCCTTTCCACCAGAGAAAGCTATTTTCTCAGTACAGTAAAAATAGTAAGGTTAGACTAGAGTTCATAAAGGGACTTCCCTAAAAAAATACCTTCACTTTCAGAAAGCAGTTTATCCACCAGGGATTTCCTTTTATAACTAATTATCTTTTTCCATTTCACAATCTTCCCTTGATAAAATTAAAACATTCAAGAAGCAAAGATGTCAAAGAGTTTTTGTTAAAAGAAAAAGATTTTCAAATGTAACTAAATTGATTACATTGTCTATCATTTAAACAAAATTCTGCACTTACAGAGGTTAGGATAAGTCAAAGGCTGAAAGACCCTAGAAGCAGGACACGATTCACGCTGGATTATTACCGCGAAACTAGACCTGGTGATTAGCTTTTATTCTAAGGGAGCATCATTCATTACATGATTTGGTAGTAAAAATATGTAACTCAAGGATGCTGTTTCAAACATGACTCCCATTTCCAGACAGAAAAGGATTCCATCCCCACCTCCCAGTCTTTCTAGAACTCATAAATTAATAATCATTAAAATAATTGAATGTGACTTTTTCTGTAACTAGAAATTTAAAAATTGTTATCCCCTTTTAAATTTACCTAAGTAATAACAGATAATTCATTCATTTTTTAATTTTTTTTACTATCACAGAATTATAAACAGAGTATGTTCCACAGATACTTTTATTTTACCGATTAATTCATTGATATTTATTTATTTAGGAGCAAAGACTTCTTTTTTGAAAAAAAAAAATATTATTTTTTGATCATTAGCTAATAATGAAGTTGTTTAAGTATACAGGCCAGGGATATATTAAAATAGTAAGTCAGCTTCGTGGCACAGATTAAAAATATTTGTTCTACTACAAATGTCTGCTAATCAGTATTAGAAACATGCTTTCAACTTATCAATGTCATCAAATCGCCCAAAATCACCAGAGAGGAGCCATTGTGTGCAGACCACAATGCTGAAGACAATGGGGTCAGATGTATTGTTTAGAAAAATAAATACATGAAAGAGAAGGTAGGTTTGAAAACACCAGGTTAGGCCTACTCTTGTTTTTAGTTCTGCTAGGTTTTGGGATTCAAAACTACAAAATAACCAGTGAAAAAGATAAAGATACATTCCCCAGGTCAAATAAAAGGTAGAGTGCCTCCTCCTGACAGTATGTCATGTTACTGATAGACAGTCAAGGAATGAATGATGATTAAAACATCTTTGTATTTAAAATAGCTACTAAATACAAGAATAATCTCAAAATCACCTTCCAGAGATGTCAGGATTCTTGGGATTATAATTGCAAGATTGCAATGACAGGAGATAAAATTCTCATGCTGCTGACAAATCAAATAAACAAGTTCCCTCATCTCTAGTCACCTTAAGGTTATTTTTAATTTTACTATTTCAGCTCTCATAAGATTTAGCAGCAGCATTCTACACTGCCTTGGGACATTTTAACTGAACCCCAATTCCAATCATTTTTAATGATATCTATATTTTTGGGGAATGCACTGTGTTAGTATTTTTGGGAGTCCTTTCCTTATTCCTCTCTATTGAGAAATAAGATTAAATCATCTCTCCTGCCTACCTCACAAAATTGTGAGAATCATATGATATATTGTATTTCCAAGCCCATGGTAAGCTGAATTTTATTGTTTTAGACATTATTAAAAACACCTGTAATAAAAGTCCTTTGTGTGAAATGTATTTGCAGAATATATAAAAATTTAGCCCAGCCAGTGTTGCTCAGTGGCTGAGTGTCAGCTCATGCACCAAGAGGTCACCGGTTTGATTCCCAGTTAGGGCACATGCCCGGATTGCAGGTTCATTCCCAGTACAGGGCATGAGGGAGGCAGTCAACTGGTGTTTCTCCCCCATCGATGTTTCTATCTCTCTCCCTCTCCTTTCCTCTCTCTATAAAATCAATAAAGATATATTTAAAAAATGTATCTATATATAAAAATTTACACAAATTAAAATATATGTATTTGTACTATCTGATGTTTCAAAATTGCATGTCATATACCCATATTTTAAACTGAAATTTATAATTAAACATTAATTTTGCTAATAGAAAAATCTGTATATTATTATAAATGAATAATATAATTTAGAATATTTACTTTAAGTTAAAGAGATACATTGGTGTATATGAATAGCAGAGTTATTTATTCTTATTTATTTATTTAGGAAAGGGGAAAGTAGATTTTCCTTTTTCCCCCTTTTAAAAAAACATTTTCAATGATTTTCAGAGAGAGGAGGAGGAAGAGGGAGAGAGAGAAAGATCTATGTGAGAACAAAACATCCACTGGGTGCAATGGCTGAGTTTTTAAGTATGTGCTTTAGACTTATGTTTTCTTCTTTTATACTACAATGACTTTTATAATAATCATAATCATATTACCTGTTTTGTCAGGGTTAAAAATCATCATGTATTTGTTAGGCTGTTCTTTGATATTATGATATATACTTTTAAATTTTTGTGTGATTTGGGCAAAGCAGACTCCAGAGTGCCTTGAACTTGAGGGGATTGCTTAATTCTCAGGGATGTTTACAGATGAAATTACAGACGCTGGCCTGCCATTCTATTTCATGTGACTAGGAACCTTCTGGGACAGATCTTAGACTCAGGTCACAAATGGGACTCAGATATATTTAGATTTATCTGAGGGACTGAGGTTAATTATGGATATCATACTTTAAAGAATTAAAAAAGATATTGAAATAAAGTTACATAAATGAGGAGGTATTCTAGCATTTAGATAAGCCATAACGTCAGGGACTATTATAAGAGCAGAGACGGATAGAGAGTAGGTTCACTGAGTAAAAGGACGCCAAGAGCAGTGGACATGAGTGTGTAACATCCCTGATGATGTGCAGGCTAACTGCCCCTTTATCAGAAATTACAAAAATTAATGACTTATATAAAAGATAAGTCTGAGGAGATATATAAAATTCTTTATAATTAAGTGGCAATGTAACATCTTATAATATTATATTAACATGACACAATTATATTCAACAGAAAATAACCAGAGTAGGTAAGAGTTTTATAATTAAACAAATTACTTATATTAGGAGTTACTCCAGTAAATTTAATAAAAGAAATAAAAGAATACATATGTATTTTATTTAGTAACTTTGAAAAGGAATGAATAATATATATTTAAATCAAAACAATAAGCAAGTAGGTAGAATCGAAATTTGTTGCTCTAAATATCACATAGGAATAGATTTACAATACTTTGACAAAAATTCTTTCCCTGTAATGTCATATACAGTGATTTCCAAGACTAGCTAACTATATCACTGCTGTGTTAAGTATGTTTATTAGGTTTCTATTGCTGTGTAGAACATTACCATTAATTCAGCATCTTAAATCAAATAACATTATCTCACAATTTCTGCAGAACAGGACTCTGGCTATAGCTAGATCCTCTGCAAAGCTACAATCAGTGTGTTGGTCAGGACTGAGTTCTCCTGTGGAGGTTTGACCTGGGATGGATTGTTTCCCAAGCTTATTCAAGCTATTAGCAGAATTCCCCCTTGCAGTAGTACAATAGTAGCAGCATTAAGGTCCCAACTTCCTGCTGGCTGTTGTCTAGGGCTGTCTATAAGCTTTTAGAGGCTTCCTGCAGTTCTTTCACCATGTAGTCCTCTCCACACACCCTCTCACACCACGGTAGCTTACTTCCTCAAAGCCAGCAAAGGGGAAAGTTTTTACCCTAAATCTGCTAGTGAAGTGGAATCTTATAAATATGATCTAGTTATGGGATTTATCTTCTATAATGTTTGCCATATCCTGGTGGTAGAAACAGGTCACAGTTCACGCTCACACTCAAGGAGAAGGGATTATACACAGGCACGATCAACAAAGGCAGGGTCATTTTAGGATCTGTCTTGTGAACTATCAAGTGATACAATTTGACTGTTTTCTTACTTCACTTAGATACATGGTCATGGTCAAACTGAATTACTGATCAAATAAATTTATATATTCAGTTAAAGTAAAAAACCTGATAAGAAACATCATCAGGTATTTAAAATGTGGAAAATTCTAGGAAAACATAAATGTACTTTATACCATTCTAATATGATATATTTTTAAAATAAAAGTGAAACCAAATGTCATTTTGAAAAAAAATTTAAGGTAGAATTTTGACCAAAGGTAACTGTTTATTAAAATGACTACAGTATTCTAGCCCGGCTGGGCGTGGCTCAGCGGTTGAGGGTTGACCTGGGATCCAGGCGATCGGGGTTCGATTCCCGGCCAGGGCACATGCCCGGGTTGTGGGCTCGATCAATGACTCTCTCATCATTGACGTTTCTGTTTCTCTCTCTCCCTCTCCTTTCCTCTCTCTGAAATCAATAAAGATATATTTTTTAAAAAAATGACTACAGTATTCTAATTAATGTTCATGCAAAAAGCAAATGTTTTTTTTGTTTGTTTCTTTTCTTACTTTTTAGGATTCCCATATATCTAGATTCCCAACTTCTGAAAAAAAGAAAAACTTATTTTACTTTTGTACTATAAAAAAAATCTTATTTTAGTACCAAAATAAAAGATATACATGAACCTCTAAAATAGTTGTTTTTGCCTTTTATTTCTAGATTGAGTTCTGAATGCCAATTTCTTTGTAAACATTTGTCTCACTGTAACATTTCATTAAGAAATGTAAATGAAATAACACTGTTTAAAAGCAGTCTCATACTTTTTAAGTTTCAGGAATATCTTTATATATACATTTTGTTGAACCACATGTAATTGTTAATTTTACAATATAAAAACAGTAATTTTATATGTGATAGTCTAATAATATGATGTATATAGGTATGTTTATAAGTATGTGTGCATGTATTCGTATATATCTATGTGTACTAAATTAAGTCAACTACTTGATGTCTTCACAAATGATATCTAAATAGGATATATTTTTCTTATTACTTTGTGAAAGTACAGTGTGCTTTCTTTCTGTTGTTTTCTTATGAAACAATGGATCTAGAAAAACATACTTCTAAAATTATTTTGATAACATAATCTACTCTCTTTTAATTTAAGTTTACATGGTAATGAGAAGTCTTTTCAGGCTCTGGATATCCAAATTAGTGGTAATCACAGATATGTCATATTTCTAGTAGCAAAAATAAAATTAAATTCATAGACAAATATCACCCTAGTCACAAACACCAAACTCAATCATGCCTAACTAGGAGCAAGAGAAAGGGCAGGCAGGATTAAGAAACCAAATCTAGCTTTATGACTGTGTCTAGTTCTTGAAGTGCTCATGTATGAGATCCAAGCATGCAAAATACAAGCAAAAAATGTCTTCCCCATAAGATTCTTCCTTCACCTCTAGAAGTACCTGAGATATGGATGAGAGAGAGGGGGGATATTAGACAGTTTCTCCTTTGCTCTAGGATCTCTGAGAGTTACCCAGCCCTTAAAGGTCTGAAATGTATCTTTGGAAGCCAAGTATGATTGTGGAAAGTTAAACAGATCATTTCTCAAATCAAAACATGCCACAGAATGATTAATTAAACTCCACAGATTTTGATTCATAAATCATGTGCAATTCTTGTGAGACAGAATGAAACATGCATGCAAAAGACCTCGTGTATTAAAAAAATACCTGGTGTATTGTAGGTACTCTGAAATATTATCAGTACTATTAGAACTGCATTTTCTTCTGAAAATTATTAGGAGGAAATAAATAAATGAGGGGAGGAACTGAGATTTTCAAATATTTAGGGCAAGAACATTCAAAGCAGAGAAAACAGCCAGTGCAAATGTTCTGAGATAAAACTTAATTGACATATTTAAAGAAAAGTATGCATAAGTTTAGGGAAAAAAAGACCAAATCCTATAGAACCTGTAAGTCATTTTAGTACCTTTGTTTTGCTCTTGGCTGAGACAGAGAGCCACTGAAGTGATGTGATTAATTTAATTTATAATACCATCACTTTTGCTGATTGTTTAATATAGAAGTCAACGTTAGCCTGGCCGGGCGGGACTCAGCATCAACCTAGGATCCAGGAGATTGCAGTTTGATTCCTGGTCAGGGCATATGCCCGGTTTGGGGGCTCCATCCCCTGTTGGGCATGTGTAGGAGGCAGACAACCGATGACGCGCTCATCATTGACGTTTCAACTGTCTCTCCCTTCTCCCTTTTTCTCTCTGAAATCAATAAAGATATATTTAATAAAAAAAAGTCAGTTATAAGTAGCTACATTAAGTTGGAATCTACTGCAGTAATACAGGCAAGCAATGACAACAGCTTGGTCCAGAGTCTATGAAACCCTAAATTTTGAGAATGATCAGATTGTGCACATATTTTGGGGACAGACCTGGAAGTATTAGAGGCAGATCAGATGTGACATATGAGTTGAAAAATTAAAAAAGTATAATTCCAACTATTTTGGCTTAAACACCTAAAAGGAGAGTCTCAATTATTGAGAAATAGAAGGTTGCTTAGAAGTTTGGTTTTGGATGTGATAAATTCAAAAAGTTTGACACCCAAATTATTTTGAAATAGGCAGGTGGATATGAGTCTACTGATTAGAGAGGGGAATTTGGGTGTCAACAGCAGGTATTCATAGCCATGTAAAAGACTGAAATCTCCAAGACAGCGTAAGATATTAATATGTTGCATAATATAAAGAGTCATTTGTAGAAAATGCTAGATATAAAAAATGTTAATAAAAAAGATGTTGATTCAACACTAAAACAACCCAAATTTTTATATTTATAAATGTTTAATTGTTGTCTTACAAATTATTCTTAAAAATACTCAAATGATATAAAATGCCTGCATATCTTAATGTACCCTGGGTTAAAAAAAACAAACTATTATCTGACGAAAAACAATTACTTTAGATAGGAATTCACATTGATATTCTCATAATCAGTTATATATTTTATAATTTTACTGCAGCCACCTCTTAGGACATTAAAAATACTTAATTTAATGAAACCAACCAGACCCATGAATTGTAATGCAGGTAATTCCTTTTGACATATTATATGTTTGGCCATGTCACATTGCAGAAATAAATTCCTTATTTTACAGTGCATGACTCCTTAACGTGATTATTTTACCATTTTGCCAAATGAATAACACTTAAAATTGAATACTCATTTCAGGCATTTTATTTCTCAATCTAATGAAACAAACTTTAATATACGAAAATGTGCTATTCTATAGCAATTACAATTCTTTAGTAAAGGTTTTCTTAAATTTTTTAATACACATTAAATACATACTATTGGTGTTTTCCATTTATAGGTCATATTTTCTTTCATACAATTGTAGTATCTTAATTTTAATGTTAGAATTAATATTCAAAACAAATTATGACATGAATATAAATTTTAATAATCCCAATGTTTAAGAAAATGGTAATGAGTATAGTGTCTCACTATTGTAGCCACTCTTCAGAGTCAGGATGGACTCCAACCCAAAATTTGATTCAGATGTCGAAATTTATGCCCCTCCCCCAGGCCCTCCTCACCCCTCCCCACCCCACCCCACCCTGCAGTGTTTGGAAAGGTTTATTACTAACACTGTGAGGTGTTCTGGAGAGAGCAGCGCAGACTTCCCAAGCTGCTCTATACAGTGACTTGTAGGAGAGAGAGTATGAAAAGGAGATTGCATTTTATGAACTGGGACTTAGGTGAGGGTTTCTGAGCCACTAAAGGTTTCTGTGGTTTGGAATTCCCATTGGTAATGAAGGAGCCAGCACCCAATCTTTCACACCTGCTCTCTCAGTGAGGTGCGAGGGAGGCCAGAAGGAGGATGAAACTTTAAGAGTATCCCCCCCAAACACCACCCCCAAAGTCTTACCCTTCATTACACACTCTACAGAAAAATAAGGGCACTACAATTGATTTTGCAATTGCAATATTTACATCACAAAAGACAGAATCCTAAGATCAAACTTGTAATTAATCTTTAGAATTTATGTAGGAAATTTTACTAATGGTACATGAGTTTTAGTGTAGTTGTTCTAAAAATAATTTTTTTCTTTTTTTTTAAAGTGTTTGTAAAATATATATTGCTAAATAATAAAACATCATTCTATACCTATATTTCTCTGTATAAGTCTGTGTATCTAGATCTAAATTAAGATGTATATATAATTTCCCTCCTTTTAATTTACCTTTACAGAATTTTAATTTTTTATTCCTATTCCTTTGAGCATTTTGCATTCTTTCCCATCTGAATTCTCTCTCTCTCTCTCTCTCTCTCTCTCTCTCACACACACACACACACACACACACACACACACAGAGTGTTCTTAATATTAATATAATTAAATGGTGATTTACTTTAAAGGTTAAATGTTATTGCTCACTGAGTTCTGGAAGTCTCAGGAAACTGCAGGAGGAGTACATGATTAAAAATCAAAGGCACATTCAAACTTATGATGGACAGGAACTTAGCTCTTGCTTCCAAGTAGCAAAGACGTTTCTCATCAGTTTCCAAATCCCAAAGACTTGATTAGCGACTGGTACCGGGCATATATATCTATACTTGATATCTTTGGTTGGAATTTCCAAAGTGGAAAAAGTGTGGAAAGGCAGACTATGCCTACAGAAACCAATCTGTTTACTGGTAATTGGGTGCATTCCCCTTGTGTTATTGAAGCTGTGTGTTTGAATAAAAGCTTTTCCCCTACATCTCAGCCTTTCTTTAATGATTTATTGCCAGGAGAGTGACAGCACTGCCATCAATTTATTGTTATGACTAAAGGACTGGGAAGGCATTCAAATGTAGTTTGATATGGGCTTCTTTTAAAAAAAATGCTTTAGTACATTTCATTATAGAATTATAAATCCTATACACATTAAAATTGATGATGTGACAATGACATGCTAGGTGTAATATCTTTGACCATAATTTAAGGAAGGTAATATTTCAAAACTTAATCAGTCACATTACCAATCACTTCTTTTTTGACATTTTATACTTAGAAACTGATCAGGTGTAATGCTAATTAAAGATATGAATTAATCAAATGCATATAATAGACATGAATTTCATACATTTTGCATTGCTTCTAAACCTTTTGAATTTAGTATTTTTTCCTCATTGTGTAAAGGACATCGGTTATATCTAATAATTTAGATGCTTACTTTATTTTTCATAATCCTGGTTTTATTAAGAATTATGTATTTAGCCCTAGTTAGTTTGGCTCAGTGGTTAGGGCGTCGGCCCACGACAGAAGGGTCCTGGGTTTGATTCCGGCCCCCTGCAACCTTGGTTGCAGGTTCAATCCCTGGCCCCAGTCAGAGCATGGGCAGGAGGCAACCAATGGATGTGTCTCTCGCACATCAATGTTTCTCTCTGTTTTTCTCTCTCCCCTCCCCCCCGCCTTCCACTTTCTCTGAAAAGCAATGGAAAAAAGAATTATGTATTTAGAGTAATATTACCAATGCTTTTTCTTCTCTAATAATTAAGTGTTTAGAACTTGTCATTACTTCAGAGTATGGTGCATACATTTCTCTTTGACAATTAAGAGCACACAGATTCTCTAATTATTTGACATAGCATAGAGCTCCAAACAAGAGCCTTTGGCTCTAATAAAATATTGCTTTTCCTTCCTATGTTTCTTGGAAATGGAAACAGGGTAGACGCTTATTTATTTAGTGTGATTCAAAGTATTATAGAAGTTTCCATTTACTGAAAATACCTTCTCCATTAGCCTGAAAAGTACAGATTCAGGATATAAAATTCTCCACATGAACAACAAAACTAAAGATTAATTCATTGTTATATATTATCTGTGTATATGTGAATCTAAGATTATTTACTACTAAAATAGATAATTAGGGCATATTTATATACCTGCAGTTTAGTAGGTACTCAAAATTACATTTTAAACAAGTGATCATGTGTAAGAAATTGTAAGTCATTTCCCTAACTGTTCTTTTCTCATGGCAGACAATCACTGAGAAAGTCATTTATAGTAATCTACATTTTACACTTACCCAGTTGCTGTACAGTTATTTCTGCTATTTAAAAATAATAAAATGCTTCATCATCATTATAGGGTTCCACAAATTCCTGGACTGCCACAAAAGAAGTTTGAAAATTGAAATACTTAACTATATGAAATGTGTTGTGGTTAATTCATCTTCAGAGTATATGCAAATATGTATGCACATATAAAAAATTATATAACATATGAAGAAAGATTTATTACTACCTGCCATGTAGCAAAAAAACCAAACGAACAAACCCCAAATCCCCTGAAATATTATTTAAATTGTACTTCCTTGCTTGAACATAAATTATAAATTGCTTTAGAAAAGTAAAACAACTTATAACGGCATAGTGATCACCTACAAGACAGGTAAAATGTTTCTATTATTGAAACAAGAAAAGTGAAGGTCAAGAAAAACTACTTGTTCTTTAGTGGGGAAAGAGGTATTACTGGTTCTTGTGACTTCCATTCCCATAAAATTTCTGGGTAGAGGACTGTGAGTAGAAGATCTAAGTTCGTTCAGAACGCCTGAAAATGTTTAAAATGGGAGAAATAAACACTGGCAAGATGATGCAGAATCTGAAATACAAAAATTCTGAAACATTGCATCATTTACAACTCACATGATGAATGCCTGGCATAGCAAATGTAGTTGATAGGTGGACTGGAGGCAGTAGAAAGCAATGGATTGTTTTAAACGTGGAGTGACAATCATATTTGCTATATAAAAATATGACTTGGAATAATAAACAGAAGGCAAATATTCAAGTGGGGAGGATGTTATCTTTATATAAATGAGATGATGATGGTCATTTCAAAGTTAGCCAACTTTTAAGAGAAGGTCTGCTGGTAACAAACTTAGTTTTCCTTTGTTTGATAATGTTTTATTTACTTTTTAGTTCTGAAGGATACTTTCAATGGTTCTAAAATTCACAGTTGATGGTTCTATTCTTTCAATACTTGAAAATTTTGTAAGGCTTTCCTTGGTCCCTATGGCCTCAGATGAGAAGTGCTATCATCAGAATTAGTATTCCCTTGTAGGTACTACATCACTTCTCTCTCACTGCATTCAGATATTTTCTTTGTCTTTTATTTTTAAATATATAATTAGTAAATTATTGTTATTTTTTGAGTGTTTACTGTTTGGGATATAGTCAGCTTTTGAATCTCTAAGTTTGTGTACTTTACTAAATTTATGAAATATTCAACCACTATTTCTATGAATACTCTGCTAGATTAATTGTCTTTCTACAGTCTTTATGGGTCTTCGATGATATAAATGCTGAATCTTTTGTTGTCTGGCTACATCGACATCATTAAGTTTTATGGGGACAGAGAATGTAGAAAGGATAGCATAGCAGAACCATACATTCATTCATTTTCCAAGCACGGTAGATAAGATAGATAATGCAATCTGGAGGGTAAGAATCCCTTGGTCTAGAGCCAGGAAGACCTGAGCTCAAATATTGGCTCTCCCACCAGCATAGAACTGTATAGACTTAACTAATTTGATAATTACCTTGCTGAATAGCATATAACATATATACCTCCTGATAAGTATGTCTCAAATGATTAAATGTTGGCCACTCGTTTCCTCAGTTTTCACTCAGTACATTAGGGGAAATGTCTTTACCCTCAATGGCCTATTTACTCAGGTTGTAACTTTCCTCTTGGTCAAATCAGATGTGACTACATGACAGTTTGAGAAGAATAATGAACTGAGAGGTTGATTTTTTTCCTTCTTTCTGTGAATGCGAAGACATCACATTTCCAAGATTCTTAAACGATTTGTGACTGAAGAGTTATAGCAAGGAAGAGACTACAATTGTAGGAAAAGCACCTGAATGAATCTGCATTTATTCTATAAAAACTTACAAACAACTACTCTAAACCAAAGGTTGTTCTATGTGCTTGGGATCCACCAGTGAGTAAAACATCAAAAAAATTTCCTCTCTTCATGGTATTTACCCCTACTGGAAGGGACTGATATTAAACAGTAAGTATATCTGTAAAACAAATTATGTTTTAATAAATTATTTAATGTTATAGAGGTAATAAGGGCCACAAAAAATAACTGAAATACTGGCAACTTGTTAAGAGTATTAAAATGTATCAATAATATTAAATATGTATCAATAATAAAGTGACATTTGAACAAAGATTTGAAAGAGGTTAGGTTGTAAGCTAAGTGGATATGTAAAAGAAAATATTCTAGGCAAAGAGAGAAAATTAAGAAAAATCCCTAATGTGGTAGCAATATTTGTATTTTCAGGAAACTTCACCCAGAGCAGGTGAAACATTCTGAGCAAAATGATATATTAAGATGCCATAGGGTTAATGAAAGAGGGTGTTGATTTGTTAATTTTATGTGTCAACTTGAGTGGATCACAGGGTTTCCAGATATCTGGCTAAACATTATTTCTAGGTGCATTTGCAAGGGCATGTGTGTCCAGATCAAATTACCTTTTGAATTGGTGGACTCAGTAAGGTGATTTGTCCTGCTCAATTAAGTGGGTATCGTCCAATCCATTGAGGACTGAACAGAACAAAAAGGTAGAGGAAGGAAGAATTTTGCCTTCCCACCTGAATATTTGAGCTGGAACACTGATCTTCACTTGCTCTTGGATCTCAGTCTTTTATTCCTGGACTGGAATCTACATCAACAACTTGTCTGGTTCTCAGGCCTTGGAACTCCAACTGAACACCCACTTTCCTGGGTCTCCAACCAAACAGCAGGCCATGGTTGTCTCAAGTTCCATAACTGTGTGAGCCAATTCCTTATAATAAACATCTTTTAGTATATAGACACAGATATATAGATATAGAAATAATCTGTCTTATATTGGTTCTGTTTCTCTAGAGAACCCTAACTAATAAAGGGGCATATCATTACTGGATCTTGAAGACCATTATTAGTATTTTTGACATTTGCTTTTAATCAAAGTGAAATGGAAGACACTGGGACTTTTAGCAAAAAATGAAATG
The DNA here is from genome assembly GCF_054644295.1 of Miniopterus natalensis. Lineage (NCBI taxonomy): Eukaryota > Metazoa > Chordata > Mammalia > Chiroptera > Miniopteridae > Miniopterus > Miniopterus natalensis. Next base: position 11,087,038 of record NC_142096.1, read on the forward strand.
ATATGACTCAAAATGCACAATCATCTTGGTTTTGTGTGTTTGTTTAAAGAATAGACTGTAAGGGCATAGGGAATATAGGCAATAACGTCCTAATAATTAATTATGGGGCCAGGCGGGTCCTTGAAATATTAGGGGGACCTCTCTGTAAAGTATATAATTTTCTAACCACTGTGCCATACATCTGATACTAATACAGAATAACACTGAATGTGAACTGTAATTGGAAAATAAAGAAAGAAAACAAAACAGAAAGAATAGACCATAGGGCATAAGGAAATAACTAGAAGACGTGTTGGAGATCACTGCAGTAGCAGGAATCTAAGATACACATAATCATATGTGAGAGCTGTTGGATATTAGTGATGAAGTAGACAATATACGATTTTGGATATATTCCAAAGGTGAAACCCTTAGTATTTTTTGCTGAACTGCATGTTAAGTGTAAAAGAAAGAGAGGAATAAATATGATATGAAGTTTCCTGGTCTGAATACAGCCTTCTATTTTTCTGCTCTCCTTCTCCCTCTCCTCCTTAAAAAGAGTTCATGATTTTACCCATATTACAAATCATGCAATTTTTACAATGATCTTGTGAGGCAAGAATAACAGGCATTACTGTCCACATTTTTCAGCTGAGAAAAAGAAAACATGCAAAGAGAGGTTGCACAAGAATCTTGCTTATAACATTAGCGTTTTGGCTGCAAGTACAAAATTTCCACCACCTGAAGGGAAGGAAAAATAGGCACAAGTGTTGGCAGGAAAACCAGAGATTTTCTGACAGCTTCAGGAGCCTTCTTGGAGATTTACCAAGCTAAGGGCCTCTATGGGCAGAAGGGAATATTCAGAGAAGTCATCTAGTCCAGCACAGCCATTTTACAAAAGGGGAACCTGGCTTTCACGAGGCAGCTAGAACATGTGAAGAGTCTAGGACTGACAGGCAGCTCTGCCCTCATAAAGAGGAAAAGCACACACAGAAACAAATGAACAAGATGGAGAGGAGCCAACAGAATGCAAGTATCTTGGTTTGTGACTGGTGGGTACAATTACCCTCTCAAGTATAAACACAGCACTCACCCAGATACATGTAACTGTGCTCTTTCTGTATACCCAAGCTGCATGTCTACTTTCAGGGGGAAAAATGAATATTAAAACCTGAAAATGCCTTCCTTATCACTGTTTTAAAAATGCAGCTTGCCATTTGGCTATATATGCCTCCATGCCTTCGGGGGGGGGGGGGGGGGAATGGGTCAAAATTAATGTGACTGAACTTCCTATAATTTCAGGCTGGAGGAAAGTAACTCAACATTCATATCAGCTCTATACTTGCCTAGATAGATCATCTTGTAATGCCTATAGGGCACTGGCAATGGACATAACCTTTCTGTCAGGGGACCTAATTTTTTAAGTACACATGCCTGCTAAAGGGAACATTCAGAAGATTATCATCTTTACATGTGTGGCTGGAAGATATTATTTGATATTTCATTTGCTTGGAGACTACTCTCTAAATTTCACAACACTGTATCCACATAAAATGATGCTTTAGGTACTACACCCTCTAATAAATTATAGAATATGTGGGGGCAACCATATGGAACTGGTGAGCAACTCAATTAAATTTTCTCCATACGATAAGACTATGATAAATGTAAAGTGTTAGAATAGCTATTAAAATAAAATGTGTGCAAATGTCCAAATAAAACCTTTTCAAATTTATAATAAGCATATAATAAGCAAAATTATTAACATAATTTTATATCACTTATGAAGCTTAAATAGGATTCACACGATTGTTTTTCTAGACTTTTTGTTAAGTTTCCTGAATACCTTGAGAATCGCAGTTGATGAGTGTTTTATTTTTGGTTTCATAAAGGTTCTAAAAGGTTTAAAGCCATTTTTTTACAGCCATTCTAATTAGATACAATTTATATTTAAAGAATCTACAGTTAACATTTTTCTTTCATTGGCAAGTGTGATATTGGTATTTCTTGTAATAATTCTAAGGGCTACAATATGAAACATTTGAAAATAATGGTGAAGTCCTAATTTTTAGAATACCTATACATTGGTTAGAATCTCCTGGTGAAGCTTGCTTGCACATTAGTCACAAATGGAGAAACAGTTTGATAAAGTGATGACTGTACCTAAACTTATGCTTGCAATTCACTGGTCAGATGTCTAGCCTAGTCCTCCCTGCTTTCAAATCCAGCATCTTCGGCAGTGTACAATGTTTCTTGGGCACTTGGAATAAAAGCCTCTACAGAAGTGCAACAGGTCCTTTATTTACTACTGGCAGTGGCATGCTCCCCAGCTGGCTGCTAAGATAGATGTTCAAGTGGCTGTATTTTGCATCATTTAAAAGCCAAGTAGGGAGCATAAGATGTTATTCATCATTCTTGTTGTCTGGCTGCCTGTGGGGATTGCAGGAAATGCTCTTAACCTTTGTTGTTCAGCCAACCCACAAGTAGCATTTAAGTGACAGGAAAAGAAATAACAGCCCATAAAGGAGACATTGGGAAATTATTATGCACAAAGGTATAAGGACCAGGAGTATGTGGGGTCAGGGAATTCAGGAAGTAGAGGTACAAGAATAACTGTGACATTTTATAATTTGGCTGTGATGAAAAGGAAGAAAACTAATACTTGCTGAATTCATATGGCCATGTGGAAGTTGTGACTGCTGTTAATGGCAGTTTTTCCAGAGAAATAACAGAGATGAAAACAAGAATTCAAAGTAAGCCAGCAGAGAGTGCAGTTTAGGGTACAACCTTTGGAAACACTGGTTAGAAACAGGAAATGAGAAACTGAATAATGTTGAAAGGTGATGTAGGGTCATGGGAAGTTTGGAGGGAGATGGTTATGAATGAGAATACCTGAATATGTGCATGGGTTAAGGACAGAAAGTAAATGAGAGAAACAGTTTAAAGACATAAAAAATAGTGAAGGCAAATGAGTGAGAAGCAAAGACCAGGAAAAGGAATGTGAAAACGTATCCTTCAACAATGAGAGAGTCCATCTTTTTTAGGCTTTCAAAAATATTCCTGCTCATTCCCAGTTTTGAAGTTCTTTACTTGCTTTATTTCCTTGTTTGATATCTCAAACAAATCCAAATTATCTATTATCCCCATGCAAAAAAAACACACACACAAAAAACTAGACCACTAACTTACACCATAGCCAAAAGTAAATTCAAAATGGATAAAAGACTTAAATGTAAGACATGAAACCATAAAAATCTTAGAGGAAAACATAGGCAGCAAAATCTCAGACATCTCTCATAGCAATATGTTTGCCGATACGTCTCCTAGGGCAAGAGAAACTAAGGAGAAAATAAACAAATGGAGGCTGCATCAAAATAAAAAGCTTCTGCACAGTAAAAGAAACCATCAACAAAATGAAAAGGGAGCCCACTGTATGGGAGAACATATTTGCCAATGATACATCAGATAAAGGTTAATATCCAAAATATATAAGGAATTTATACAGCTTAACAAAAGGAAGACAAACAATTCGATTAAAAAATGGGCAAAGGACTTAAATAGACACTTCTCCATAGAGGACATATAAATGGCTAAGAGACATATGAAAAAATGCTCAACGTTGCTCATCATCAGAGAGATGCAAATTAAAACCACAATGAGGTATCACTTCATACCTGTCAGAATGGCTCCATCAACAAATTAAAGAACTACAAGTGCTGGCGAGGGTGTGGAGAAAAGGGCACCCTACTACACTGCTGGTGGAAATGCAGACTGGTGCAGCCACTATGGAAAGCAGTATGGAGTTTCCTCAAAAAATTAAAAATTGACCTGCCATTCCTAGATCCCACCTCTAGGAATATATCCTAAGGAACCCAAAACACCAGTCACAAAGAACTTATGCACCCCTATGTTCATAGCAGTGCAATTTAAAATAGCTAAGATCTGGAAACATCCCAAATGCCCATCAGTAGATGAGTGGATAAAAAAACTGTGGCACATTCACACCATGGAATACTATACAGCTCTAAAGAGGAAGGATCTTTTATCCTTTGGGACAGCATGGAGGGAACTAGAAAGTATTATGCTAAGTGAAATAAGCCAGTCAGAGAAAGACAAGTACCACATGACCTCACTTATATATGGAATATAATAAACAAAATAAACTGATGAACAAAATGGATCCAGAGACATAGAAGCATGGAACAGACTGAAGGATCTCGGAGGGAAGGCGGGGAGGGGGGTGTGGGTAGGGAGAGATTAATCAAAGAACTTATATGTTTATAAGCATAACCCACGCTCAGACATTGGTATGGGGGAAAGCCTGGGGGTGGGATGAATGTGGGGTGAAAGGGATCAGTGCAGATAAAAAGGCGACATCTTTAATATTCTCAACAATAAAGAAACATAAAAAAAGCACACAAAGAAAAACAACCTGTTCTCTATTTACAACAGGGAAAAAAAAGGTTGCCACAGGAGAGGGGGTTTGGGGGAGTGGGTGAAAAAGGTAAAGGGATTGAGAAGTACAGATTGGTAGTTAAAAAGAAACACACAACAAAACAAAAAAACAAAAATATTCCTGCCCATTCCCATTTTTGAAGTAGTCTTCATTATTTCTTTACTTGTTTGATATCTCAAACAAATCCAAATTATCTACTTTTATACCTAGAATATACTTTTTTACTCCATCTGATATAACCCCTACCTTCAGACAGATACAACCAAATACAGAGTTTTATCTTATATTGAAGACTTATAGTTTTCTCTTCACCCACCTCGCCCTCCAAAATGCATTTTCCTTCTTGAGCATGTGGGTGCTTAAATGGAGACTATACGGGCTACAGAGAAATGGAGAAACTAAAGAATCTCACATTAATAAAATGAAAGTACTCATTGCCAGAATACCTGGATTAACACACACAGAAAATAGACTGTACTGGGAATGAATTAAATAAAGGTAAAATAATTTTTTCTTAAAACTATATTTTAATAGCTTTGAAAGACAGCTGGCAAAGAAGAAAATAGCAATTTATTTTGTGTTTATATTAAAAGTAAAATGTATGACAAAAATAACAGCACATATGAAAAGGATTGGAATGTAAGAATTTGACTTGAGGAATTTATCAGAACCAGAGTTGATCAAATCAAGGGCCGAAGAGACAAAGCTTCTGGCATCTAGGTGCAGGCACTGTGGCATCAGTGCCTCTCTCACAGTGTTTTGTGATTGTTAAATTGGTGCTGAGTAGTGGCACAGATGAAAATCCAGCAGTGCACTTCCTGTATCAGATGCTTGTTCCTGCCTGCATCGTATCCAAGTCATCTTTTCTACCTCCTCAATTCCCCCGCCAATACTGCTTAGTAACTTTCTCCTTACATTATCCCCTTACAATATTGTCTTACCCTGCCATTTGCTCTCTGAACAATTCTACAATTATACTCTCTACTAGTGAAACTGAGCCACAAGAAAAAAATAAACCTTAAATTGGTTATCTTAGATTGCTTAGTTACAGATGGTGCCTGTGGCTAATACTAAAGGGTGAGACTCTGGGAGATGAAGACAAGCATTGTTAAGACTGTCAGTTCAGCGGATCAAGCGTATCAGGGCCCGTATCTGTATGAGTCTGTTTCTTTTCTCAGTTTATTATTATGTGGCCTCATATGGATCCTACATCTCCACTGCAATGTCTGCATTCCAACAGGAAAAGGGGAGAGGAAAAAGAGGTATGATTATATCTGGAAAATTAACATACACTTCCAGAAGAGTATATCAGAACTCATACAAGCCAAAATCCTGGTACTTGCATATTTCTTGCTGGAAGTCAAGAAGAAAGGATTTGACAACAGGTTGGATTAGGGCCTAACAACATATTTGACACGTGTTTTTTTCAAATTATATCCTCTAGAAATTCATTTCATTCCGTTAAACAACAAAACATAGATCCATTCAAGACTCACTCCTAAATATCATACAGTTGGTTTTAGCTCCATTGGTTTCCATCAGCTTCTCCTTCATCAGGAACATGGTAAATTTTTAGAATCTTAGTACTTTACAGTTCTCTACGCAGATATGTCTTTATTATGCAACTATTAAGAACACTTAATTTATCCTGAAGTCCAACATTTTATCATCTGTTGATAAAAAACTTTTTCTGTTTTCCTTCATGTTTGCATTTCTGACTTAAATGTAAATTTACTATAAATCATATTACATACAGAATTTTGATGTGAAATATACATACATTTTTTCTTTTAAACTGTCTTACTATGTCATAAGTATCTACACTTAGTTGAAATATAAGGACAGAAAGCAGTAAGAACCTCTGCTAACTGAGCCTGCTCCTTACCTTTTGGATTCCAAAAATGCATCAGCATCCACTGCATAGAAGTCTGATTTTCTTCTGTTGGAATTCACTATCAAAGAGAAATGTACAATTAATGAAGCATAGTATTCCTTTATTTTTTCCAGGTCAAATAGTAGTGATTTCCTATTCATTACCCTGATGTCTCCCTCTTTCAAAGATTATTTGTTTAATTTTGTTTTTACTACATCAGTAACATGTTTTCTGAAAATAAATTGACTTTTTATATTTAGAATGTGTTTCCTGTAAGTTGTAGTTGAAAGAAAGCATCTGTCATATTATGTCATCTCTCCCTCTTGAATCCCCTATGGGGATGTTCTGAATCATTAGTTTATAATGTTTTTTTTTAATTAAATATCAGCAACATGATTGAGTTATTCTCTCAAATATATAGATTTATGGAAATAATGTTTGGCAAAATATATGATAGGGTGATGGAATACATTTTGTAAGAAAAGCATCATTTGGAGCCTTTCATACATAAATTACTTTTAGGAAATCAGAAACAGGTTTGAATTGAGTAATAACAAAATCAAAACATTACTGATCAAGTAACTGCCATATATTCAGACTTCTATAAGTTGAATACACAAATTAACTTTAATGATTAATTTACTCAATTATTCAATTAATTCATTAACAAATGAGAGACTGAGAGTATGTTATGTGAGTGTACAAGTGTATGTGTGCTTGTGTGCACACTTGCAGGTTGTACCTATAAATACATTTCTATACATTTAACAGATGCAGATAGAATCTAAACAAATATAAATTGCACCACCCATGTGAAGATGGCACTATCATCTAGCAAAAGCCTCCCCTTCCCAGGATATACTTTATTTGACTCAGTTTAAACATGCACACAGAAACCTAGTAAGTTCCGTGCTTCATGAAAAAACATAGGTATATACCCAAATATATATCTAAGAGCTTTTCAAAAAATACTTTGAATAAGGCTACCTACATAATAATTAATCTTGGAATGGAATAATTTTATTGGCATATGTGATTAAAATATTAGGCAAGTATGAAATTATAAAACTTCACTTTACTCAGATTACATGACTAAATTTTTAGTAAGCATATATATACTTTATATATATTATATGTATATGCTTTATATTTGTACAGAGAAAAATAAAAATAAGGAAATTGATCTTCAAGTAAAGACAGCAAGAAAATCAATGAAACAAATCTAAAAAATGTATACTGAACAAAATGAAAATGATAATAGAAACTTATAAATCAGAAAACAATAGAAATTTTCAAACATCTTATTCTGTATAAAGATCAAACTGAAAAGAAAGTCTGGTATTTTTGTAAGCAGAATAGAAAAAACAAGTTTTCAATTATACAGTGTCAGGAATGAAATACGTTATATAATTCCAAACAAGGATGAGACTGGATACTTACTCAAATCTATAATAATTAAATTCAGAACTCAAAGAACACTATTTTTTTCAGTAAATAAAACAGGCAAAGCCAACTCAATATGAAGCATAAAATGAAGGCCAAGGTACTTGAAGGAAATTAAAATTTTTTCCACAAACTTGGTTTTTATGAACTTTGGACCTTTTATCTTTATGCTGAAATACTTCTAAAACACTGTGTTTGCTTACAAAATATGGTTTAATATAATTAAACCAAGGTTATTCTACACAATATAGCATCATAATTACTAAAACTTCCTTCCTTCCTTCCGTAATTCTCACTAACATAACAAAATATTATATAAAACATTTACATCTCTACTTTTTAAATATTAAAAGGTAAACCTTTTCAAATCCTTATATATTTGTGCTATGTTCTAGGTCTAGGAGAACTCCATTGCTCCATCTTCTGGTTTAATAGCTTTTCATTTGTATACATTCTACCCAGGATTTAACATAAGTGTTGTTTCAGTTTCTGTTATCAGTTTAGATACTTTCAGCTTCTAGAAATAGAAATTGGTTCAATTATACCTCCAGGTTCCCATTTCTTTATCACAATGTTGCTTTTTTGTTTGCCTTTTGTTTAGTTTTACTCTTGCCTTTGGCATTTACATGATCTTAAGCCTGTTTTCCCTCATGGTTTTAAAATGGCAGCCAGTAGAGTTTGAGGCTAAATACTTTCATTTCAAGTCCAAACGGAATAATAAGGGAAACAAATCAGCAAGACAAAATAGACATGTACAAAAAATATCACCCAAATGTCCCTGGAGTATGAACTATAAAAGCCTCCCACAAAAACAGAGTGCAAACAATTAAGCCATCTTACTGGAAAACAGAAGGAAATACTTAGCACAGATGAATGGAGGGCTCATCCTAGAAAAAGGAATGAGTTTATCATCCCCTTACTGACATGGAAACAGCTGAACGAATTTATTTCTCTGTTATTAGATAAAACAGCAAGAGTGAGTAATGGTAGGCAATTTACACTCAAATAACTAATCAGCTATGTTTAAAATAGCAATTCTTCTTGTTTCTAGAATAAAACATCACTTTATCTCTCTGGTTATATTAATTATGCTAATTTTAATATCTTAGCATCCCATTTATTAAGATTTTTCTTGTTATTGTTGTTGACATTGCTTTTTTGTTCCATATTTTTTGTTTTTCTTTGGAATTATATTAATTTGCTTCATTCTGGCCTTTAATTATATATTCACCCGGCACTTGCCTGTTGGGGCCAGCTTTTTTAAGAAAGAAAAACCTAAGACCTATGTACAAATGGTTATCAGATTGCAGAACCTCTACATGATACCAAAAAACCAAAGGCTTTGTGAACTTTCTTTTATAATAGCTCCGTGGAATAACAAATTCTACTTCTCAAAATAAAAACAAACAAAAAAATATTTCTAACTTAGAGGAGGAAAACACCCATTAAAAGGTAAAGTAATAGAAAGCAGAACTTAAAAAGGAAAAAGGAAAGTAGGTATGAGGCAAAACAGTTTATAACCATAGGAGAAAGGAGATTTTAAAATAGAGGGAGGACTCAATAGCATCAAATGCTGTGTAGATGAATGAATAAAAACTTTAAAAGATCATTCACTTTGGTCTGTGGAAATCACTGATGTTCATTGAAAGTATTATTTTTTTGCCGGCCGGGTGTGGCTCAGCAGTTGAACATTAACCTAGGATCTAGGAGATCGAGGTTAGATTCCTGGTTAGGGCACATGCCTGTGTTGGGGGCTTGATTCCCAGTCAGGGGCGTGAAGGAGGCAGCCGATCAATGACGACTCTCTCACCATTGATGTTTCTCTCTTTCTCTCTCTCCCCCTCTCCCTTCCTCTCTCTGAAATCAATAAAGATATATTTTTAAAAAAAGTATTATTCTGTTCAGTGGTGGCCAGAGATTCTTTTGGTAAAGAAGTTTAATTACAAACAAATAACACACAGTGTTTACCTCCTACATATATGAAAAAATATGGCAATAAAACAATGAAAGCCTGATAATAGCCTGATGGGTGACAGAATTACATAAATTTTGTATTTAGAACAAGGCAGAAAGTTTACTGAAATATTGTGATAGTCAAAAAGGAAATTATGAAGGAGACAAATGATTAAAATAGATGGGTTAAAAGAGAACAGGGCTGGATATTTAAAGACTCAGCAAAAGCTTTGGAGAGAGAATCCTCATGAAGAATATATATAATACATAAAAATCACTATGTAACTTATTATACATAGTAGGAGACTTTTGAGAGCAAAAGTGGGACTATTAATTATTAGAATAAGACAGGTATAACCCCAAATTGTCCAGGCAACCAGGCCATATGTTCTTCTATACATCACAAGTTTCCAGCATAGCTCAGACTAAATCAGGTGCAAATAATTGTGTGTGTGCATATGTTTAATTTGTTTGCATTTTATGGCTTAAGCCACTAATATCTGAAACATCTAGTTCTGTGCTCTCATATTGTTGACAATTTGAGTGTAATCTGATAGAAAAATTAAAACCCAAACCTTACACTAATACTTATATCAGTCTGCAGGTGAACACAATAACTAAAGTAGTGCAAACTCATATGGGGGTGGAAGACATATGTAAATTATGCTAGCTATATGTTTATTAAGTATCATACTCCACCTTCAATGTAACAGATACATGGAAAGCCAAGCTGAAAAGGCTACATACCAGATGATTCCCACTATATGATATTCTGGAAAAAGCAGAACTGTGGAAACAATAAAAAGATAGGTGGTTGCCAGGGGAGGGAGGGATGAATAGGCAGAACACAGAGAACCTTTCCGGCAGTGAAACTATTTCATATGTATAATGGTGGGTACATGTCATTATACATTTCTCAAAACTCATATAATGAACCACCTCAAGAGCGAACCCTAATGAAAACTATGGACTTTGTGTGACAATCATGTGTCTATATAGGTTCATCAACTGTAACACATTTACTGCTCTAGTGACACGTCAATAGTGGGAAATGTAATGGGTGACAGGTGTAGGGGGTGAATGGGAATTCTGTACCTTATGCTCAGTTTTGTCGTGAACCTAAAACTGCTCTAAAAATAGTCTATTAAAATATTTTTAAATTAATGGCAAATGAAAACATAAATCGAAACATTTTAAAAAGTTGCCAATTGAATAGAATTTTAATAGCTGCTTGAAATATTCAATAGTTTAGAAAAACCAGTAGGTGTCTCTCATGCTCTATACATTTTTAAAAAATATAGTAACTTCAAAAACCAATGCATATGTAAAGGAGAAAATGGTTTAATGGTCAGCAAAGTAAAAATAATGGCATCTTTTTCTTCAGTTTATTTTTGGCTGAGAGTAAGTTTGCTTATTATCTTTACTATGCACAGAAAATAAACTATGTATCAATACAGTGGATGCTTAGACAATCCTTGACTTGTGTAATGTATCTGGAGATCTCCCATTTAATATTTGTGAACACACCACTTCCATTAAAATAAATGGAGCTCCATACAAATTTACAGCATTTTGGAAATCATTAGGGATGGCCCATGATTCATGCATATATTCTTTAAGATGCCTGTCACATTTAACCAAGGTCATCATATTTCACAGATGCAATGACCTTGTTAATTTCATTTTTTACATGGCTCATTTGAATATATCATCTATCAAACTAAACAGACATAACTGCATCCACAAAATTCACAAACATGCATTAGGCTATGAAAAAGAGTCTGTTTTTAGGTGAAAGAGGCACTTTTGCATACCCAGTATGTGCCTAAATGCATGGACTTGATTCCAAATTCTGTCACTAGGCACTAAGACCACGTGCACTTGGAGATATGGTGCAAAGAAATAACAAGAGTAGATGCCAAGTATTTGGACAAAAAAGTAAAACTGAACGAAATAGATGTTATTAATGGAGCAAGTGGTGAAAAGTATGGAAATGTAACGTAAAAGTTAAGGACATAAATTAGAAAGAAAATCATTCTTCCCTTTGCCAGAGTGGCATTCTTGTTCAGAATTTTGTAGGTGCCAGTGGTAATGTTTAATTAAGTATGATATTTTAAATTGTAATTGTAGATCACTGGATAAAAGGATATTGCTAAATCTTGGGTTATGAGTGTATTTGTGAATTAGTGTATCTGACAGAAAACTTCCTAGTTAACATTGGAATTGGCATTATTTTCCATGACGTCAAGTTAAAAACTATTGTTTATTAGAACATGACGATAATTACAAATTGTAGGCTCAAATGACATCTGGGTCAATTAAATGTGTTATCTTCACATGGCTAAAGGATGAACTATTAACACTGGTCTTTTATCTTTTAGTATCATCTAGAGCAAGCAAAAGAATGAAGATGGTTTTACACAACTCATCACCACAAGAGAAGCAGTGGAAAACAGAGAGAAACCTTGTTTCATTAAGTCTTGGACATTTTGTAGCTGTGTGGTACTAGTAAAGGATGTAAGGTGTTCAGAAGCTTAGTTTCCTCACCAGTAAAATCTAAGTGGCATTAACATCAGTAAGATGGCAGAATAAGGAACCCTGAACCCTCCTTTCTCCCACTGAAACACTGATTCAACTAGAAGTGGACCAATTCCATTTGTGAAAAACCCAGGGACCAGTTGAGAGCCTTCTGCACGCAGGGGAAGTAAAACCAGCTATATAGAATCTGGTTGGAAAATTCATGAAGTAACTCTTCTCCTAAAGTAATTATATGTGGATATATAGATGGATATAGATCTTTAATGCAGCATGCACCTGATAATTTTGTAGTACTAATCACAGTAATTATAGAAAAGGTAATGTTGAAGATATTTCTATAATTTTACACTATATTGTGTCATTCACAGCATTAAAAAATGTTTCACAATCTAAAATACTGTTATACAGTGAAACTCTAGAATTGTTTCACTGTACATAACTGAAGCTGTATACGCATTGGACAGCAACTCCCCATTTCCCTCTTCCTCCAGCCCCTGGCAACCACCACTCTACCTTCTGCTTCTATGAATGACTACTTTCAATACTTCATATAAGTGAAATTGTGTATTATTTGTCTTTCCGTGACTGACTTATTTCATTTAGTATATTAACCTCCAGGTTTACCCCCATGTTGTTACAAATCACAGAATTACCTTCATTTTTTAAGGCTTGAATAATATTTCATTATTATTCACATTATCTCTATCTATTCATCCCTTGATGGACATTCAGGTTGCTTCCACAACTTGGCTATTGTGCATAATGCAGCTGAACACAGTGGTGCTGATATCTTTTAGAGATCCTGATTTCAATTCTTTTAGAAAAATATCCAGAAGTTGAAATGCTGAATCACATGGTAGTCCTGTTTTCAACTGTTTGATGAACCTCCATACTATTTTCCTCACAGGATGAACCAATTTACATTCCCACCAACAATGTATGCATTCCGCACATCCTTGCCAATACTTAGCTTTTTTTTTTATAATAGCCATCCTAACAAATGTGAGGTGATATCTTATTGTGGTTTTGATCTGCATTTCCCTGATGATTAGTAATGTTGAGAATCTTTTCATATGTCTGTTGGTCATTTGTATGTCTTCTTTGGAGAAAAGGCTATCCAAACCCTTTGCCCATCTTTTACTCATGTGATTTATTTTCTGTTTGTTTTTTTTGCTATTGAGTTGTAGGTTTACCTATATATTTCAGGCAATAACACCTTATCAGATATGTGGTTTCCAATTTTTCAGGTTGCCTTTAGTGTTATTTTGGAAAATGATAAAAATGTTTCTAACATTAAACTGGAAGAAAATAAAAGAGTAAATGTATTTAAAAAATAAACCATGACATAATATAGTGGAACAATAAGAAAGTAGAGTTAAATTTAGAGTAACAATGTTATTAATATATGATTTATAATATTAATTAACATATTTGCCTTTTAAAAGAGTTATAATCTTAAATTAGAACAGCTATTCATAGAGTGATACATGTAAAATCTAAGTAACATATAATGGAAGAAATTGTGCAGAATTGTTTTAACTATTTTAATAATATTTCAATTGTTTCTATATTACTACTTACGTTACTAATAAAATAAAATTACCTTAACCCAATATCATCTACTTAGTTTCAGCAGGGGAAAAAAGCTCAAATTCAATTAATCAGAAAAAATAAACATTTGTTTTTGATGGACACCCTCCAATGTTCAGCTTTACTCATTTCTATTACATCCAAATAAAAATTAAAAATGAAGATCATGTTGAAAGGGTACAGTAAGTATAAACTAGAGGTTTACTTGTGAAATTCACTCTGTGGAATTACTCTGGAGAGGAGAATGGAACTGAGGATGTGCTGCAAGGATCTTTATTTATAACATTCTATTATACATATATTCAGATACTGAATATTTTGATAAAACAGTATTATCTCTTCATTCTTGGTTAATGCATAAGTAATTTTTATATTATTATTTGCAATTTTTATTTAAAATTTAAATTACTCAAAATTGTGATAGGCTAAATAATTTGCCCCACAAATGTATCCCTGTCCTAATCCCCAGAACCTGTGCATATCTTACCTTACATGGCTGAAGAAAATTTGTAGAAGTGGTTAAGGAACTTGATATGGGGCAATTATCCTGAATATTCCAGGTTGGCCTAATGTAATTAAAAGGTTCCTTATAAGGGAGTCAGGAGGGTCTGAGTTAGAGAAGACAATGTGATGACAGAAGCAGAGGTAAAGAAGATACAATGATGAAAATAGGTCGTAGTGATGTGGGGTGTGAGCCAGGAAAAATGTAGCCAGCCTCTAGAAACTGGAAAAGGCAAAAAAAAACAAAACACACAGAGCTGATTCTCCCTTAGAGGCCCCCAGAGGGCAGGCTACCTGCTGACCCATTTTAGATTTCTAACTTGTAGAACTATGTAATAAATTTGTACAGATTTAATTTTAAAATTGTGATAATTTGTTAGAGAAGCAATAATGAATACAAACATTTACGTAACTCTTTACACACAATTGTAAGTATAAACACACTAAAAATAAATTGCTTGCACACATATTCACACATGGGCACACATATACACCTGACAGACTTGAGGGACCAGACAGGCTCACTTTGTTTGGAGTGTGTATGTGCACTTTATAATTAAGCACAACTGCAACTGGAGGGTCCCTTCTACCCAGCACCCTCACATCCTTTGTCCCAGTGTTATTATACCAAAAAAAAAAAAAAAGGAGGTGAGGAAGGCAGAGAGGAGAGTTGGAGGGGAGAAAGGGAGCAAGAGGAAGCAAAGCAGAATCCTCTAGCCCATTAACCATTTAATATTTAAAGACCTGTCTAATGTGACATGTAAACATAACTGTGACAATGAACCTATAAATAACTACTTACCAGTGTCTTCTCCATTTGATAGATAGGAACTGTAAGGCAAGGAAAGCAGAGGGCATTCTATCTGACACTGAGGTCAGCAATCTCATAGCAGGAAAGAGGAGGAGACAGGGACTGGATGATAAACTTGATAGACTTCATAAATTTTCCTTGGGTTGACTATGTTTGTTTTAATCAACCCATAACAAATAGATACTCCTGATTAAATACATTTTTTTCATGCAGCTGCAAAGCAGACAGTCTGCTACAGCAGAATTATGAAGATTTTTTTTTTTAATTCAGCTGACTTACTGTGAAAATGCATTTTCTGCAGAGAACACACTAACTGAAACACTCCATGGTTCCTATTTAAAACCTTTCTGTGTCTCACGGTATTAGATATGTCCATATATATTAGTTTCTCAAAAAGGCTCTTTTAGTTTTTAAGTAAAAGAAGATGAATCTTATAACATTAAAAATGTCTGATGGGTTCACTTTTATTTTACTATTTTTCCCTTAATTTGTATATTTGTTTTATTCACTGCTGCTTTCAATACTCATCAAAAGATAACAGTTGTTTCCCTTGACTTTGATTGCAACACTTCATGATAACACTAGTTGAAATGTTTTTAAGTTAGGGAATGAATAATCATGAAAGGCTTTAGTTTATACAGAAATAATTAATCCCATTCACTATCTACAGGGCCAAGGGAGATTTATGAGATTTCAATAATTCACAGAGCTTGGGTAAATTTAGAGGAACACGTAGGTTAGCTAAGAGATTTAGAAATACATAACATATGGATAATTAGAAATCCCAGCCTTATTTGTCACATACAAGACAAAATTCTGAAATAAGAAACGGAATAACTAAATATATATATATGAGAAAGGAAAAAAATTATGCCTTCATAGCCATAATTAATAAAAAATATGAATCAGTTGGAGGTCGAGTTTCAAAGAGTATGACTATTAAAAGAGCTCAGGAATCATGAGTTACAGAGGTGTGGAGTAATCCAATCATACAGGGGATGTCCCTTCCCAGAAATGGTATGGACTGGACTAGATTAGAAAGTTTCCTGTTACACTGTAGACAAATATAAATTAAAAGTAAGAGGCCTGATTTATTGGGCTGACATTGGTTAATATAAGGGAAGACATTCCCTTCCCTCCCATTTCCTTAGAGCATTTACATAAGGAAACTTAAAATTATAAGTAATTTTCCTGTCTTCAAAATGCCTATAAATTATTTGAAAACAAAACAGGCCTTTTGTAAGCTCTGTGAACCAGAAATATCTTTCTCAAGAACCTAAGAGCCATATCTTTGAAATGTGAACATCGAGGTAGGTAATACCCTTTGCAATGGGCAGCTTGCAGAGAGGCCAGTGAATAGAAAAAGGTGTAGGTGGTGGCATTCAAAAATATATACCACTGTTCACCTACCCGCTTTCTCTTCTTTTCTTAGCTTAGGAAGGGAAAGAATGGAAAGAAAAATGTGAATGAATAAATAGAAATTAATGGTTAAATACATCCTAATTTATTTAACATTGGAATAATTTAGCCAGTTAAACCCTCTTAACTTATTTCCCATCTACAGATTTATATTTAAGAAAGTTTTACTGATCCATTCCAGCTGCAAAAACTCAGTGAGCCAAAGTTGTCTAAAACATTCTGTTTCATCTTTAAGTGAGACTGAGATATCTGGAATCAGAAAGAACACAGATTCATCAGGGATTTTGAGATTCAGAAATGGAAGTTGACATGTCAGTTACAGGGAACAGACAAAGCCAGTGGCAGTATTTGAGGACTTAAGGGTCATGTGCCCATATGTAAGATTCACATAAGACTGTCCAACCTGAATCTTTAAAAAAAAGTCTTTCTCACAGATTATAACCAAATGTCTTCTTGGCCAATTTTAAAACAAATTTCCTATAATGCCTATGTGATAAAATTTCATATTATAGTATTTTTCCAGAAAGCCATGGTATCATGTACCATCAAGTAAGTAATTAATAAATAATTCTTTTTTATTCTAACTTTATTCTTTCATATAAAATCATTAACAAGTTGTGAATGAATGGGTGAGTTAAATATTCATTATTTATAACTATTTTGAAATATGCAGAATAACATACTATCTGACCTGCTATCTTTCCTTGACTTCAAAACAACTGCCTTTAAATTCAAATAAATTTCTTTAACATGAACAGGGCACAGAAATTTCTCTTATATCCAAAATTCGCTATAAATGCATACTTTATTTTTTTCAACATTTTCTTGTATTTATAATCAGAGTATGTTTAAAAATGTTAGCGTGAATTTTACAAAAAAAAAAAAACACATTAAAAAACTAAAAATATATGGTATGTATTATGACTATTGTCTTATTAAAAATGCTGATACATAAAAGAGAAGTGAAAACATTCCACATGTCATATTTTCCTAGAAAGAAAATATTGATTTTTAATCCTGGTTTAAATTTTTTCATATTAAGCTTTTCTGTAGTTGTGGTGGGCAGTCAGAGAGACTTGAGGAGAGCAAGGACCATGGGCCAGGTACAGAAGGTCACCAGGGCAGAAAGCCCTGGGTGCCTAGCAAAGGACAAAGCTGGGAAAATAAGGACCTCACCCCCAGCGTAGCCTTTCCTCCCGAGCATACTGCTGGTCATTTGGTTTAGACCTCTTGACCTTATATATCCCTGGTCTTGTTGTTCTGACCCTCCCTTGACCTTTCCTCCGCTGGCAAGTTGCTAGTCATGTGGTACACCCCCTTAGAGGAGGGACAAAGAGCCAAAGAGTGGGCTCATGCAATTCCCAAGGGGGCCCTTGCATGACCACGCCCTTAAGTATTAACCCCTAGGGATAACACTTAGGCCTCAGTTGTTTCAGCTCAAGGCCCAGAAAAACAGAAAATAAGACAATTTCCTCCCTGGCTGACCTCAAGACCAGTGGGACTAATGACCCCCCGTGGGTGCTGGTGCCTACCAATCAGTGGAGACCAGGATACTGAAAAGACTCACCTGGAAGCTGATGAATATGCTATTGAGATCCTCCCCTGGGACCTCAGGACAGAGCACCCAGCTCACCCTCCGTCTGGGCAGTGCCCCGGCACCTTTCCCATCCCCCTCTCCTTCCCCCAGGTGTGTTACCTTTACCTTTCTTTCTCCTAAGCTCCAAGAGCCTTCCTTTTGCCTCTGTAACTTGCTTCCTGAGCCCATTCCTTCCACAGCTCACTCCTTCTACCTCTGTGACTTTCTAAATAAACCTTCTCTTCTAGTTTGAGTCTTGGCTCTGAATTCTTTCTTAACCAGAACTCAAGTACCGAGGTTGCTGAGCTGAGGTCCGGTCTGACTCCACCAGTCTAACGCCTCATGCCATTTTCTCTGCCACTAATGTATTTTTTTTCCTTTGAAAATTTAGTGTTTAAAATGCTATTATGCTAAAATATACACTGTTCGTTTCAGAACTCAAAATAAGTACAATAATATAGTTTTAAAGATAACCTTAGGTGTAACTCCCTGGTATTCATTCATAATGTTTTAAGTCAAATTATGCTTAGAATTATGTAATATTGATATAACTTCAGGTACACATTATACGTCCAACATGCAAGTTTTAGCAGTGTTTTTTAATACTATCAGAATGTGATATTGGCATCTTATTTTTATTAAAATTTACATACTTTTCTAGATCTGCATTACATCAGAGTCAAGTTATTGCAGAAGGTATCTTCTGCTTTATCCTAATTTGTTCTTATTAGTGCTATCACGTTTTCTCACTTGTAAAAAAAAAATAAAATCCTTTTCCGGGAGAACTCTGTAGCTGACCATATTCCTGAAAAAGGGTGTCCTAGCCCTTCGCGCTGAATATTCATGGCAGCCCTGGATCTTCCGGCTGACGTGTTATTACCCGATACACGTCTGCCACTTTCAATCCCTCAAAATTATGTGGGTCATAGAGACCAAGAAAGATGTTAACTTAAAAGGCTGCAGCCATTTGTTCAGTTTAAAAAGTAATATTATATTCCTTATGGAAGGAAGAATATAATAATTTCCAAAGGAGTAGTGAAACCATGCTTTAAGAACAAGAAACTGGGACTGACACGACGCTGACTGCGCCCCGCGCTCAGGAAACAGGAACCCAGACAGGCTGACAGAGCACCTGCGCGCTGGAGGCGGGGAGCCCCTGCCACAAACCCCAGGGGCTTCCGCTCACTTCCGAGGAATTTTTAGGGGCCCAGTGGCGTGGGGTGCCGCGCTCTCCCTTCCAAGGCGACTACAGAGTAGTGTTTGTTGACACATTGAAAAAGAGAAGAAAGAAAAAAAGAAGGATGGAAGGAAGGATCAGGAAATTCAAGAGTAGTGGGTTGCAATGAAATATATAGACTAATCACTTTCTTATATACAGAAAATCCAGTCAACCATTTCAATAAATATAATAAAAAAAACCAAAATTTCACTCAAAATAATAGAAAGCATAAAATACCTATAAATAAATAAATAAACAAACAAATAATAAATAAATAAAATGAGACATTGCTGTACCCGGCCCCTCTCCCCACGGAAATTAGGGGCACGACGTCTGCCGCGGGCCTCAGCACCCCGGGGGCAGCGCGTCCCCCTCCAGGGCCGCTCCCCCGGCCCAGGCCCGAGAGGCGCCCAGAACTAAGCTGCCCCAGGCACAAGCTGCCCTGTTGACAAGATGTTTCCTTAAATGCCTGGGGCAAAAGGTAGGCAGAAGAGAACATGTACCTTTCCCGGTGGGCCCAGGGCCCTGCGGGAGGCCGCTCCCGGGGCTGTTCGCGTGGCCGCCACCGCCGGGGAACCACCTCCGGTCCCCCAGGCGAAGCCTGCAGCTCACCCCCGCCGGAGGCCTCCACGGGCCACCGTCTCCTCTGAGCATGCGCCCCGCGCGGCGCACGCAGCGTGGCTCTTAAATCTCGCGGTGTTTGTGCCTCGCGGGACGCGGGAGCTTTTCGATTTCCACAATTCCCTCGAAGGTTCTGTGTCCTCGGCTTTTCCTTCCAGAATTCCCCATGTTTCCTTATTTATTTTTAGCGGCCACTGGAGACCTGTGTCCCAGGTGGCAAGGGCTTTTGGTGATTTTCGTTCGCCCCTCCGTGCTCTGGAGGGAGGCCCTGTGCGTGAGGCCTTCTCGCCGAGGGGTTTCCGGTTTCGGTGGAGCGAGCACCTGCGTGAGTCCCTCGGGCGGCCGCTGGACAGGTCAGTGCGCCCGTGAGAAGGTGGCTCCTTATGCTCTTGAGCCAGGGCCCTGCCCCGGGCGCCGAGGCTGGGGGGGCCGCGGGTGAGGCGGGGCGGGGCGGGGCGGGGGAGCGCCCAGCAAGAGGCCTGAGGGCCCCTCGGGCGGCTCTTCCCGGCCCTGACATTTGCTTGGCTCCTGTAAAACTCCCTCTTCTAAAACGGATCTGCCCTAACCTATAGAGATTTAATATATCCAGTGGTCAGTTCCGTGCATGAAGTATAAATTTCACGTAGACTAACAGATTGCAGGGATTCTAAAGAGTGAGTTTCTATGTCTTCTAGATCCTGTACAAATATGCAGCCATGATAAATGGGAAGAACTGAAAAAATGTGAATGCTCTTCACAAGGTAATTACCCGATTGGAGATTATCTTAAATATTTTGCTCAATTTCTAAAGTAAACTCACATGTTTTTACCTTGAAGATGGCAACATATGTGGAATATTTTCTGAGTGCAGGTGTTTTCACTGCAGTTGAGGGGTGTTGAGAGACAATATTTAACTCAGTTCAGCAAGTTTTAAACGTCGTTACAATAACCTGGAGTTGGCAGTTATCATGCATACTTTTCATATGCAGTCGTGAAAAACATTCTAATTCTGGGCTTCAGTTCAGACTCTGAGAACTTATAATTTACTTTTTATTGAAACCAGCATCTCGGTAATAATATATAATATGGCGATATTATCTGAGTAATATCTGTATGTGAGATACCAACATGGCTAAAAATATATTAAAAGGAATATGGAGCTTCTTTCCCTTAAAAGGCATAGAAAAATATGCTCTTTCAACAGTTCGTCTACTCTTTTTCAAAACTTTCACAAAATAGTGCAAATGTAACCCTCCAAAGAGAAACAAAATGCTGTTTTCAGTATCAATAAGAGAGCTGAAGGAACTGAACATTAAACTTTGCTGCTAGAAATTTTTCTCTAATTTGAACAGTTAATCAAATTATGATTTATTAAAGGGGATAGCTGTAATTGTTATCTACATGAGCCATATTGTGTCATTTACGCAATGTTAAAGGTCTAGTAGTGCTGGACATATTCAGTGTCTAATTTGTGTAATTATCAGGGTGAGGGGCCAGATCTTAGGCTGCACATATTAAGGTGTTAATAATTCTGGGGCACTCACTTTTCTAGAAATGTCAGCTCTGCTGTTTATATCATTGGTAATACTGAGTGTGCTTGCATGTTTTCCAGCTTTGGGGGTTTCATATTTTCAAGGCTAACTTCTTATATATCTGATCCAGCCCACACTCCTATAACAGGGATAGAATATATTACAAATCCTGTTATAAACTCTAGTGTTGTCACAAATTTTTAAATGTTATTTAAATATTCCAATTTGATGGATAAAAGTGATCTAAAATGGTGCAAACTAACAGAAAGTATTGTAGTGTATGCATTTTCTCACTTTATTTCTAATAACCATTTCATTGGGGGCAGGAGGAGATGAGTAAACCAGCATCTGTTTTACTCTTCAAACTGGAAAGAAAAGCAGGAAAGTAGATTATAAGCTAGCTTTTCAAGAATTAAACAATTCTACAATTCAAAAATATTTTGGTTTCAAAGATAAAGAACCACATAAACCCACATACACACCCTTATACATTAGCTGGTTTCCAAATACAGTGTGAAACCTGTTCACCACTCCCTCCCTGCATGTGCATTCAGTGCCTACTATCAAGAGTGGGATGTACTCTGACTTTTGAATCTGAGCTAGTGTTGTGACTTTTGTCAGTAGAGTGTGGACAAAGTGGGGTTTGAGGGCTTCTGAGTCCTGGCATTAAGAAGACCTAGCAGCCTATAGCCTTCCTCACAGAGCCCTAAGCTGCCATGTAAAAAGACCAAGTTATCTTGCTGGAGAAAGAGCCACTTGAAGAGATCTTGGAAGTTTAGGCATAAAATATATAGAGGCCACATAGAGAAGTACAGGGGCACCAGGCGTCTAGATCCAGCAGATAGGTGCAGCCACCATATGACTGTATGCACATAAGAGACTTCAAACTATATTTATAAAGCAACACCCAGTTCTTTTCTAGCCAACACATAATCATGAGATAGAGCAAAATGGTTGTTGTATAAGCCAGGAATTTTGGAGTTATTTGTTACTGATGATATTGAAGTGAAATAGACTTTGTTACGTAGAAGTGGTGTGTTGCTGTTGCAAAAAACTTAAAACGCATGTCATTTGTTTTGGGACAATATGATTGGTAGAAGCTGGAAGCACTTTGAGGCTTCAAGGAAAGGGAGAAAATTATTATTTGAGTTGGAAAGAAAGGGACCTAAGTTATATAAAAGCAAATAATTAACAAAACAGTCAACCAAGCCATCATGGAAGATTGAAAGGGTACCTAAAGAACTTGTTGATCTGGCTAATGAGATTTCTAGGCAGAACATTAAGAGTGAACTGTAAAGAACTTGTTGATCTGGCTAATGAGATTTCTAGGCAGAACATTAAGAGTGAACTGTTTTTCTGTTTTTGTTTGATTAAAAAAAAACCCTGTCAACGATAATGTATAGGAGAAGTCCAATGAACTAAAAAGAGAACTGCTCAAATTGGCAGGATAATTTAGACGAAACATAAAATAGCAAGAATGTTCTTGCTTCAAAAATAAAACTTTTCTTATTCTCAGTTTTTCTAGAAGGCAAAAGGAAATAAAAAAGGAGATAGCCTCAGAGTAAAGGTCAAATCTAGGCCACTGCCAGTAAAAACTGACCTCAGGGTAAATTTTAGATCAAAGATTACTATAAATCCCATTTTTGAACCTCAGAAAAATTAATTTCTTATCTCTGGACATTTTTGTCTAGACAGAAGGGCTTTACGTCAAAAATAGGATTTATGCCTGGCTGACATGGCTCAGTGGCTGAGCATGAACCTATGATCCAGGAGATCTTGGTTCGATTCCCGGTCAGGGCACACGCCTGGGTTGCGGGCTCGATCCCCAGTGGGGGGCGTGCAGGAGGCAGATCAATGACCCTTCATTGATGTTTCTTTCTATCTTTCTCCCTCTCCCTTCCTCTCTCTGAAGTCAATAAAGACATATTTTTTAAAAAAAGGATTTCTAAGAAGCTAAAGGATACTTTACCTTAGCAGCCTCATGAGAGGTCCAAGGTAGAGAAGATTCCACTTTTGAAAGACATGAGTGGTATTTTTCTTTTTTGTCTAAAGGGTTTTATTATGATTTGATACATAAAAATCTATAAATTTTATTAAAGGAATTGTATGATGTTGGACTGAAAGGAACAGATGCAACGGATAATGAAAAGAGTGCCCCAGGCCCTTAGAGCCTATAAGCAGGATGCAGGCTGAAGAAGCTATTAAACTGCAAACATGGAGCATTTCTTAGGCAAAAGTGAGGTTAACTCGGAGGGCAGATTAAAACCTGAGTGGATGGAGCCAACATCTATGGGGAGCCATTTCAGTGGAACTGGAAGCTCTAATCGAGGAGTAAGGTATATATCCCCAAGTGGATCTTAAAATTGCTCTGAGCTACCTTTTCCTCTCTTCCTATCACTTTCCCCTTGTTTGAATGTGAGCCAACTACAGATTCTCTGTCCCTGCTCACTACTGGAATGTTGGCTGAAAGGAATAGAGAAAACTTGTCTATTTCAAAGGACCTTAACTCAAAAGGGACACTATCCTAGGAAGTGGACCTGGGAAAACACACCAAGGATCCTTATCTACACTGGTTGTGTTTAGATTAGGAAATTCTAGAATTCAAGCTGATACTTCAAATGTCGATTCTTTTGGTGATCTACTATGGAAATGGGTATTTTTGGCAAATGGAAAGAAATTGTTATGACCAGAGGGTGGATGATCTCAAAACTTCTGCCCTTGCAATATGCAAATGATACTCTTCCCATTAGGAGACAGAGGTCTAGAATTTTGACTAATTTGACAAAAAGAATGCAGAGGAAGTGGCATTCTGGAAGTTCTGAGTCCTGGGATTAAGAAGAGCATTAAGGTAGCTTCCTCTTATGGAGCTGCAAGACATCATGGAAGAAATCCAGGGTACCCTGTTAATTGAGAGGTCCATGTGGAGATGTCCTGGCTGATGAGGTACCAACTGGAGAGAAAAGCCACATGGGGAAATACAAGGTTACAAACAACCAGCTTCAGCTGTAAGCACAGCTATCATCTGACTGCAACCACATGAGAGACCTTGAGGCAAAAGCAGTAAAGAAACCAGCTGAGACCCATTCCAATAGTGATATATAATAAAACAGTGGTTGTTTAAAGCCAGATGTTGACAACCAATTTTGGCATCGTATATTAAATATTTTAGGATTTGTGATTCAGGATCCTTGTTCTTACAACCTTTTAAAGGTGTGAAAAACCTTTTTATATGACACCTCCAGGTCATATAAAAACAGGTCACAGGCTGTGGGCAGTATTTTGTGGGCATTTTAAGCCATTAAGTCTTAGGCTGCTTTATCGGGCAGCATGTACCAAAACAATTTATAATTATATTTAAATCACAAGATAGAAATTCAACAGTATATTTAACAGTATACACACATACCAGAGAAAATGATATAATGCCAGTACATTTTCAAAACAAAATAAACTAGTGTTGGGAAGGTAATATTCCTTGACCTGATATTTCAAACAATAAGACATAATATAAGAGTGTTAAAAAGTAAATAACCACTAATTTACTAATTTGGGGAGTTAAAACGTAGTGTTATAAATTTTATTTAAATATTTTCTACTTCATCCAAAAGATTATGAGTCTCTGAATTTGCCACCCATAAATTATAAAACAGTTAACAAATGCATGTGCTTTATTTTGCCTTGCTGAAACTCATCATGTTAGGTCACAACTTTCAAACCACATACTTAAGTTTGTACATAAAAGTCTGTGAATCCTCATTTGTCATGTGTTTTTTTCTTTTAATCCTTACCTGAGGATATTTTTTCCATTGCTTTTTCAGAGGGAGTGGAAGGGAGAGAGAGAGAGAGAAACATCAGTGTGAGAGACACGTTGATTGGCTGCCTCCTACAAGCAGCCGGACTGGGCCAGTGATTGAGCCTGCAACCAAGGTAAGTGCCCTTGGCCGGCATCAAACCCGGGACCCTTCAGTCTGCAGGCTGGCGCTCTAACCACTGAGACAAACTGGCCAGGGCCTCATGTTTTGTTATTAAACTAATTACCACATACTCGCAATGGGTTATAGTAGTTGCTTAGTAGTTTTTATGTTTTAAGGTATGTTATTTATATTTATACTTATATAAGAATAAGCTTGCAATACTTAAATTATGTTCTTGCATATTCTAACTTTTCTTTTGCTCTTTGAATTCTAAAATCATTGTTATAGTTTGAACAAATAAACATTTAAAAAAATAATTTAAAAAATACCAATAACCAAAGCTGTTGGGATGTTGTACATGAATAATAAAACAGTAATCAAAATTATAATTATTGTTATCATCAGCACCTGTAATTATAATTTTTTTCTAAAAACAAAAATACAACTATTTTCAACCAATATGAAACAAGAGAAAGATGTAAAAATATTAACCAATATCATACACACATGCCAAAACATTTATACAAACACCAAACATTTAGGAATAACTTACATTTCAAACTATAGCAAAATGATTAATAAATTATACCACCTCTGTCATCATCAAAGATAGTTGCACCTCTTTAATATCAAGCAAAGGAGTCTGGCCATATTTTTGCCTCATTTTTAACCTTAGGAAACTCAGGCTTATAATGTGGGAAATTATTATAATATAGAGAAGATACCCTACAATGTTGGACACAAATAGCATGTGTGTGAAATATCCTTTTTCTATGTTCTTATATAAGCATATTTATTTTTTATTTATTTTTTTATTTTGATTTTTTATGTCTTTATTGATTTCAGAGAGAGGAAGGGAAAGAGAGAGAGAGAGAGAGACACATCAACAATGGGAGAGTCGTCGTTGATCGGATGCCTCCTGTATGCCCCCAACTGGGGATGGAGCCCCCAACCCAGGCATGTGCCCTGACCAGGAATTGAACTGTGATCTCCTGGATCCTAGGTTGATGCTCAGCCACTGAGCCATGCCCGGCTGGGCAGCATATTTATTTTTTAGTTAAGTTTGACAAAGACAATCCCTCCTTTCTTTGATGGTCAGGATTCTTCTCCCCATTTATAATAAACTCAAGCAAATAGGTTTTTATTGGCTTTTTATACAAGTTAAACATCGCAAACATTTGTTTTCTATCTAATTTATTTTAGTTACAAAACTTTCTCAATCACGTTTTAGGAAAAAACAGCATAATTTTAAGTATAGTCATGGCAATTTGTACACAAGCTGGTTTTAAATCCTACCTTCAACCATTTATTATCCATATGATTTTACGTAATACATATTTGTTTTAGTTTTTTCATCTGTAAAGTGGTAGTAATACTTGTAGTTAAGTCATGATGTTGTGAAGATTGATTCATTTAATATATATAAAGAATTTAGACAATGTCTGGCAGAGAGCAGGCACCATAATAATGTTAGCTACATGCCTTTTATAGAAAAGCATGATTGTTTGGGGTACTTTTCCAGGTGTGACATTTTCAAACAGGCCTAGAGAAAATCATGTTTTACCAGCTTTATTGTCCACTGTGAATCAAATAGGAATAGAAAGAGTACCAGGAAGAAAACCAACTCCGGTCTCGGCTCCCTCCAAGACGTTTCTGTCCTTCTAGCATCCCCTACTGGTGAGCCTGACAGAGAGCCAGCTGGCTCAGCTAAAGTGGGTTGTAGACTCTCTGCTCCAAGCTAACACAGCCCAGTGTGGTCTTGGGTTTAAATGTGAGCACAGTGTCCACTTCTGTATGTAAAAAATGAAGAATAGAAATGTACACCCCTGTACCTTAGTGGATAATTAAAGATGAAATATGTCGTAAGTTAATTTACACCATGAAATGTTAAGGTAATAAAAGACTTGCTCCCTGATGTTGACTTTCATAATGTCTTTGATGTTTAGTGACCTTTAACTAAACATCATACTATTAAAAAGCTGTATTATTTTCCCTGTATTAAAAATTCATTAAGTTCTATGAGTCTTACAGATAGTTTCTCAAGATAATATCAAAATTAAGTTCAGTGATCACATTATTTTAATAAATCTATAGACTCCAAGGATGGCTACTTATATTTGGGTACTTATGGTCTAATACATGTTTTTGTTTCTTATCAGTATCATACCTTTCATTCATACCACATATATAGAGTGAGCCAATAAGAGGGTTCATTTCTGCCATACTTTATTTAAAAGGATAATTGGATATGCTCAAATACTTATAAACACATATTTATAGAATTTACAATAAATAATTCTTAGTTATGAATAGAAGACCCAACTTTCTATTTGTCTTTAGAGGACAACTGAAGCCTCACATTCATTTCAAGACCACTGTCATGGTCAATCCCCTGCTCTCTCTCTTACTCTTCAGCTTCCTCTTAATATTACAAAAGGAAAGTTCTGTAAACAGGTTAATAGATTTTAGAAAATGACTTTTATGTAACAATCTGTAGGTGGATATTAGAATGCCAGTGTTTTTAAGAAATTAAACTTTTATACCTAGTTTGAAATTAGGATAAGAATGAATTTGGGATATGGATGACTTTTAAAGGTAAACTTTTTAGTTGAGAAACGGAATAGAAAAATAAAAGTTCATACTAAAAACTTAAGCCTCCCATCATATAGTATTCTTCATGCAGACTGAATTACTTGTAGAACAGAAGCTTTTTCTGATGGCATTCTGACTAAATGGACTGCTGGCTGGTTTGGCTGTAATTATATGATGTCAGTATTCTGTGCAGTAGGCAGAGATTTTCATCTTATACCATCATTCACAAAGGGCTGCAGGAATCCCACAGTCATCAGTTCACACTACAGTTGTTTCAAACTCTAGGAGTTGTTTTGAGGTTAAAAAGAATCAAGGATCTTATTGTTAGTCATTATGACCTGCATCCATATAATTTTCAAGCAGATGTGTCACACACTTGGGGCATAACACAGCAAGTTTTCTTGTAAGAACCATAGATAGAGGAAAGAAAATACTATCACAGTGCCTCTGACTTTCAAGAGGAGACATTTTTTGTTTTATTGTTCTGTGGGAAGTACTGCACAATAAATGATGCTTTCACAAATGTTACCTCTGATGTGCTGAATACATAAAGGGGAAAGAGGTAAAATTTACTTTTCCATCAAAATGCTTTTACAGTGACACATTTACAGAAGAAATCACAGCATATACTCAAAAAAGAATTATTCTGGTACTTTGTAGCAATCATCAGTAATGCTACACTTGTTTATTTAGAAAATCACTCTATTCGCTTTCTTTGATTTTGTGCAGCAATGGATACATTGTAAAGTAGGCTAAGTTTTATCCTGTAGTCAGAAGCACCCATTGCCCCATAGCTCCATGTGCTATTTAATTTACAATATTACTTTCTGGTTCTGATTCTTTATTCTCACTATCTGAAAATCCTAAACACTGAGGTCTGATAGCATCCTATGAAAGTTCTCTTTTAGATTGCTCATAAGATTCAGGATGCTTTTGTGCAGCATTAATGATGCATGGCTATCCGCTTATGTTGGAATTATTCAAGGCGCAGAGAAATCTCTTATTTTTGGGGGATAGTGAACAAATTTATGCTAAGTGTTTGAAACATCCTAAATCTTAGTATGTAAACCCTTTAAGATTTTAAAAAATTTCTCAATGTTATCTTTATTTATGATGTGAAAAAAAGAATAGAAAGTGTAAGGCATGGAATGATGGAAGGGAATACAGTCAAAGAGACCATACTCTGAACCTGAATGCTTGGTTTGAACTCTGGCTTTGTCTCATGTGAGCATTAATGCCCTAAGGTATTTAACCTCCCTGTCTTTCCATTTCTCATCCCAATGAGAGAGACAATGATAGTTTTCACTCCCATAGAGTTTTCTAAGATTTAATGGAGTTGTGTATTTAAAGTATATTGTAAACTTAGAGTAATTTTGAGTAACTGGTAATATTTATTAAGTCCTAAATATTAATCTCCCAAGGACAGGGACTTGGTTAGTTTTGTTTGGTGCTGAATTCCTATTACCTAAAAGAGTGCGTGGTCTATAGTTGTGCCAGATTTTATCACCTGAATTCTAATTAATTCCTTGCTG
The DNA here is from genome assembly GCF_054644295.1 of Miniopterus natalensis. Lineage (NCBI taxonomy): Eukaryota > Metazoa > Chordata > Mammalia > Chiroptera > Miniopteridae > Miniopterus > Miniopterus natalensis. The sequence goes on from NC_142096.1 coordinate 11,116,566, forward strand.
TTCTTCTAAAACTACATTTTCTAGGTTCCTTTGCTTGATGTTTCCTAGGTGGATTCAACCATGAGGAAGTGCTGTGGGAAGATGAGTGAGAGAGAGTAGGTTTGGCATGAGATTTAATTAGTGTAAAAAGGGAGGTTCTCAGATTTTGCACTTTAAAAAAAACCCACAGTTGATGCTGGTGTTTTGGGTTCATGTAACAAGGGCTTGACTGATACTAAGTTTTCTCCCATCATTCACAGGAAAGGTTTGAAAAACAAGCAGAAATTTGAAAACAAATTTATTTTTTAACTCACTGAAATGATGCAACTCCTACATTCAGCAAATTAATTCATACCTTAAGGCACAACCTTTATTATTATCACAAGTTAAATCTTTGAGCATTTTATTTCTGAAAAACTAATGATCACTCATTTCTCTTTGAAGTAAAACTAAATCCTAAAAACTAAACACTTTGCTTTTTTTTATATAGAATAGTGTTAAAAGCAGGAGAATGAATAAAATTGCATTTACTTATAGATGGCAAGAACATAAAATTGTATAAGTTATGACTCAGATTTGAACTTTTAAAATTAAAAATAGCTTCATATTTCACATGCTACACTATCAAAACAGTATTGTAAGATACACACAAACATGCACACACACATACATACCATAATGTGCTTAAAAACAGAATTATATTAGCATAAATATTAGAGTTTTTCCAGATGGGTGCTTCTGAAGAATTGTAGCCATTACATTTTAGAACCCTTTTGTCTTCTTTCCAAATAGCTGGTGATATTAATGTGATTTTCTGTTTTTGCCTCAAGAGTCTCTTAAAATTGTTGTTGGGCTTCAAAGAGATTACCTCATGTTGTACCTATATTTTATTTTGTATACTATTGCTCTTTCTAAAGGATATATTTTTAATGATTAAAACTTTTATGGAGATTATATAGGAAACAATAAATAAAACTGATTCCTTAAAGATATATACTAGATGTTTCTAACTTTCTCTTTTTGAAAGTATCTTAAAATAATTATTTGAAAGGTTATATTTGGTCACTAATTTGTTTAATCATTATTTGTTGCAGAGGGACAAGGACACATAGATTATTATTGCCAATTAAAATAATTATGAAATGTAGGTTTTTAGCACACATGATCCCCAGACTCCTATGGTCTCAGAAGGCTGTGCCCAGTGGGCAGTGCTGGACCTCACTCATAATGGCTTTTCCTTCAGTAGAGGGCGTCCCAACTCCTGAATGATTTATGCATTGTAGGGACATTGAGTCACAGAACTTCTAAGTTGAAGTTGTAATAATAAAATTTGCTCCTGGTTGAGGAAAACGCCCAGATACAAAGTGAGAACCTCCCAACTTCAGTACTCACATGTCCCTCTTCCTATTGTCTGACTCAGCCTGGGAGGGCCAGCTCACTGATGAATATGTTTACATTCATTCTACTAATTAATCATCATATGATTTTGTTAAAGAGCACCCACGGAAAAAGTTTCGTAGGTAATAAGAGTTCCAAAATATATTAAAGTACAAATCTAAAGCACATGATTAGTTAAGAACTATACACTGATTCTTCTAGTTTACCTGGAAATCTTCATACTAAACGAATACAGTATCCATTTAAATTCAACATTTCAAAATATTTCTCAGGTTGATACCCAGTGATTGAACTGCTGTTTGATACATACAAAAGTTTTGTAACTATTTGCCCATCAATAATGACTCCTGGTCATTATAATATTCAATGTTACGGTGAAATATGAAGTAAATAATAAAATTACTCAGGTTCTACACCAGTTTATCTCTGACATATATTGGAAACATGCACATACTAACTTCTATTATTGATGGTAAGTAAATATGTGAATGTATTACCAATAAATAAGATGACATGTGACAACTCAAAATTACGTAAGATTACAAATATAAAAATAATTCGTGTTGACATCACAATGAGAAACAAAAATTATTTAGTGGCAACAGAAAGGAATGAGAGAAAAACAATAGAAGCAACAGTGTAAATATGAGGACCACTTGAGTGCAAGAGCTCTTCATTTACTGTTTCTATGATTTTGTATAAATTGCATAAAGTCCTCAGGACTTGTTTCTTAATTTTTAAAACAAGAATGAAACTTCACACACACACACACACACACACACACAAGCACAGGTGGAGGCAATGTACCAGGTTATGTAATAACCTAAATTACTGTTTTATGGCTGAACCCCAATGTATAGATATTGCATGTATAGATTTTTTGTATGTATAGATTTATGTATGTATAGATTTTTTTTTTGTTTCACCATGAAATTTAGGGTGAAATCAGACACACAAACATATACACACATTCAAATATGGATCATACCTAAGCACTTCCACAGATTATTTATTTATGCAAATAGTGAAAATATGTATTTTATTTTTAATATATATTTTATAGGCTATAATAAAAATAATTGAGGCCCATTTATGTTTATTGCAAGTCCTAATTTTAGGTTGATAATTCAAAACAATTAAAATTGAATTAGAGCCCAGCCGGGCATGGCTCAGCAGTTGAGCATCGACCTAGGATCCAGGAGATCGCGGTTCGATTCCTGGTCAGGGCACATGCCCAGGTTGTGGGCTCCATCCCCAGTCGGAGGCATTCAGGAGGCAGCCGATCAATGACAACTCTCTCATCATGGTTTCTTTCTCTCTCACTCTCCCTTAATGTTGTTTTGTTCTTAGTGTTGTTTTTGGCATGTTAAGATTAGAGCAATGTTTATAGAAAATCACCTATACAGATATGTTCAATCTATGTGCTCAAAATTTTTTTAAAGTACAAATTTAGGATGAATAAGATATATTAACAGTGGTAATATCCAGATAAAATATAATATGATAAATGATACCCTTTTTACCACCATGTAGCATATCTTAGAACAAGTTTAGTAGTAGTGTGTTTGTAAGCACTGGAAATGACATCTTAATCAAATTAAGTCACATGTAAAACATGTATCTAATCACAATTCAGGGCAATAACAGTATTAACTAGCTACTTTTCTAAGATTTAAGGAGTGTTAGCCTAATTGATTTTACATTAACAATGGCCTGAATCACTTTTAAAACAAAGTTATCTAATTATTGAAACTGTGAGTTGATTTTGAATTAAAATTTAAAAGACCAAGTCAAGATACGTTAAAAACAACACACATTCTTTCAAAGATCTAAAGGGATAGCTATGGTAATGCCCATAATTATTTTCAGTACATTAGTATGCTTCATGAAGTCAGTATTGTTGAAGGAAAAAGGCATTTTCCTCTAAGTAGCACCAGTATTTTAACCATTTGATTACTCTGTTCCTAAAATGACCATTGCCACATAATTGTGAGCTGGACTAATGCAGTGTTGGTATGCATCAGGCACATGCCCCTTCACTACTAAATGACTTAATTATCCAGCTGCTGGAGTGCTTCTGGCTACTCTGCTGCCAACCTCCTAAGAAACTGTCCTGAGATGGAAAGAGTTTTCACCCAAGGAATGCCAATGTAGGGATATAAAGACACAGTCCTTTCCCTGCAATGCAGCATAACCCTAGAGCGCTATTTATAACAGCTAGACTGTGTCTTGGTAAGAAGATGGAACAAAGTAGAACTCTTAATAGCCAGTGGTAGAAGTGAAATTGGTGCACTATGGAGAGTTTAACGAAATTGAATACCACATATAATGTAACTCAGCAATTCTTCTCTTACGCTATATCAGAATGCCTGTGTGTGTGCTCCAAAACCCATGCACAAGAATATTCATAGAGGCAATATTCAGAACAGAAAATGACAAAAATGTCTCTCAGTAGAATATTAAATAATGTGTATAAAATGACACTATGAAAATGAATGAGTTACTGCTACATAAAAGGATACATTTTATGAAAATATTACTTACAAATGTATGGTTTCATAAACATAAAATACAAAGTTAGGCAAAATTAATTTATGGTGTTAAAAATCATCTCATACTTAATTTTGGGTGGAGGGCAAAACTGTTGATTTAGAGGTGCCCTATTAGAGGCATCTAAAGTTATAGAAATATTATTAATTGGGCAATTATAGATTTGTTCATTGTGTGGTAATTTATTGAAATGACCACTTATGATTTAGGCAATTATACTCAAGTGTTACACTCCACTTAAAAATTGACTAAAAATGTTTTTTAAAAAGCTTTAAAGGCCACTTTTTTGTTTGCTTAAGATGTAGATTTCATTTTTGTACTTGGTTAGAAATGGTTAAATATGAAGGTGGCATATTATGTTTAAATTAGTCATGAACTAATGGCCAGATCACAATTCATATTTTTATAGTTCCATTAAGTATTGGTGTGACTTTGGGAAAGGCAGTTAACCTTTATGGGCTTAGTTCACTCTGTCTACATAATTGAAAGTCTGCAGATCTTTAGTGTAATACTTCTGCAAGTGTTTGGTTTACAAATAGGACATTTCATATTTGGACATTACAGCATCCATGTTACCCTTTTTCCTTAGAAATATAAACCGCTTTAAAAAAAAAAAAATCTGGGCAGCCCTGGCCAGTGTGGTTCAGTTGGTTGGGATTTGTCCCATGCACCAAAGGGTTTTGGGTTCCATTCTAGGTCAGGGCACATGCCCAGGTTGCAGGCTGGGTCCCTGGTTGGAGGCACGCAGGAGGCAGCCAACTGATGTTGGGCTCCCACATCAATGTTCATCTCTTCCTTTCCCTTCCTCTCTCTCTAAATATCAATAAAAATATAAAAAATAAATTAAATAAAAATCTGGGCATAATATTCCCTAGAAGGAGTAAAAGAAATAGGTATTCAGATTTCAATTGCATCAGATTTTATGCCATGTTATTACATTCTGGCTATTGAATGATAAGGGCAGGTGTTGGGGGAGATTGCCAGTGCTACTTCGGTGCGGAAAATTCATAAGGGAAGAGTTTGCCCTTCTCTCTTTCCTTCTTATACTTGCCTACATTGCTGTGATTGGAGTTCCAAAAGTCAAAGAAAAACATTAGCTGACTTGGGCAGAGAAAGACAAATAGCACATGATCTTACTTATATATGGAATCTAAAGAACATAATAAACTGATCAACAAAATAGATCCAGTGACATAGAAGCATGGAACAGACTGATGAATCTCAGAGGGAAGGTGGGTGGGGAGAGATTAACCAAAGAATTTATATGCATATATACATAGCCCATGGACACAGACAATAGTGTGGTAAAGGCCTGGGGTGGGGAGTGGGTGCAGGGTGGAAGGGGTCAATGCGGAAAAAGGGGGACATCTGTAATATTTTGAACAATAAAAATAAATAAATAATAAATAAATAAAAAATAAAAACAGTTGACTTGGGTATAGAAAACAAGAAATGACGGTGAAATATTATATAGAGAACTCCATAGAGATACCCAACTTGGAATTGCTTACATCCAGACTTCTTTTATATGAGAGAAATACAAAGTTTTGATTAATTCAATGCTATTAAGCATTCTCCCTAATATACAAATGAACTTAATTTTCAACAATGAGGCTGACACATATAATTAATTATAAGCTATTCTTTAGTAAAATAACACTAATTTTTAACATTAATTGTTATGGATAAATATAATGGTGAGTGGTAAACATAAAGCATAAAAAAGCATAATAATTGCCCTTTAATTTGTAACCTCAAAAACTAATTTCTGCATGGCTTTGCTCATAACCTTGGAATCTACCTGAACTGTTGCTAAGATGTGCTTGCCCGTCCCTCATCTCTGAATACAGAATCAGTTCAGTCTACAATGCCGTTTAGTTATAGTCCATCAGGAGCAATATGAAATATCCATAGTGCTACTTGTACTTTTTGTTCCCCACACCCAGTCAGTATTGTTACAGTGCTCTATGTAGTTTTATAGCTACATCTTTCCCTTCATTAAGTTAACATTGTGATAATGCTTACCTTATTGCTAGTAGTGTTTCTAATATCAGTTTGTCACTGCCATTTCATACATTAATTAACACTGAAATATGTTTATTTATAATTAAAGTAATGGTTCTTATGGGTGAGATTTTTTTTTTACAACTTCACTTAATTCATAAACGCAGTAAATTCCATAAAATATATTTTCACTAATTGAATTAGTTGAAATTGCTAAAACATCTTTAATCAATGGCAACAGTGATAATTTCATATGACATATTTAAAAACACATGAGATACATTCTTAACTATCACAATTAGCAGATGTCAATATAAATATTCTTATGCATTCAAATTACCAAGTAAAATCCACTCTAATTATTAAGGGAGTGTTTCCTACAGGAAGGTTTTCAGGAGCATCTATGAAATTGTTCTTTTGACGTTTTCATTTAATAGTATTTCCAATCAGAATTTTGCTCATTTTGTATGGGAACATTTTGGTGAAATTAATCATGGATTTGTATTTGGGAAAATCTGATCCAGATCTGGTTTGTTATTAACTACAGATAGGAGTTAGGAAATATAATATGTTTCTATTTTATTTCTTGTCATAGATGGGGAATATATTTAACCCTGTACAAAACCACAAAGATTTAAGAAAACACTCATAAAACCAAATATTTCATCAAAACACAACCATTAATATAAAGAAAAATATGTATGCAAAGTGATGAATTAGTTCTCTTTAGCTTATAAAAGAAATGTAAAATCGCCCTCTGTCCTCCAAGAACTTTTGATATAATTGTCTGATCCTTTTTTATCAATGCATGTCATTGGCAACTAGATATTATGAAGCAATATGTAGTTTTTATTCTTCATTCACTTTCCTTCTCTAATCACAGAATACTTAAAAATACTGTAATGACAATTCATATATTCAGAGAATAGCTTTAGGTTACAATAAAAGCATTAGGTGTTCTTTTACTATTTTCACATTATTTCCTAAACATGTTTAAGTATCATCTGAGGGAATTTCTTTAGCAATCTCTAAAATGAAAAAACATACACCATCTCAAAAATCATTTACCACTCAAGAGCTTCTAATAAAACCAGATGGAATCTTGTTTTCAAAGGCAAATTTTATTATTACAACAATTTGCGATTCTTATCACAAAATAGGTTGAAAATAAATGAACCGTTAAAGACTATTGGGTTAAGAATCTCTGCTGTTATTATTTACAAATTGATATATCCTTATTTTAATAAAAATAAAATGATTCAATGATAAAATATATCTGATTATCAACTGTTATTACAAACTACATTATTCTGTGCAAGGAGAAGGTGGGGCAAGAAACCTAAGCTAATTCCACTATGTGGCCCCCCCAAAACAAAACAAAATATGTAGATCTTGAGAGTAACCCCCACTTCCCAAAAAGTCCTGTATGTAAACCTCTGACTCAGAGTGGGCTTCTCAGAGAACTTGACCACAGACGGTTGGAGCCAGGAATTACCCCACGTGGCCAATTCTAGAATGGAGTTGCTTTCCTTATATATGTGAAGTGTACTTGTGCCGCTATGAAATTGCAGAAAAGGTATTTTCATGCTTCTGAATGTTCAGGGCTTTCAGAGCAAAAAATACAAGCAATATAGACTAAAAAATGGTTGAAAAGTAATCTTAGAGTAAAATTCTCCTGAGAGATTTATAGGTTTACCTCTTCTGAGCTGCGTGTTTACATTTTGAAGGAGGGTAAAAACCCAAGCCATTAGTTTACATTCCAAAGGATTATAAAAACCTGGGGACCCTCTCGGAGAAGATTTGTTTACATTAGGGAAATGAGGTCTCTCTCCCTTCCTCAGGAGAGGAGTGTGGCCGCTGTGCAGCAGTTCCTTTACAAGCTCCCAAAATTTTCGCATCAGGGTTCCTCATCCACATACAGTCCCCTGTATGAGCAACTGACAAGTGCACTCATTGCACTGCCCCAGGGAGCCTGGGATAAATATTCTGATCTCTCATCCAGAAACTGCATGCTTTATTTTAGAAGAAAATCAATAAATATATTACAAATGTATCAGGGGTGGACTTTGGCAGTCATGGAGTTTTGCTGCAGATTCCTAGAGCTATAATTGATATGCTAAGACCTGGCATATTTACTGTGCACAATTGGAAGAGTTTGGACATAGGCTTAAAACCTGAATACCAATATGACCAGCAGATGAAGAAGGGAAAAGATCTTACTTGTTTAACACATTGTTTGGCTTGGTATGGACTGATTGCCTCCTACACCTTCCCCGACCCAGGGCAAGGAAAGAATCTGCAACCCTTGACCTGGAACTGAACCCGCCTGTGACCCTTTGTTGCTGGGCCAATGCTCTACCACTGAGCCAGCGTAAGCTATAAAATATATTTTATTTAGAACATATCTTGCAATAATACTTTTGTACTTTATTGTAATAGTGCATGTTTGTTCCTTGTCTTGTTTATAGCAGTTAGCAATGTAACTTGCAATGATTTGTCCTTTCTTTCCTTTTTAAAAATATGTTTTTTACTGATTTTGAGAGACAGAGGAAGGAAGAGGGAGAGAGAGAGAAACAACGATGGGTGAGAAACATTGGCTGCTTCCTGCTGCACAGCCCAGACCAGGGATGGAGCTCGAAACCCGGGCATTGTGCCCTGTGCTGGGAGAATTAGGCAACAGAGAAGCTGTGAACACTATAGGAAACTGCAAAGCCAGTGCACCAGATATAGGAGACAAAACACTTTCTCTGGCAGTGTGCTCTACTGACAAAAGTTTATGCCAACTGGCATAGGAAAAGCAAATATTTGAAAGGGCCCAGATTCATTTTCAAAAAGTAGTCTAAACAGGTAAATTTGTAGCTAAGAAGCAATAAATTTATAACCAGCACAATAAAAGTAATACAAACACTATTACACTGATAATTACATCTCTGAAATTTTCCATAGTATCATATCACACAAATCCATAGATTCCAGATGTGTTTATCATAAGTAATCTAGATAGGTCAGATATAGCCTTCTAAAAGCATACCATTAAAGCAAACATCTGTTAATAAATGCTATCAAGACATCCAATTTGCATGTTTAGAAGATTTGGCTAGACCATTTCTACCCAGGTGTCTTCAGGAAAGGAAACATAGATTACACACAAGCTGGTGTCCTTTTGTTGTCAATTGGTCATACTGTTGGCCATGGCATTTGAGTAATGCAGAGAGACATTCTGGTTTGGGATGTATGTAAGGCTTCTATTAACAGAATCTAGAAACTTAGGAGAAATAACTGAGTAAAGTATCTGTGTGAGAGAGGCCAAATTAGTCTTATTACTTCAGAAGATGTAGAAATGATGGTAATATTTCAAAAACATTTTTAAACATAGACCAGATTTCCCTGAATCAATACTTTGTACATTTATCTATATTATTACTTCAAAATATTGCTTCCTACTCATTTTCCAAACAATAGTCTGCCATCTTAACTGCATTTGAAAATTGTCCCAAATGTTTATTGAAATTTAAATCATTTTAAATCTTATAAATTTGTATATTATATTGTGAACATGATTTTTCATAAAAATAATTTCATAAAAATAATTACAGGCAGTCAAACAAAATGCCCATCATTTGTATCTTGGCATTTAAGAACCTGTGATCATTAATTTCAACATTCAGAAAAAAGAAAGATAGGTCTCAATACCATAAAGACACAGATGTCATAAAATAAAATTGGCTCCATAGATTTAACAAGTACTAGCACCTGCATTTGCTTTTAGATACCACCTCTCTATAAATAAATAAAAGGTGTTGCCTGAGGGAATAAAAATCTATATTGTAATAAAAACCAGGGAATATGTGAATCAATTTATTTGCTTTTATTATGCAGGAAGTAATACTAGGGACTTCAGCATTTCCAGAATTTCCTTAGGAAAATTCAAGTGCTGTATAGATTTCTCTAAAGAGCCAAGATACTAAGTCTCATCTGTTTTCTTTTCTTTGGATTTTTAAAAAATTTCCTTCTTGACATGGTCATTGTAAAACAAACAAAAAAATGAAAGTGATTATTTTTTAAATAATTTAATATATTTTTAAAAATTTTCAGTTACAGTTGACATACAATATTAGTTTCAGGTATATAACCTAGACATTATATAACTTACTAAGGGATCATCCTGATAAATCTAGTACGCATATGAGACCATAAGTAGTTATTACAATATTATTTACTGTGTTCCCTGTGCTGTACTTTACATCCCTGTGACTACTCTGTAGCTACCAATTTGCACTTCTTAATCCCTTCACTTTTTTTGCCCATCCCCCTAGCCCAAAGTGATTATTTCCTAATGGTGACAAATAAGGGAAAATACTAAATAAACATGATTTGTGATTTTAGGTGTTACACTATTATGTGATATTTTCAAATGTGACTTGTAAGTGAAGAAGTCTAGTTGCATAAAAGACTTTCTGAAAGAAACTTCTGGCACACAGAAGTTTCTCATCTATTAATTTTGTCTTAGGCATAGTTCTGAATATTTCTTTGAATGTGTTTTTAGAAGCCACTCAATGGAGCCTGTGCTTAGCATCCAGAGGTGAACAGTCCATAGTCTTGGTCACAATAGTATGGCAGTAAAGATAATTACCCAAAGAAATTTATTTTGCTTACATATTTGTAAGAGGCCCACTATAGAGTAGAAGTGTCAAAGAACACAAAACCTGTAGTAAGTTTGAATTGCAGAACTGCATACGAATCATTTAGATCAACTCCTGCCACCTAAATGGTGCCACCTAGAACTTTAGTATGTTATATGACACTTAGTAGTCTGACCAAGTTAATTAGCTTCCAGAGGACTTATTTTTACTGAGTGACTTACTGGGAGAATTTTCATGATTATGGAGTATAGCATGGCCATATTACTATTATTAGTAAAACTAATTATGTGGCAATTATTTCATGATTTGACATTAACTTGTGTGTTCTAAAGATGTAACACACTAAATTAATTCTTCCTGAGCAGCAGGCTGCCATTTAGTGCCTAGAAAGAAGTAATTTAATGACTAATACCTGATGCTTTAAGACTTTCATGTATTGTGAAGCACTATAAACACTATAACCCTAGAATTTTTTTCTCATCATTGTTATCATGGAATTATGCCTAGTATTATAAAACTGAACCATATAATTATATGCTTCAGTGTATGACTGCATAATTTCTTTTTTACATTTTGTTTTTATATTTTATGTGAAAATCTTACCTCTCTCTTACACTGTTCTGCTTTTCATATTGTTTTGGATAGTTATATTTTAACCTAAGTAATGAAACACATTTTACTTTCATAGTTACCTCTATTGGTGCCAAGTATAGGAAATATATATATATTTTTTAATTTAAAGACCTTCCAATTGTTTTTTTCTTACCAGTTATTGGATTTTATTTGTATTTTTTAAAACAGGCATTTAAAACCCTGACCTATTCTATCTATATCTTGGCTTCCTGCTATTCTGTGATTCTCTTACTTTATATTTAAAACATATTTATAAGTGAAATACACCATGTCTTAAATAGTTTAGAAAATATGATATAACTATTTTATCCTCACAATATGTATAATGCAGTCTTGTTATGGTGTAAGAAATTCATGTTTGCTATATACAAACAGGAAATAATTCCTACACTTGTACATTTGCCAGCTCTGAAGTTGTGCCCTCTTGACTTTCACCTAAATGCTTAAATATGCTTAGAACCTGGCTCACACTTGACCTTAGCTATGGTCAATAGTTCAATGACTCAGTATTGAGTAGGTCTGAACTTGTACTTTGTAAAAGATACTTCCAATGAGTATGTTACCTCTTTGCCCTTCTGTGTAAAGTTCTCTTGTTTGAGACCTAAAAACCTTTAGATACATTATTTTTTCTCTCTTCATATTTGATTTTTTTTTCATAATGATGAATCCTGCGTGTCTGTTAATAAGTCTCTGTTTTGGGAGTTCTTTTTTTTATCAAAAAAATTTTACAGAGTACACACTATACTAGGCATTTTATGGAAAACAAAGATATGGATATAAGTTTAAAACGGTCTCTACTTTTAAGAAACAGTGGTGACAAATACATAAACAAATAACTTCATTATGATATGATGAGTGATATGACAGAGACAATACAAACTAGTAGAAAAAGGTGTGATCAGTCTGGTGGGATATTAAGTTATTAAAATTGTGCTTTCTTGCCTGGTTGGCGTGGCTCAGTGGTTGGCTTCGACCTATGAACCAGGAGGTCGGGGTTCAATTCCTGCACAGGGCACATGCCAGGGTTTTGGGCTCAGTCCCCAGTAGAAGACATGCAGGAGGCAGCTGGTCAGTGACTATCTCTCATCATTGATGTTTCTGTCTTTCTCTCCCTCTCTCTTTTTCTCTCTGAAATGAATAAAACGTATTTTTAGAAAATTGTGCTTTCTTTGCTTAGATCTTTTTCAAGGGAAGACTTTAAACTATATTTGATAAATATTTTGACATAGATTATAGAATGTAATGGACAATATTCTTTCTGTTCTTTTTTGTTTATTAAAGTAATCTTTTTTGTTCTTTGAATAATCCATTCTACTAGGTTCTACCCTGTCTTTACATTAACATGTAGTTCCAGAAAAATCTTTCATATTTTGCTATATAGTCTCATTAGCCGCAAGTTGTCTGTCCAGGAGAGGGTGTCTCATATAAAATACTCAGAATACATTTCTTTGGTTTTTAAAACTTAATTATTTCAAAAATCTTAACTGGAAGAAATATTAAAATATACATCTCAAGATTTTGACAGCATGAGATTAAAAATAGTACTCAGTGAGGAAAAAATTGAAACAACCATTCAGAGAATAAAAAAGAAAGGAGTCAGCGAAACACCTAGAAACATTTAAGCCCATAATTATAAATATCACCGAGTCCAGTTGCATTACTAAGCTTTCCACTTTTTGATTTGACAGCTTTTTATATTGTCAATTTTATTTAAGCCAATTCAAGTAACAAAATATTATATGCAACCCAAAGAATAGTTGAATAATGCATAGATATAAAATACTGAAAGAATAAAATTTAAGGCGCCATGTTTTGCAGGATAATACCATAATCTAATATACATACATCGACATACAACTCACCATTTATTTCTCATCTTTTGGGGTAATTTTTTCTTCTGATAATATCTGCATCATGTCAAACAAATTATGTTTATTTAAAATATTATAGACTTTGACATTAAGGTTAATAGAAACATAATATTGAATTCAGTACTTTGACATTAAATGATGACAATCAATGGCATTCAGATCAACTGAACTACAAATCAAGATCAGTATATTGAAAGCAATTTCAGAAATACAGTCAAGAGACAAAGATATGTTTACTTTTTATCTTTATACCCCTATTCTTAACAAAACGTGACTTTATATTAAAGAAATCGAGAGAGCATTTAAAAAAAATCACAACACTGTATTTTCCATTTGTTGATAAAGTACTCACCCAATAACTAGCACTATATTGAGAGAACAGGATGAAAATTGTGATACCTTTAGAGTAAGACTTTCATTTGTGTAGTTTGGGTTCCTGGAGAAGCAGATGGCAAGACAGAATTAGAAGCAGAGGAGATTCATTGGGAGAAATACCTGTGATGAAAAGTAGAGATGGGCAAGGAGGCTGGAAGAGATTTCAGACTGCAGTGCAAGTTTGACCACTGTGTAGGAGAGAAACAGCAAGATGGTCGAGTAGGAAGAATCTCAGTGTTGTGTTGTTATAAGGAAGTTTTCAGCCGGACCAGTGGGGATTTCTTGAGCACAGTCACCCATTGAAAGAGTCGTGCATCTCGCTGAAATGGACCTGCATCTCTATCCTTGCTACATTCAGTCCCTGGCTGAGAACAGCCCCTGGGCCACCTAGCCTATTGCAGATGGAATGCAAGATTCAAAGAACTGCAGATGGGACCAACAGTCAGTCCTTCACGAGCAGATCTGCCACAGTCTATACCTTGTGACTCACAGGTCTACTCCACACGAGCGTGGAGAGTAGCTCTTTCTTGATTCCTGTTGGCCTCTCGCCTTGAAAGAAATCTCAAACGAGAGAAGTGAGTGGAAAGAACTATATACCCTGTCACTGTACTTGATTTCAGGGCTGAAAGTAGTACTCATCCTCTCCTCCATTTTCATGTAAATTCCCCTCACCTTTAATTACCAGCTCTGAAAATCCTGGTGGCTTAACTGATGGTGACTCAAATTTTCCTTCCTCCTCCCTCCTTAATCTGGAAGGAGTGCACGTGGAGTGGTGTTAACTCTAGGTTCCTTATCCTTCGGCAGGGTGTTGATGCCATTTGACGGAAATAAGCTGATTCTACCGTCTGTGTCGATGTAGTTCCCCATGTTTTTCAAGGGCTTGATTCACTGCATTTCTGTAACATGGCCCTCCACCAGGACCGTTTTTGGCATCATGTGCATTAGTTAGGGTCTTCTGAGAAGGAGACACCCACGCTGGATTAGATTGACAAAACATTTATTGGGGAAAATCCCTCTAACAATATAAAGGGAGGGAGCCAGAAATGGTGAGCAAAGCCTTCAGCCCCTCTGTGGAGGAGAGCGGAAGATGCCCAGACTGTAGCACCGATCTAAAGCAGATTCAGTCCTGGAGCCCAAGCCCCCCATCAAGGAGCTCTTATATTCGTGTGTGTAGGTCTGCATTAGTATATCCTGCTGCTCTTAGTTATTAGCTTTAAGAAGACTGTACGGAGTGTGGCTTCAATGCCTACGTGATGGTGGATTCAGAACATGGTAACGGGGGCCGTTTGTCATTTTCTCTCCCAGCAGCAGGAGATCTGAGTGGGACATTTTCATTGCTGCCATGTCATTTTATTGTTGTATGTATACTCCCTACACATGAGGATAAATGAGCGGATGGTGACTGTTTGAAATATTTTAAGTTCTAGTGTGAACATTACATTTTCCCCTTGTCCTCTCTTCCTTATTTTGAAATGATAGATAACATGAGGTTAAGAAACAGTCTGATTTCCTGAGAAGGGGAAGTCTAGTAGCTCTCCAAGAAAATATACATTTGATTCATAGTAAGTTCACCCAGTAGGTCCTGCCTCAAGATACAATCAAGAGTATTGGAATTTGAGTTGCCTGGTAATACTTGTACAATGTTATTGTGTACCTGACACTACTGAGCGCAGCACTCTATTGTTTACAAGATGTAGTACATTTGGGGTAGACGTGCCCAAACACAAATCATACTTTTGCCATTTTTTGTCTGTAGAACCTGGAGTGAAATTTATTTCTCCAAATCCCAATTTAATATAAAATACCTAACACACAATGATTTGGGGGTGAGAGGGGGATTTTATGGGATCAAATGGAGAACCTGACAGGTGTTCAGTTTATATTACTTTATTGATTGGTAGACTTGCAGTGTTTTGCTACAAACTTAGGCATTACATTGAAGCTAACTAAATACACATTTATGGCCCTTGTTTTATATGGAAAGCTAAATTAACACACCATCATATATTGCACTTGACTTTATAATAGTTATGTTCCAGTAAGATTGTACTGTAATGTTTTCATGAATTATATGCATTATACTTATATAAAATATTAATTTAACATTGCATTGTAAACTCAACTCTACACAGTAATTATTGTGGAATATTTAAAAATATCCAGAATCTTGTATTCTAGTTCAGATTAATTTAATCAAAACCTCATAGGATTGAGTTAAGTGATGCTTAGTTATCGAATAAAGCAGAGTTTTATACTACTGTTCGTTCAACATCATCCTAGCATATTTAGATAAATGAAGAAAATTATACTTCTCTGATAATATTTATAATATTGGATAAAGTGATAACTTTAAATGTCACTGAGGCTGTCCTTTGTTTACTGGTTATTGGGCCCTCAAAAACAACCAGTTGCCTCTGCATAAAAATGAAGAAGGTATTTCTAATAGTTAACTAGTGCTGTGGAAAAAGTTACCCTAAGACTTACAGGTTTACTACAGCAAACATTTATTATCTATCATTTTCTGAGGGTCAAGAAAACCTGAATGTCATTGGTTCAGGGTCTCTCATAATGCTTCAAGATGTTGGTCCTGGCTGCAGTCATATCAAAGTTTAACTGGGGGAAGATCTTCTCCCAGACTTATTCATATGGCTTTTGGCAGGTCTGAGATTCCTGCTGGTTGTTGGCTGGATACATCAGCTCCTTGCCAGATGGGCCTATCCATAATTCAGCTCACATGGTAACTGACTTTCTGTAAACAAGTAAGAGAATTAGAGAGAGGCCCAAATCAGAAGCTATAATCCTTTTGTTACCTAATCTCAGATGTGACATCTCATAACTCTGCTGTATTAGAAGTGAATCTATATGCCTAGCCTACTTTTGAGAGGAGAGAATTACACAAGGATTTAAATACCAAAAAGCAGGGATCAGTGGGGCCCATTTTTTAGACTGCCTATCAGAGCACTAATCATTGATTTCAGTATCACTGCCTTCTCCTCCACTTTTATTTATGTTAATATTAATAATTCATTTGATCATTTATTCATATATTTTATTGATTTGCTGAGGTCTATTTTTCAAGACATTACCCATTATGATTTTATGCATTCCTTAGTCTGTTCAGGCTGTTATAACAAGGTACCACAGACTGGGTTGCTTACAAACAACCAAAATTTATTTCTGACATTTTCAGAATTTGTAAAATCCATAATCAAGGCACCAGCAAGATCCAGTTTTGATGAGAACTCTCTTCCTTGTTCATAACAAGGGCTGCACGTGGTGAAAGGGGCTAAGGATCTTTCTGGAGTCATTTTTTTTAAGCACTAATCTCATTCATGAAGTCTCCATCCTCATATTCTAATGATCTCCCAAAGACCCCATCTCCTAATACAATTATATGTGGCAATAGGATTTCAACATATGAATTTTAGGGGGACATGTGAAAAGCATGCTCCCATGCAAACCTTTTGCTATGAAGAACTAGCTAGCTCTGAGAGGGGCAGTCTCTCCCTAGTCAGTGAGGCCACAAATGCCAGAGCATCTAGCATACAGAAAATAATAGTTAAAATAAGAAAATGTAGTTAATATAATTTGGCCTATGATGAATGGATGCCAAATAGATAAATACAGAATTTAAGAAAGGACAATTGGAACAGAACCATCAGACAAACCCAAATAGAGGTGTTTCTACAAAATGAATAGCCTGTATTCTTCAAAAATGTCATCATTAAAGACAAAAGTATGTAGGGAAACTATCCAATTTGAAGAAGACTAGTGCTTTTTGTTTGAAACATAGCAATAATTCACCTTGATGGTCACATAGGCCCAGTTTAGCAGACCTCAGCTCTTTCATTCTATTACTGCCCAGCTTAGCCATGCTGTTATTCTAGAGAGGAGGCATAGATACAACAGGGAGTAGGAATAAAGAACTAAATTGATTTAATGGGGTCCTATGGCAACATTTTATTTTATGGGGAAAGTGTGCTTCGTTCTGTTTTTGAAATGTGTTCCAGAGTAAGGGCTTGCTGTTCCAACTAAAGCAGGTGAGAAGCAAGGGTAGTAATTTTGTGTTCATGCATTTAAGGCACTAACATGAAAGAGAAGGAGGCCTTTCGTGGTAGACAGTTTATTGAAGATTACTTGGTCTGTCAATCCCCTCTTTAGGAGGCATTGTTTGTAAAGCTCAAAGATCCTAAAAGAGCTAGAATTGATTACATCAGTGGGAAAGCTTGATATATCTTAATTCCCGAGGCATGAGGGGTGCACCTGCATTCATCTCTTGTTATATATAATTTAAGGTAGGGCCAGGGAAAATCTGACAGAAGTTGGATTATAGAAAAGAAAGTCAGACATCATTTATTTGTCAGGCTTAGCCTTATCCACGCTCTACAGGCAACTACAGTTGTTAATGTTAAAGCTTCTCTCATCATCGTGTTGCATTTTAATTCCTTCTCATAGTGTATTTTATATAATCTGAAAAAGTCTTCGTATTTATTCTAACAAATAAAGACAAGTTTTCTAGGCAGGATTAGTTTCCTTTTTTGAAAATTGTATATCAGATTTATAGAAAACTTGTGTTTAGAATGTTTTAAGAAAAAGAATCTAAATCAACTAGAAAATTCAAAAGGATGTACAAGGACATAAAAATGGGATAGTAAGAAAATTAGAAGCCAGAATAGTAATTATATAATAAAAAAAATAAAAATAATAAGTAATTTTATATGGATCATAGGTAAAAATCTATTATTAATATTTCTGATATTTCTGTACAAAGTAATATGCTTTAGCATAAAAACAAAAATATCTTTATCTAAAACAAGGAAAAAGTAAAAATATATAATGAAACTTTAAAAATATGTTTTAAATGTCAGTATCAATAGGCTCATATGAATTTAAAGATAATGTGTTTGAACATAGTTCATATATACACAGGATAGAAATCTTGCAAAAATAAAAATGCACATATATTTAAATGTTTGGTACAAAGAAACCCACACTGATATTTTTTAAAAATTCTCAACAGTTGATAGTACCTTGTATAGTTATTTAAAAAATGTTTTCTCTTAGAAAGAGTATTCTGCCTAATCCTCAAAGAGGATTATCCCAGGTACATAATTCTATAACTAAAAATCAATGTCAAAAATATTTTAAGGATGAAGGTTTTAACTAAAAACTAACATTTTTCTTGAAGTCTTATGTGACACATTTCATCACTGAAGGTTAGATTAGTAGTTCTAATAGTAGTGAGCAGTAGTAGCTGCAGTAGTGATAGGAGTGGTGGTAATAAAGTTAGAATATTAAGAAAAGTTTAATCATAAATCTGACTTTTTGAAATTGATAGTTCTGGGTTCTGACCAAATGATATCTAGGATCAAAATATGCTTAAAACTTTAAAGGCAATGTCAGCTTTATTGTCTACATAAAACATGGCCTGTGAATTATGGGACATCTCCAAAATCAATTAGTTTTTAATATGTATAGGTCAACAATGAAGCAATATGTTCATAGTAAAGAATCCTATTTTACTGTGAATTTGTATCATCATTTTGAAAACCTCTTGGTTTAGGTTAAAACATATTAGAAATTATCTATATCAACAGATCTTGTCAGCCATTTATGCTATTTAAATAATGTTAAACAGATTCAAGTGTTTTTCTATTTTCCTTCATATAAATTTGATACATATTTTTCAATTATATGGGCATTTGAGATAGAATTAATAATATTTTATAAGACTGACACTAAAGTCAATAATGTTATCAAATAACCTTTAGAAATGAAATCCATTGCAATAAAAAATACATGAAGTTTTATGTGAAATTCAATATGAATTTGTTTTATAAACTTAAATACATTAGAGTGAAAACCAAGTCTATAATATACAATTTACCCACTGTTTCAAAAAATTTTACAGGAATTTTCCCTCTTTGTCAATTAACTAGTCATAGAATCAGAAGATAAATCTTCAGTTTTTCATTCCTTGTTTCATTGTCATTTGCTATCTCCCCACCTTCCTGGTGTTTCCTGCAGACTCAGGATTGTCAGAGGCTGATAAATTGGTGCTTTCACTTAAAGCATCTCCCTTGCCCTCTAAATCCCCAATCCATCTACTACGGTCTGTGATTCCTGACTACAAGGCTTTGCGGGCTTCTGTCAGCACTATTCAGCTAAACTAGAGAAGGAGACAGATTTGCTACTGCAAAATTTGTGAGAATGTAAAAAAATTCATATTTTTTAACACTTTCTTTTGCTTTCCTTTTTTTCAGTCATATAGTTTAATTCTACTAGCTATATTTGATTATATGGCTTCATATTTTAATTACTAATTTCATTATATTGTTTAATGATATATTTTATTTTCTCAGTAATAAAGTCCAGCAATGTATCTTAATGGTATATTATATGGGTGATGACATTTTGCACAGGGTGAGTGAGTGAACATGAAAATATGAAGGAATTTTAATTAGCTGGTATGTTTATTTAACTGAAGAATAAATAAATGCAGTGGTAATTGTTTTATTAGAAAAAAATCACAAATATGACTGTTTATAAAGTTAAATAAAATTTCCAATGTATAAATATTATCAGTCTCTTACTTTGGGTAAAAATTTAATATCATCTTGATGGATATTGACATTTATGAACTAAATATTTTACCTTAATTATAGTCAAACAAAACTGAAGTTTAATAAAGAGATAATTTTGAGTTATTGTTTAAAACATTTTATTCTGTTTTATGCACAATATTGATTTGTACAAAACATTATAACATTAAGACATGGATTGTGCCTGCAAAAGACCTAAACAATGAATTAGATAAAGCATCACCAGAACTGATTCTTGAGTTAAAATATCCTGACTTGAATCTTAGCTGTCTCTAAAAGATAAAGACTTCAGTGCTTTTTTGATGAGAGGAAAAGAGAAAAGTACTGGTTATAAAATTGCATTTTCTTTAGGCACACGATGTCTGTAATTAAATTGTGTATATCCAGACACTGTTGTTTTTCCTGCCTTTATATCCTATGATAGGAATATTTTCTGGATATTTATGGTCACTTTACATGATTAATATCTGTTTGTTGACTGTGCATTTATTATTGTCTGTTATATAAACTCACAATCTGTTTGCAGTCAATGTCCTAAGAAATTTTAAATTAGTAGTTTACAACCACTAACTAATCAGTGAGTAATATTTTTTATTTTAGGAAAGAATTAGGCTCAACTCAGTTGCTCTAAAAATGTGACTATACTCTCCATTTTATGTAAAAAAGTTTGGTAACTGTAGCCACAAATATCTCTATGACTTTTGTTTCTTTGTTTTTAATCAGAAAAGGCTTCCATAAATTTGTTAAATATTTGAGTTTTCCAGTCTGTTTATTTGAATAGTTCTTGGAATATATGAACCTTTTTATTTTTAAAGATATTTTATTGATTTTGAGAGAGAAAAGGAGAGGGAGAGAAAGAAAACATCAGTGTGAGAGTGAAACATTGATTGGCTGCCTCCTGCACATCCCCTACCAGGGATCAAGCCCAAAACCCAGGTATGTGCCCGGACCAGAAATCAAACCAGCAATATTTGGGTGCACTGGACAATGCCCAACCAAGTGAACCATACAGCCAGGACTGAACATTTTTTTAAATTATTTTTTACAAACGATAATGAAAAGGTTTGAATGGATATACCATTTGGTTCAGTCAACTGTAGTCAGTTCTAGCTCAATTAAAGCTCCAGAATTATGTTCTATGAAACACAATTTCTACTCAGGATTTGAATCAGTATTACTTAGCTAGTAGATATGCAATTTGACACCAAAAAAGTGCAAGGGAAAATGATTCACATGATCTGAAAAATTTAGGATAATTTTAGTGTGATTTAAGATTTCTAAAATGCCACTCTGTCTAAGAATATATCCATTACCCTCATATTATATTTATCTAGTGTCCATTAGATATTAAATTTCATATACAATTACTAAGTTTAACTTGAATATCCTTCAGAACTACTAAATGTTTTGGGCAGAAAACATAGAATCAGAATAATCTACTTTAGGAATTGACTCATTTTTTAAAAATACCACTAATTGGATTTTAAATGTATTTTATGAAAAATCTTGAACAGAATCCTCTTTTATTTATCTTTAATATTTAAAACAAATAATTTTTTAAAAACAGCCATCTTCATTAAGTGTGTTTACTAGGGATTTTATTTTTTATTTCTAATAAATATATTTATGGTTAGCTTTTCAAAGTAAGTAATTTTATTTCTGACTGGTATAAGATACATAAT
This sequence comes from Miniopterus natalensis, assembly GCF_054644295.1. Classification (NCBI taxonomy): domain Eukaryota; kingdom Metazoa; phylum Chordata; class Mammalia; order Chiroptera; family Miniopteridae; genus Miniopterus; species Miniopterus natalensis. The sequence continues at coordinate 11,138,303 of NC_142096.1, forward strand.
TTAAAGCAAATGACTACAGTGGGCCTACTACCAAGAGGGTCTTCTGAATCATTGTTGGTCCTCAGAGCGTCATTTTTGTTCTTTCATGACTCCACTGAGTATTTTGCCATTACCAATTATAGCCTATACACCAAAATTCTACTAACATTTCAAACCTCTGGGGTAACACAGTGAGATCACTGTCATGCTCGAGAACACTCAGTGATTTCTGTTATTATGTTATAAACTACAACTGGCTTAGCTGCCCTTGGAAAAATATATCTTGTACTCTGGGTCTAAAAAGCAAAAGGTCTCTCTAATCTGCTTCCTGTGTATAAATGAGCTTTGAAGGCACAACTGGGATTGGGTTTCATTACTTCAAGTCCCTAACATTAGATATTTTGAAAGGGTTTTTAAACTTGATCAAAGTACAAATTATATCTTGCAACTGGTAAATACAGACAAAATTATGCATTTAAAACCACCACCACATACACACAGACCCCTTACCAAAAATGCCTAAATTTGCCTCCTTTCACATTGGTGCTTTCAAGGTAAAAAAACACAAAACCTTACATTTAAAAAGGGGGGAGGGGAGGGAAAAGAAATGTATTTTTAAAAAGGACATATATATTATTTAGGGACAGTGGCATTCAGTTATAGAAATCAGGTCACCTTTACAACCCTTGCATTGTAAAGAATTTTTAGACATTGATCCTAGAAATGTATAAGTCATATTTGTAATCAACCTATATTTTAAATGTTAAATTCATCAAATAATTGTTTTCCTTGACAACATATGTTGTTAGTTCTATGTAAGAATATGTAACTTTACTGAGGCATCAATTTAAATAGTGTAATTCTGGTATAGTCTAACAAGACAATCCCTAAATTAAATACGACCAGTTTTCCAATTTGATAACTGAAGCAAATGAACCTCAGAGATGTGAACCAAGCAGCCTATCCTCGCGTGGTGAGTCCATAAATGAACCAAGTGCACCCTAGCACAGGTATCACCCAAAACCTGCTGGTAACCTCTGCGCTCTTCAGATTCAGTAGGACCTGGAACAAACTGGAGCCTATAGTAGTAGCTCACTCCATTCCACTTTCCTCATCAGGAGTTTGGGAGTAGACCCAGGGATCCTGAAGTATCACCTTGGGATTTCATGTGAGTTAACATTCAGTTGAGCAATGGAAAGAAATGAGTGTCTGTGAGGTTGCTGAGACAATTATGAAAAAACTGGAGCTAGACAAAAAAAGCCCAAAGTGTCCCTCAGTTGACCTTTCTTGTCCCCTGAAGTGTTGATTAAGCAGACTATCTGGAGTATGTTCAGGTATCAGGGAGTGAGTAAAATAGATTAGAAAAGGTACTCATTCTACTTGAGGCTCTTATCAGGAGTGAAATTTCTCTTCTGATACCATTTTGGTCAAAGCAAATCTGCAGTCAAGCATGGAAGAATAATCCCTCAGGAGATGAGGCGGGGTGTTGGGGTACCTTTATGAGACCTAATACTATCTCTTGCCTCTCCTCCTTCTGAAGCCTCTTAGGCTGGCCCACCCAGGCAGAGCATCTGCTGCAGTTAGTACACAGTGACTATCCACGCATTCTCTTTTACTGCAGATTGTTTTGCAGTTGGGTTGGATGGAGGTGATATGTGTCCAGCCAAGGCAATTAAAAGCCATTTTGACTCCTTTATCATCTTCATTATCTGATTTCCAAATATTGAGATGGTGGCATCAATAGAAGGGTAAAGTGTGGAAACCTAAGTCACTGTCTTTAACAGCTATGCCTCTGATTTATAGCAGATTTTCTGTGAATGGGAAATAAACCATTCTTGGATGACAATACTGTGATTTTGGATTTATGGGCTACCACCACATAGCCTCACTTATATTAACTAGTTCAGCTGCCCTCCATCATGAATTTTTATGACTTCAGTTTATCTCAAGAACCAGCAGCAGATATGTATTTTACTTTGGTACTAATGGCACTGTGCTATTGAGTCCTATTTCTTTCTTTTCACTTATTCTTCTTTTCCTAACTAAGCTTATAAAAGTTACACAAAGGGTATAAGATGACTTCACAGCCTAACTGAACAACATAAGCAATAGTAAAATGCCTGAAATTTTTGACTACCCTCAATGGTTTAATAATAAAACTTCCTTTGAATTATCAATTAAAGTTGTGTCTGCGGAGAAATTAAAACATAATAAAAATATCCTCTTTTTCATCATAGAAAATTACACACAAAATAATTTTAAGTATGTGTATATAGTTTATATTCTCATTTGTTTTTAATAAGTAGTGTCTTATATCTTATTCAGATTTCTATCACTTTCCGTATTTTGCCAGCATATTTATTTTCAACAAATGCACACAACGCACAAATGTTTGCACATCTCTCTTTCAGAATATGCATCCAATCTCTCTAACCTTTTTCTGACGGCAGAAGACAAATGTAGCAGACACTGTTAGTGGTTTACTTAAAATACAAGTTCCCTTGTTCCTTCTTCCTAACAAAATCCCAATATCGTGTAGGTGACTCATGGTGGCTGACCCTACTTCCAGTTTCTGTTATAAATTCTGATTAGTCCAAGTAACTTATGATGCTCACAGCCCTACAGTGCTGAATATGACTGCAATCTAAGGCTGCTAATCGGACATGAAGCAGTATTACCCGGGTATAAACCAGGTACAATTTCCTCACTCCATTGAGTAACTTGGACATCTTTTCCCATTTATGCACATTGTATTGGATGTCTGGCATATCTTCAGTCACCTTGATACCAAACTAAAGATAAAGCCAACATTTGGTAAAAGTAAAAGTCGAACAATTAGAGAAAAACTAGAAGAGAGCAAAAATGAGTTGTGCCCATATCCCGCCTTAGCCAAGGATTAATCAGTTAAATGAAAATAAATCTTAGTTTATCACTTTAAGTGCAGATACAGGATATTTTTTTATAAATTTAATATTTTATAATATGAGAGAGTGAACATCCTATAGTGCCTGGCACATATATAGAACTAAGTAAATCATTATTTAAATACGAAAAGGTTTATTTTTATTATATTTATTGACAAATACAAATATAAGTAATAAAAATAAGTTTCTAAATGATGTCAAATATTTTCTTTTGGAAGAAGATGCATTATTTGTTTTAACTTAACACATTAACTACTACAAAAATTTTTTAAATGAATGATTTGTCAAATTTTTTGTGTCCCTTCCTGTGATTTGGAGATAATGAATAACTGAACAAATGCAAACAATTACCTTGAATACAAGTATAACCAGAAATCCCATAACTTTGTATCAAATTAGAGAAAATACTGTCAATGTATGTCTGCCACTGAGCTCTGTTATCACAATGGTATTTCCATTCCTTTTGTAAGATGCAATTGCATACATTAAATTCACAGCAGAGATCTATGTTTAAAAATAAGCTACCAGATAATCTAAAATAAGAGCAATTACCAGAAGGAATGTTCAGTATATTGTCTACCCTTTTGCCCATGAACTTTTAATGAGATTTCCTCGGGGGCATGACAGACACATTTCTAAGTTTGTCAAGAATGCCAGAATAGGTGAATGTGCACTTACCATCACAGTGGAGGAAGATAAAATCATAGCCAGTTACATCTCCTGGAATTAAGAAAAACCATATTGGGATCCTTAAACCACCTAAATGTAGATAGAATAGCTGTACTCTAACATAATATCTATGCCTCAGTTTAATTCTTTGTAAATTAGCTTAATATTTGCCCCATAGAACTGCAAAGATTCAAAACCTTAGCAAGAATCGAGCAAAGTTACTGGAGTAATTTAGCTGTTCATTAAACACTTATCTAGCATTTCTTTCTTGTCGTCTTTGTTGTTTGTTGTCTCCCACACCACACTGTAAGAAGCAAGCTCCATTCTCTGCAGATGAGTCTTATCATACCCGCTCTTCATAAGAACATGCCTGGCTTCATGTTCTCATGTTCTCCTTTTGCATATTTTAGGTCAGTGACTCTCACAGTTGGTGCACAAAGGAATCACATGAGCGGCTAGCTAAATAGCCTGATACTTAGGGCCTACCTCAAAGTGTTCTGACTCAGTAGCTGTGACTCTGTATTTTAATAAGTACCCTAGACAACACCAAAGCAGGAAACCTCCAGCTCATCTTTAGAAAGAAGTGTTGGAACCTTCACACTATGATCCAAGTCATAGGGTATTGAGATAGGGAAACACATTAGGGACATAAATTAGGGAAGCCAGTGAGTATCTTCCTCTGTACAGGTTATGAAAGTAATTATCCAGTAGTAGGGGTAGTAGGTCAAGCTTGGAAATCTTGGCAATCTTAGATTAAATGTTGTATGTTGGGCAAGGAAGCTCTGCCATCACATGTTTCAGATTTCCTGCACAACTAGCTGTAACTCTACAATTTTTAAAATTGTGTAGAGAGGAAGGGGGAGGGAGAGAGAGAAACATCGATGAGAGAGAGACATAGATCAGCTGCCTCCTGCACACCTCCTACTAAGTATAGAACCCACAACCGGGACTGTGCCCTGACCAGGAACTGAACTGGGGACCTCGTGATTCATGGGTCGATGCTCAACCCCTGAGACTCACTGGCCAGCTGCTCCCATACTCTTTTGACAAGAGGGCTTCTACTTGTTGGCCCCGAGGATGCTATGCCCCAGTTATGTTCATGGACCATCATTTACCTTAACTTTTCCATGCTGTGTAGGACTCTATCCCCTCGTTCATGAATGGTGTTTCCTTCTCTGCATTGGAATTCTACTCATCCTTCAATATCCAGTCACATCAATTTTCTGTGACTTTCAAAATAGAGTTGCTCCCATATTTATATTTTTCTCACATCCTCCAAATTCCTACAAATTCTGCCTTTTTGTGTTGTATTATATATTTTCAGCTTTGACAAATTTTTATGTGTTTCCTGCAATCTACTTCCTAAATGAAAACCCATTACCAAATGAGATACACCTTTGAAATGAACATATGTATTCTTTTTTATTTTAATGAAAATAACTTTGTAACAACCTTAAACTTTTCATTTTTTGTTCACTGGCTTTATTATTTGGATCTTAATTTTGTTATTAAATTTAAATATGTGTTGAATGACAATATTATTAATTAAATAATTAAATAGTGGGGTCTTATATACACTTAAGTGTTACATAGAGATTTCAGGACACCTACTTTTTCTTACAAATTGTGTTTAGAATTCCAAATTATGTTTAACTAATGTACAATGATATTTCTTCAAATTAGAAACTATAATTAATATAATTTACTCTGATATAATTCTAAAATAATACAAAATATTGTTTTTATTAAAATATATACAATGAACAAAAAAAACTTTAGATTTTTAAAAATTCACTTAGGAACTTAAATATAAATTTTTATTTAATTGAATTTTTAAAATTTGATTAGGAACTTACATAAGGATTAGTTTTTGGATGAATGTGTTAGTTTTAGTTTCCCAACAAATTAATACGTGAAGGAGAAACAATATGAACTCTTCTAACTTCCTTAATAAATAAATAAATAATACATGAAATGATAGCTCGAAACTAATATATGGATATATTTACAAAAAACAAAGAAATTGCAGGAAAATTATTTGTAAAAAAAATGTAGCATGAGTTCTTATGCAGTTTAAAACAGAAACAATTATGTTGTTCTTAGATAATGGCATTTTATTTTAATATGGATAATATTAATATAGAAGAAATTACTTAGAAATTATCTGAAATTACTCCGAATTTGTCAGGGCTTAATGTAACCATATTATTTAATAGAAGTTTCTCAAAGAGATTGGATATTCATAATACATAATTGTAAGTGCACAAGTCATTTGTGGCAATCTCTACACTTGAATTCTTTAAAATAATCATATAATAAAGCCCTGTAAATTCAGCGTTTCAGGATCAATACAGAGGCTAATAATAGGAAAGCTTGAACAGGGATTTTGATTCACGTAGACATAGGGGTGTTTACCTGAATGGCAATCAGAAAACGGAATAAAATTATCTCTGAGGATAAACACTTTAAAACCATTATGATGGTACACTTTACCAGTACACACTGTTTAGATCTGTAGCTTACATTGTGGAGACATGTGTCTATATATAGACCATATGCTTGTGAGAATTGAATTTCTAGTCTACTGAACAATTGATTCCTCCTGATTTTTAGTGATGTGACTTCTTAAAGTATCACTCCAACAAAGGTATTAATTTAAGCTTCAGCTTTTCCCTCAGTTTGAATAGTCAAAGAAAGCTAATGTAATCTAGTTCTAACCACAGCTAACATGAAAATCTGGAAGAAAACACTGATATTTGCAGCAAACAAAAATGCAGAGACTGTTATAGAAAAAATTAAAGGTTCAAAACAAAAGATTTCAGAATAAATACTGAAAGCAGGCTACTATCTGGCCAAACAAGGTCTTCATATAAATCAACTGATAAAAACAATTCACTATTATAGACTGAGCATTATCTGTAAGTGGAAATATGTATCTAGTTGAGTTGAAACACCTTGAATTTCAACTACTAAAATAAAAAATATAAGGATGTGGATAATGTCCATAGGCAAAAAGAGGTATTTTAAATAAGCAGAAAAAATCCATAAGAAAAAATAAAAAGAAAGAAAATGAAGAACTACTGAGCATAATTACAAGTGTGTTATCTTCTGCAGGCTTTTGAAGTTCTGTCTAGAGTCAGGCCAAAAGTACCTCATATTTATGCCATGGATAAAAATAAATAAAAACATATTTGCAATTATAAGTATAATTTTGCTATATAATACAATATAAGATAAATGTGATGTAATGTAAATTCTCTTGTTTTGTGAAATAAAATTATTAATGTTTTTAAATATACATTATTAGAGATATTTATAGTTTTGGAGTATATAATTGTTGATATCAGAGCATATATACATTATAATATTTAAAATATATATCATTGTGTTTATAACCTTAAAGTAAATGACATACACTAGCTGAAATAATTGAAATTTCAATAGATTAAAGACAAACTTACTTATAAAAATGTCAATGATACACATAAGTAATGTCAAATTTCTCAGTTTTCCCAAAAAAATATAATGAGAGTAATACATTATTGCATTTGGTCTTTAATATGTAAGGATTAGAATTTTCCAATTACCAAGGGGTTTAATCTCTTATAGAAACAAATTCTTATCAGAACTTTGCAGAAGAGAATGTTTTCCCCTCTACTTATTAAAGTTTGTCATACTTTTATATTACAGTGTCTAATGAAATTTTGTTGCAATGACAGAAATATCCATGTATAAAATAGAGGTCAAAGTTGCATAAATTCATTCTTCCAGATTGCTGTTATAAGTTTGGATAGTTCTTTGAATACACAGAGGAAGTATAATGAGAATGAAAGCAAAATGGATGTTAAAAATAACCATCAAAGGTCTACCTAGTCATTGCCATATATTTTAAAGTTATTCTCACATTGATGCTGAGTTTTGAAAAGAAACTCCCCACTCCGAGTACATGAATATAAAGTAAAATACTGAAATTAAATGTACTATAAGCAAAATCAAATAAAAAATTAATTACTGAGCCCTGGCCACTGTGGCTCAGCTGATTGAGCCTAGTCCCAGGCATGGAGAGGGAGGTTGGATTCCTGGTCAGGGCCATGGCCGGGTTTCGGGCTAGATCCCCAGTAGGGGGAGTGCGAGAGGCAGCAAGTCAGTGGTTCTCTCTCATGGATGTTTCCCTCTCCCTCTCCCTTCCTCTCTCTCTCTCCCAAATAAAAAATAACATATTAAAAAAATTAAGTACTGAAATTTGAATGTAGCATAATCTCCACCTTATTTTTAAGTAACCAGAGGGAGATATATGCATATATGTTCAATATGCTTTCTTTTACAGATATGAATTCCTCATATTGAGCCATCAAATCACTTATGGCAATGTAAAGTAACTAACGTAAATCACACCCCCTTTCTCATCTTTACGTTTAGGAGTGTTTTGTGACTGTGATAGCAGAGTGTAAATAAGAATAGTATAATTCAGAAGCCATAGCCAATAGGAAAATGAGAAATTCAGCTGTAGCTCACTGCTCTATTTCTGGGGATTACTTGCTGATCTGGTTGTAAATAAAGCATTTTAATTAAATCAGATTTCAGGCAAATGTTTTTTCTTTGTTGTTGCAAAAAAGCATGGGGGGAAAAATGTACGGGGATAGTAGTATATGATGGTGGGAGAAGACGCTACTGCTTGTGAACCAGAATAAGAGGAAAGAAAACAAGTGGCCAGTCAGAAAACTCTAGAATACAACCTCATTTCTTCACTCATAAGGACACTACTACCTCGTTACTGAACTATTCACTGTGTCCTGTTCTTACAGTTACAATGTACATGGGAACCAAATAGAAAATATAGATGCTACTATAGAGTCAATTAATACATGGTGATAGTAATGAATGATATCCTTGGGCATTTATGAAGGAATGTATCCATAAAGATGAGTTGTCAGAGAATGTATCAAAGTGGAGACTGCCCTTAAATTGGTCTTTGAAATGAATATGAGATTTGTATTACTAATTCAGATAAAAAAACGTGATGTTGATTAAATTGGGTTTAAAATTTTTTTTTTTTTTTTTTAGGAACTTCCATAATGTTTTTCATAGTGATTGCACCAATTTGCATTCTCACCACAGTGCACGGGAATTCCCTTTTCTTCACATCCCTGCCAACACTTATTTGTTGTTTTATTGTTGATAGCCATTCTGATAGGTGTGAAGTGATAATGTTTCATTGAGGTTTTCATTTGCATTTGATTTCAATTATATGTGGCATCTAAAGAACAAAATAAAAGAACGAATAAAACAGAAACAGACTCATAGATACAGAGAGCAGACTGGTGGTTGACAGGAGAGGGGATTTGGAGAACTGGGTGAAAAGGATGAAGGGATTAAGAAGTACAAATTGGTAGTTAAAAATTAGCATCACATGGTATACCTTAAGCTTATGTCAATTATATCTCAATAAAGCTGGGGGGAAATTCAAATCGGTGAACAGACACCCCACCAAATAAAATAGATAGAAGGCAAATACATTGCATGTCATTAAGGAATTACAATTAAATCAGTGAGATACCACTACATACCTAAAGTTCAAACACAAACAATACCAGTTGCTGACAAACATGTGGAGCAACAGAAATTCTCTTTTCTGGTGAGAATACAAAATGTGACTGCTACATTAGAGAAAAGTTAGGTAGTTTCTACAAAAGGAAACATACTCTTACCATATAACCCATCAATTATGCTCCTTCATATTTACCTAAATGAGTAAATTCTTATGTACACATAAAACTTCCACATGGATATTTATGTCAGTTTTATTCATAATTGCCAAAACTTAGAAGCAACCAAGAGGTCTTCTGGTAGGTGAATGAGTAAATAAACTGTGATACATCCATACGATGGAATAGAGCTACATGTTAAAAAGACGTAACTGTAGCAACCTTAAGTGCACATTACTAAGGGAGAGAAGCCAATATGAAAAGGCAATACAGTAATATAATATGATTCCAGCTATATGACATTCTAGAAAAGACACACTATAGGGAGAATAAAAATATCATTGGATGTCAGAGGATGTGGGATGGGGAAGAATGAATAGTCAAAGAATAAATAAAAATGTATAGAACATAGAGGATTTTTAGGGGAATGGAATTTCTCTGTATGATCGTCTAATAGTAGATGAATATCAAGAGTGAGCCTTAATGTAAACATATATCAATGTCGCTTCATGGATTGTAACAAATGTACCAATCCATGTGTGGGGACAGGAGGCATATGGGAACTCTGAACTTTTGTTTCAGTTTTGTTGTAAACATACAACTGCTCTAAAAAAAGTCTTTAAAATAGGTGTATCTCCAATGCAATGTTTGGTATGACTCTCTATATATATATACACACACACACATATATATGTATATATATATATATATACACAAATTCTTATAAATGACACTTTTTAAAAGGCCATTTCAGTTTTTGAATTGGGTAACTTTTTTGTGTGTATTTGAAAATGACGTGTTTCTTATAAAGACTAGAATTTATTTAACTTTGCAGTCTATTGAGTTTTACTTTATTCCCTGATGTCTTCATGGATATACACCTCAAATGTGTAAGAAAATATTTTTATTTGTGGCCTTATAAGTTACAGAACTTTTTTACTCCTTGAACTATCTTTGATGCCAGTTCATGACAGTTTTCACAGTGAATATTTTATCTATGATATAAATTTGTCCTGAGCATGGGTTTCAGATAACTGGGATAGAGGGAGGTCAAGGAACTTTTACTTTGTCTCTTACCCTATTTTCCAAAACCAGCCCCCACAGAACCCACAAGCAAAATACTTTGTTTTAGTTACAAATTTAAGGGTAGGTGCTAAATATGAAGGCAGTTGAGGAGGATATTTAAATTAGAGCACATTTTGAAACAGATGAAGTCATCTATACAAAAATGCATGCTGCTGTAGGGCAAAATGCATAATGTCAATTTCCAGATTCTCTTTAGTATCATGGAATTTTATGCTATAAGCTTAAAATGTACAACTATTGTCAAAAGGTCCTAAGCTCAGAGAAAAAAAGACAGACATTTGATGGATGTTATTTTCCAGTTCTTTTCATTTCCAAGGCAGATAATTATGTGGAATTGTGACAATCACTGTGGTGCTTTAAGGATGGAATGCCTAAGCACAGCTATAATAGTTTTAGCAGCATGTTACTACCATCCAGGAACTTGGCACTACTTTCAGGTTAAAAATTTTATTAAAGTATTAACACTGTGAAAAAGCAGACCAGCAAAGGTTGGACTTTAAACAAAGTAAATTTTTTATTTTATTTGCTGTTCTCATGTCTCATAGATACAATTAAGCATAATAATTAAGCATGTGAACTTTGTGTGCCATTTGCCTGTGTTCAAACCACGGCTTCCTCACTTTGTAGCTTACTTCTTTGCAACCCAGTTTTCTCATCCATATGTTAGAGTTGTTAATAGTGTCTTCCTCAAAGGGATGTTGTAAAATTAAATTAGTTATGTTCTGTAATTTTTTTGCACATTGTTCAGGATAGTAAGTACTCAATACTATTGTTAAAAATACTATTTTACTGCTTATGTCAAGTAACTATTAGTAATGTTATCTTCTGCCACTTATTTTGAGAAATATCCAGATATTCTTGGAAAAAAAAAGAGAAATATCAAGAAGTTTAATAGCTCCCATTCTTTCTAAATAGTTGGTCATTTACAGAAATTGATATTTTCAACACAAGTGTAGAAAGGTTAATTTAATTATGAACCAAACTATTTAAGAACATTTTGCATATGTATGTAATCCTTACTTTATTTCATACTTATTCAATAGTATTAAAAACAATATATTGCTTATTAGAAATGCTTAGCATGCTTACTAAATTGTTAATATTTTAATTATCCTGCAACAGTATATTCAAGATTTATAAAAGTATTTTTATTAATTATTAATTTATCCAAACTGTTAAAATTTCCCCAAATATTGACTAAGAACAACTTAGAATAATTTGCTAATTTAAAGCACAATAGAAATGCTAGATGCATATTTATATGCCTTAAATGTATTTTAAAGAAGCCAGAGTACTAAAAGTGAAGGAATTATGTCATTTGCACAAGCTTTTAAGCATATCCTGCAGTGAAATATACCATTATTGCTGAATGCCTGCTGTTTAACATATTTAAGTCATTTACCTGCTATGACTTAAAGTGGATAATTCAAAGTTATTGCACTTTTCTGTACTCTTGTATTTTTTGATGTCCTAAAAAAAATGATCTCACCTCATGCACCTTACACCTATGAGGAAATTGAGTTTTATAGTTATGAATTCTAGAAAATCATATGAATGGAAATCTGGATATTTAAAATGAGAGAAAACATATAAGAAATTATGAACATGTAGGTAAATATAAAAATTTTTCCTGTTTTCAAAAACATTAAAAGATCATTGAAAATTTAAATAAAAAATAAACAAATAATTGAAATTTTTTAAAAAATTACAAATAAACATAATATATTCTGATTTTAATGCAAATATGGGGGAAATATCCAATAATGACAGCACAAAGCAGGAAGAAGAGGAATTGGCATTTACAGTTTTATGGATCTTAAAAAAATAAAGTGGTATGAAAATGTTTGAAGGTCAGTTGTAATAAGTTGAAGAGATATACTATGCATTTATTTAGATTTTAACTTTCTTGAAGCATAATTTTCATACAATAGATTGCACATATTTAGTATGTACAAACCAACGAGCTGTGAAACCACATTCAAGATATTGAACCTACCCATAATCCAACGTATTTCCACATGCCCTTTTGTAATCCCTCAATATATTTACATCTAGTGGGGTAGTTGTGGCAGAATCAAAAAGTAATGAATTACATGACAGTAGTTTTCACCCTTGACCAACTCCATAAAACTATGCTTGCTAGGGCTTTAACTTACTGTGCCACAAATGACATACTCCTTGTCAGATTCCCCTGCCTTCTGTGAAAGAATTTACACACTGGATAGTTTGATTGTTACTTGGCCCGCTTTGGGGCCAAAGGGAATGTCTTTTAGGTGAATGAATTATAGGCTGTGTGTACATAACTGTGTCATTAAACCCACATCAACATTCAGGACAAAAGTTTATTGATCCCTGTTTTCTTCCATGGAGACAAACTTTCTGCAGATTTCAGGTAGTTCTCTTTCTCTGTGTTCATTAGTTTGATTTCTGACTCGCGTGGCACATATTTCCAAATGCCTTAGTGGTGTATCACAAGAAGTTGGTTGTGACCAATAGTACCAACTTCTGAAATTGATGCAGACAGAAATATATTAACTGTATTTTAAAATAAAGTTAATTTATCAAGAACACAGTTGAAATTCTGGAACAGTTGCAGGGATGGGGAACCTTTTTTCTGCCAAGGGCCATTTGGATATTTATAACATCATTCGTGGGCCATACAGAATTATTGTTGCTATGAAAAAAACTCCTAAATTTACTGAATTCCATGTCCCACCTGCAGCTGCCTTGACAGGACTAGACCAAATGACTTCTCAGGCCTTATACAGCCTGTAGGCTGGACGTTCCCCACCCCCTGGAAGCCTCATGCTGGAATGGAGTGGGTTGAGAAGTAAATAAGGTGTGAGGCAGTGGTCCTCTCTAAGAAATGCTATCAAGATTATTGAAGGTGAACAGAGAGATGAGAAATTCTGGAGGCACATACAATATTTAAGAAGTAGTGGATGTGGGAGCTATGCTGGGTCATTACTGTGAGAACAGAGAAATTCATTTATCTTGAGAATAAACAAATGGATATTAAAATTTTGTTGATGCAAGGGAGATAGAGCCACTACTGGAAGGCTAATTGATCAATGTTTTAAACAGCCTTGAGATAAGAATTCAAATATAAGCAGTTAGTTTTGGAGGTGTAGAAACACTAGGAGGGCAGTGGGAAACTGAAAATGGAACAAGAAGTGAAGAAGTTGTGTTATCAAGCCAGCTAGCATCATGAGAAATAGCGCAGAACACACATTTGTTATTCCACCCAGCATCAAGAAGATGGTATGTACTTATTTCAGAACTTCTCCTGGTTGTGAATTCAAAGACCTGATGGAGTCCAGTAGCTTTGCCCAGAGAAATACCTCAGGCGCATGGAAATAGTGGCAGCTGGAAGTTGTTCAGGACATCGGAATCGTTAAGGTCTATAGGTGGAGCACTTACAGCCTCACCCAAGTCAAAACATAGATACAAGTTCCAAAACTGAATATTATAAACTCTTGGTTAAAGTACACATTTCTACTTAAGAAGGTAAAAGTTACAGTTTTCATCCAACAAATGATCTCATTTGAACAATTTTTAAATAATTATAGTGGTTATCAAAACAAACGAAAAGTATCATATTTAAATTGTTTCCCTCAATGGAATGTTTGGACAGAATAGATTACAGAATAAAAGCAATGGTTATTCATATAAACTGAGCAGTAATTTTCCATTCACTTTAATTTAGTTATAGGATGACACATACAATTTGTTAAATAAGTTGTGTCTATTTGCCTAATACAATTGCCTGATGTTGAGACTACAGATGACTAAACTGGAAGAGACAAGATACCTTCCTTTTTCACCATTTAAATATTTAAAACTTTTAGGTAAAATGACTCTACTTGTTCTTTAGTCACAAATAAACTGAAGAGATAGTTAAGTGGAAACTACTTTATAAAGACTAGCATTTGAGAAAGCAATATGATGGCTTTGCCTAAAGTGAAACAATCAACTAACTCAATTCGGAGAAGTATAAAAGAGGGTGGAAACTACCCTTTCAAATATTTATTCCTTCCACTGGAGGTAACAGTGCTTCTTTAAATCCTTATATCACAGTCCCAGGGGGTGGTGGATGATTCTGACAAGCTGTGATGCTATGTTCTTAACAGAGCCCAGAGCTTTAAAGCTGTTATACAACAGTGATTTCCTGATATGCTTGATGTGAGTAGAAGGCTTTATTCTAATAATGCTGTCCTGAAACTCTGACACCCCTGTAGTCTTAGAAGGATTTGACAGTCCCTGGGCCCACTGAGAATGACATGTTTAAAATGCTAAATATCAGTGACTGTTGGAGAAAAAGAAGGAAAGTAGTCAGATGAGTACAGATTTCTAGGAATCACTTCTGTACATTTATATATATATATATATATATATACACACACACACACACACATATATACATATATACATATACACACACATATATACACACACACAAGTATAGAATATGACTGCTTTTAACAACTAACATTTAATGCTACACCCATAAGCATTCTACAAACACCTGAAATTTTGCAAATTAAATTTTACTAGCAAGCCCTTTTTTATTATTTATTATTTTAGTTAAATATTATTTGATATTTTTATTAAAAATAAATTCTGTCTCACCCACCAAGCTAATGGGTATGAAGGAACAAGAAATAGTCCATTGCTTAGAAAAGTACAAGACTAAAGAGATCATCTCCATGATGCACAGAAGGGATGTCTAAAAGCTGAGAGTGGAAGAGATGAGTCTGAGGATTTGGGGGCTGATCAAGGAAAAGAAGTGACCCTGAGAAAAGCAGTATTGCACAGTGAACTTTATTGGATAGTTACTGGGACAGGATTGCCTGAGAGATTCATCCATAACAAAAGACCTTCCAGATAAAGCAGTGCAGGGCCACAGCCCAGGAACAGAAAAGTCAAGGGCACTCCCAGAAGAGAGGGTATTTGGAGAGGGAACATAGATGTCTAGATGGTATCTCCTGCCAGCAAAGTGGAGAATCTGCATCAGAGAGCTCCAAAAGGCAGAGACCGTTTGGTGTCTTCTATAAACACATAGCTACAGGGTTTGTTTTTTCCGTGGCTAGATGTTGGGTGGAGCTTCACATGGTATGGAAAGCAGGCAGTCTCTGATGATTTGGGCTATGTGTGAGGTAATTGGATGTCTGTGTACGACTTGCAGTAATTTTATTTATCTAAACATTCAGTACACATTTTATTTACATTGTCCTGCATGAGTTAGAAGAAACTTAGGACAGTGATTTATTTTCATAAATAAGTTGACTATAAGTAAGACTGTTAGGTGTCCTCATTCCATGCAGTAACTTGTTCAGAAAACCAAGCTTTTTTGCCAGGAAATGTCATTCTCTTTCAAGACAAATACCATAGAGAGAGGAGACACAATTTAATATTTTAGCAAACATGTAAGGTGACATAAAAATAATTTTAATGTCTGGACCAGATTTCACACTAATATGTGCAGTAAATTAAAAGAAAAACAACAACAAAGAAAACATCTCTTACTTCCTTGAGATACAAATGGATGCACTTTGAGATTATGCTCCTTTATATTCAGGAAGAGAACCCTGAGCTAGTTTGGGAGATCTGTGTTCACAGTTCCAAGTGCCGGAAGACCTGTGGTATTGCATTGTAAAATCAAAAGGTCAGTCCTTTTATTGGGCCTGTTATTTTTTGAAGGAGACACACTATGGAAGAGAATATGGGGAGGCAGTGCTTCGCTCCTCAAAGAAAATATCATTCTTACAGAGGGCATTATTCCGGCTCTTCACAAGCAGGGAAGGGTGACTTCTGATCAAGGATGTTCTTAAATAGGTGGCTACAACAATGACTTTGAACAGGAAACCACAATTGGCTTTGCCAGGAGTAATTGCTTTAAGTAGAGGTGATGGTGGAGAAAGCCAGAGAAGAACATTGAGGTACTGCCACATGATGTTGTCTCATAAAACTCCTGGTCTGTACAAGGAAATTTGAACTACCCTCTCTGGGAGATGAGATCATATGTGAACTAGGGGCAAAAAGAGTTTGGGAATTTAGTTGTAAGTACATTCATAGTTATTCAGGCATTTAACAAGGCTTAACGTGTGCAATTCATTCCATCAACACAGACAACACACACACACACTCATGCACATGCACGCACATGCAGACATAATCAAGCCCTTTTAGGATAGGAGGCATGGAAAGCAGAAATGAATTAGAATTTGGGGTTTATGTAGCATGCTATCTCACACTTTAAAAGATATTTGGTATTTTACTGTAGAATCACATATTTCTGAGAATGCTAAGAACAGGGTCTATAGAGTAAACAATAGAACAGAAGATCAGATTTGAATTTTTTACATTTTCTGAAAGCTATACTTAAAGTTTCGAAAGATAATATTTTTGAAGTATACCAGAAATATACTCCTTATAGGGAAATACTGTGCTTCAAAATTAGGAAAAAAATCAGGAATTATATTTTTTCAAAACTCTTACTGTAGACACACATGACCTAATCAAATGTTATACATTAAAGACAATTGTTGAACTACCAGAAATTTCATTAACTTCAATCAAGTTCGAGAAAAATATAATCATTGAAAGACATTGTATACTTTGCACTTCATTCTTCAGTTCTAATAACACAGTTGACAACACACATTAATTATTTTTCCTCCTGCTGGTATTTCCTAGGTAACCAATATCTTAGGAAAGATAATTAAACTATATTCTCTGTGACTATTCTTCTAGATTTCATATATCATTGCTTCATTACTACTGCTAGCATGATTAAAAGGTTTTATAAATATTAACTATATGTTGGTAATATATAGTTGATTAAAGAAATATTCATACACAAACATATATGTATGATTGTATTATTCTAACAACTTATGCCAGAAGTTCTCTGCACAGGGTTGAATTTGTTTCTATTCTAAAAGAGAATGGAATGTGGCAGACAAAGAAAGTGTAATGAAGGACATTAAATAGAAGCCAAAAATTCTGGTAATGGTACTTGAGAAAGGGTCATTTCTGACATGGTCTCCCACGACCTCTCTTGCAATTGTCATTTAAAAAAATCTCATTAATGCTCATGGTGGATTCTTTTCAGATTATTTGTGGTATTAATTTAAACATGTCTGTGCATTCATGTGTATGGTCTCATGTTAGGTTTTCATAGATTTTTAGAGAAGTACTTACAGATGGAGTGAAAGCAAAAACCTCAATGAGAGAATGGCTGAGGCTATAAGCCTCTATTAATGAGATTTCAACTTTTGTCAACATTTGTAGAGACTTTCAGAAGTGCTTTACATTTCTAAAGTTTATAGAATTGTAGAATAAAAACCAAAGCTAAGGAGGCCTACCTGAAATTTAAATTACTTAAGGAATTGGCTAAAATAAATGGTAAAGAGTCATATTAAATAAATCATCCACACAACAAAGTTTACCGGTTTTATATATAGAGATTTTTCAAATGTCATTTGTGGTATAACATGGGGTTAAAATAGATGTTCGTGTGTGTTTGTTTTGTTTAGTTTTGAGCTATGAAATCTTGGGCAAGTTATTTGACAGTCCTTAACCTTAGTTGCCTCTCTGTGAAATGTGATTAATAACCACACATCAGAGAATTTTATGAGGATTTACCTATATAACTCATGGAAGTACATAGAAAATGGCTAAAATATTCTGAACATTCCACAGGTGACAGTTGTTGTCATTACTATAGATGTGATCAAAATAGATTCTTGTTCACTTTCCATCGTAGCATTCAGAATATGCGGCTTTTCTTAAACATACATTATTTTAGAGAACTGAGACGTCAGATAGGGTTGAGTTCCTAATATCAGAAGGAAAATGTGAAAAGTGTATAGGAAAATTGTGAACATAATTATCTGAGAGAATAATATATGCATAATGTATTTATATATTTCAAACATATATATTGGTGACATACAATATGATAGAAATTATGCTAAATGTTATAGAAGTTATAACTATAGACCTACTTTTGCCCCACTTTGTATAGTAAACTAATCTTTGATAAAGAAGCAAAGGCAATACAATGGAGCAAAGATAGCCTTTTATTTCTTTTTTTATGTTTTAATTTATCTTTATTGTTGAAAGTATAACAAATGTCCCCATTTCCCCCCCACTGATCCCCTCCACCCTGCACCCCCCCTCCAGGCCTGTGTCCATGGGTTATGCATATGTGTATATAAGTTCTTTGATTAGTCTGTCCCCTCCCCGCTTTCCCTCTGAGATCCCTCAGTCTGTTCCATGCTTCTATGTCTCTGGATCTATTTTGTTGGTTGGTTTATTTTGTTTATTAGATGCCACATATAAGTGAGATCATGTGATACTTCTCTTTCTCTGATTGGCTTATAGTGTTTTCAATAAATGGTGCTGGTACAACTGGATGTCACCATGCAAATAAATTAATCTAGACATAGGCCTTACAACCTTCACAAAAATTAACAAAATGTATCACAGGCTGAAATGTAAGCCACAAAACTACAAAAACTCCTAGAAAATAATATAGGAAAAAACCTAACTGACCTTAGGTATGGCAAGGACTCTTTAGATACTACAAAAAAGGCACAATACATGGGAGAAATATTCGATAACCGTGGATTTCAACAAAATTAATAACTGTTGTGGCAAAGATAATGTCAAGAGAATGAGAAGATGTGCTACAGACTGGGAGAAAATATTTGCAAAAGACACATCTGATAAATGACTGATATCCTTCAATATATTTTGAATGATACCTCTTAACTTTAAACAAAGCAAAAGAAAATTTTATTTAAACAAAAATTGAGTTTATTTGAGAATAGCAGAGGAATAGCAGTTCAGGACTCGCAGGCTATGGTGAACCATAGCTTAAGAACTAAGGAGGACAGAAAGGGCAGGAAGAAAGGAAACCTAACTTTACCTCTTTGGTAGGAATATGGGGGAATAAAGAGGTAAGAGGGACAGGAGACCCCGTTTTAGCATAAATTTACATGCTTTAATGCTGTGTAAACTTGACAGTGTAAGGTTAAAGATTCAAACAGTAGATGTACAATGTTCAATACAAGAGGGTCAGGTTAATACCTGATAATAATAACTTGAGGTCATGTGTACTGAAGCTGTTTCATAAAGGTGACAAGCTTGTATCAAAACTAAGGAGTGTTTACTGTAAGTTCTGTCTTGCATATCTGCACCAAAACATCTTGAGCCTCCTAATGAATACTTTATAGGTCTATTCAATATGTTAAAATCATTTGATTTAAATGGTTTTGCTTGTCTCTTAAACTTAACGCTATATCAGAAATTTCTCATTTCTTTATTTAAAATGTAGTTTATGAAATTGGCAGAATATTTGCACATTGAAGTATAGCATCTGCCTATGTTAACTAATTAGAACTTAAATATTACACTTTCACTGTAATGTTCCTTGAATTAGCATAATCATTATGCATTCTATTCTATTTTATTTTAACCTTTATTATTCTAGAAAACCAAGCAAAACACAATTATATAATATTCTCCTCTATTTCTCACACCCACTCTATTTCACCAGATAGTTCCCTAGAGAACGATGAAGAATTAATATATATGTGTAGATATTTACATATGCTGATTTACATTTATATTATATATCTATCAAGTGGGTAGTTAGAAATCAGGCACAACAACAGTAATTTCTTGAGAATGATTTTCTGCATTAGATATTTTAGTAGCTATAATTAGAATATTTCTTATTCTCAACAAAATTTAATAATATGGATTCTTATTCCTTCCTGAAAATTGAAATTGATTTTTTGAAGATTCAATGTCACCACATATTTGTAAATAAGTTCATACATATAGTTTGAAAATAATATCATCATAATGAATAAACTTGTGTTATAGGAATTAAAAAATGTGGTCCTTTATTCTGGTTTTCAGAATGAATTTAGAGTCAAACATGCTTTATATCTGAAAGCGATTTTCTAATCTACAATTTTTGTTAGGAATTCTCACTTGGTAGTTTCTGATTGTCATGTTCTCTTCCCTATGGTTGTGATGTATCGTTTATTCTAACAAGAGAGGTGGTGGAATATAATAGAAAGAGCATGAGTTTTGTATTAAGACGCAGATTTTACTAGCTCTGGCGCATATTGTCTTTATGATCACAAGCAAAGCACACATTTCCTGAGATTTATTTAAATCAAATAAAAATGCTAAAATATAAATTTTCAGAAAATTGCATTAGCTAATGGGTATATTAATGCATTTCCAGGCATATGTCAGGCATGTTGCTAGATGTGATTTCATGTACACACACACATATACACACTCATACACGCTCACACATATGCATTTATCATTTTTCACAAGAAAATTTAATTTTATTGTGGCCCCTTTGTACATTTGGGCATTTAGACACAAAATGGTTGAGAAAGGTATCCAAAAATATTAGTAAAGAGACAGGTGGAGATTCAGACAAGCATGCAGTAGGTGGACTTGGGTGTGCTCTTGTGATTACCACCTTTGGAAAGGAAAGGAAGGGAATACATGAAAGGAAGGGAATATGTCTGGGTAAATGGAATAGTTAGGCTATGAAGCAATCTAACAAATTCTTCATCTGACACCACAGAGAACTTTGAAGCAGAATGA
Source organism: Miniopterus natalensis (assembly GCF_054644295.1). Taxonomy (NCBI): domain Eukaryota; kingdom Metazoa; phylum Chordata; class Mammalia; order Chiroptera; family Miniopteridae; genus Miniopterus; species Miniopterus natalensis. The sequence goes on from NC_142096.1 coordinate 11,159,310, forward strand.
CCCTTCAGTGTTGTCTCAACTGAGGGCAAAAGGGTCAAGTCTCTATTTGTCTGCATTAGCCAGTCCTTAGATGCAAGCTTCCCTGAGAAAGGGGGGTGATGTTGAGTGAGACAAATCTTATTAGCTTAGATAGTTCCCAGAGAGGTCTGACAGTTGAGGGATATCTGCAGGAAGCACTTCCAATAACAAGCAGACAAACTCCTTCAGTCCTGAAGGGGATCTGGGTGGCATAACACAGCACAGTGCACTACATATCACTCTTAAAAATAAATGGGGAAGAAAGTTAATTTCCTACCCAACAGCCATTCTCCCCTTTTTTCCTTTGCAAATAGAAGCTCAATTTAGTTGAAATTACTTTACCAGTTGCTTATGTCAAGGAAGATGTTTACATCCCCAGATTCTAAATTTGGAGAAAAAATTATGGTTGATACAAACAGCCCTTTTCCCCTGGGGTCTGGGAGAGAATTAAAACCTAATGCCCTAAGACAGTCATTTCATATAATAAACAAACTACTCTCCCAAGTATCTGAGGTGGTGCTGGCTATATTCTGTCCTTGGGAGAACTGAAAACTCAGCATCTCAAATCATTTTTTTCTAGGGCTTAATTCTGTCCTATAAGCCTGATGGGAAAAAGCTGAACCATTTCATAAGGTCTCAATAGCCTTCCCATGAGAGGCATTCTGAAATAATGCCAATTATTATATATAATTTATATCTGAAATAATTCTCACCAATGAAAAGTGGTGGGGGATTTTGTAGGGGACTTCTTGAAAATTTTTTTCTTGTGATTAAAAGTGGGTCAGGAGAGAGATATTCTCATACTTATATCTAGACACTAGTGTATAAAGTTAATTTGCATAGATATTGAATGGCAATGTAGTGAATGGATAGAACTGGAAAAATGCTGAGAATGACAGTGAAAAGATTGCAAGGAAAGAGATCCTTGAGGATGTCACTTAGTTTAGGAATTAACCAATCTTGGATCCTCCCTATTAACACCCACCAACATATGTAACGTAAAAAAAAAAAAAATCCCTATTATTTGAACACATTTAGTGACTTTTCTTTTTGTATTTGCAGTTAAAAGCATCTTAAATGTCACAGTAAGTAATGAATTAAGTATTTATGACTAACCCCAAAGCCAGTCCACTTTCCAATATATGCCCTGCCTCCTAAATGCACCTAATGCCAAAATATACCTGATATGTTTTGCAAAACAAAATATATCTTTGAAAAGCAAACATATACAGAAACTAAGGTTTTTGAGGCCCTTGAATACATTTCTTCTCAATGCATGAGTCTGAGAACAGTTTCTTAGCCAGCAGAAACCTTAGCTTGGAATACTTTCCCCATTACCCCTAAGACTAGCTGCCCTTTGCTACTTGGGCCCCAGCTTCCCCCTTTTTAAAGCAGTGAATATCATATTTGCTATTCTTTTCAAGGGTAGTTTAAAAATCAGGGATTTAAAAAGAGTAAATGACAGAGAAATGGGTATTGCTAGTTATATTTCCATTTTAACCATGTGTAAATTGAGAGCTCTTTTTAATAGACATCTCACATACTACTATAATTCTGAATATAAATTAATATGACAAGCTAGTTTTAGATTGGAGACAAATTGTGATAAAATTTCATGGATATTGAAGCACATGTTCACAATCTTGTGCTTTTGAGGCTTAGTGTCTTAATTCAATAAATGAAAACTGTAGATTCCTTGAATTCTAATGTCTTTCCAAATCCAAATTCTGTCAATTCTCTTTGTGTTAAATGAAAATCCTACTGACATAACACTCTAATCTTTCTTATATATTAAACCTCTTTAAAATACATACTAGATTTTTCAATTTTTGAGAAGAAATAAACAATTACTGGGCTGACCTGTGAATCTCTCACCCAGTATTAGCAAGAAAATTTTAAAATACTTTTAAGAATCTTGGTGTTGAAAAAAATTCCTAGTAACTGCATCTTAAAGTATTTTTATATTTTAATAAAGACCCTTTTGTAAATAGAATCATACAGTTATGATTTTAAGAAAATAATTTAGTTACAATAGTTCATGCATATTAGTAAGTTCACTTAAATTACTGTATAAAAATGGATAAAGTTAAGGTAGAATGACAACTAAAATTTTACTTTATTTTCTGAGAAATGAGAGTAGCTAAAATGTGAGTAAATTTATAGAGAATTATAAGGACAAATATATATGTATTGATATTTGATAAACTATGCTGCTTCATAACAGTTTAGGATTAACATTATTGGGTATTGCTTTGATTCAAGAGCTCTTTTGGCATATTTTTTATTATTGACCTAAGGCTATGTTAATACTCACTATATAATTTATAATTCTTTTCTTTTTGGAAATAACAAAATAAACAAATTAAGCTGTTACATAAAACTCTAATAAGAATTTTTTTCTAAGATTTGTGTCCCCACACAGGAGGGTAAAATTGTATTTAAATTGTACAGAAAGTAAACTGTATATAACCTCAAAACACAAAGAATTCTAGCCATTTTTATGCTAGATTATATTCAAGATTTCTTTTCACAGAGGTTTTATACTTAAACCCACATTAAAAATTTAATAAGTTTATAATCATTTGTAATCACTGCCAATTAATTATTCTCTAAGAACTGGGTCAAAATTGATACTTACACAAAAGGTATGCCAGGCCCTTTGAAACAAACGCATTTGTGACCAACACATTATGCCATCAGCAATGAATGAAAGGTCTTATTACTCACATACTCACCATTATTTGCTGCTGGCAGTGTTGTGGATTCTGGCCATCTCAGTAAGTGTGTAGTCCAATCATGTCTTTTAATTAGTGCACTTAGAACTATATTAGTGATTACTAATATAGTTGGATTAGTAGCTACAATATTTTTTACTATGTTCTATTTGTTGTCCTGGTTCTTCCTATCTTTGTTAGCTACTCTTTCCCTCCCTTCACTGGTTTTATTATCGGTGGGGTGCCCTCTGTGTCCCCACCTGTTGCTGGTGGAAGTAGAGCTCTTGGGGTGTGGTGGTCACAAGAATTTCCTGAGGCCCCCCACGAGAGGATGAGGTATACTGGAAAGCTTTACTGATGAGGTACCATTAAGGGAGTTCCCCTTCCTTCCAGGTCCCAATCTCCCTCTGTTCCACCAGGGAAAAAGTCCCATTATTTTACCCACCTGCCATGTAAGCAGCAAGTAGTAATTTTTATCTATCCATTTAGCCAGTATCCCTGTATTAAGCCTATTTCCCCCAAGTACCTTGGTAAACTTTACCCCTCACTCCCCACACCCTGTCCTCAAGTCTTAAGGGAAGTCTCCACTTTTTCCATAGTAAGATGCTAGGAATTTTAAATGGCCATCCTTGACTTTAAGTTCTCATAAGTGTTTTATTGTCCTCTCTCATCAAAACAGTGTGTTAGCAATTACGATGCCTGGGCATAGAAGGTGACCCTGCTTACAGTAGCAATCTGAGATACCATATACCAAGTTTCTAAATCAGATTTCTCCCATATATCAGGGATATTAACCAGTATCAAGGTTTACTAATAATTTTTAAGAATACAAAAACTGTGTGGCACAAATAAAATAGACAAGTCCAGCACCCCTAACAAAGCCCCACAATTTCTTTCTTTTGTTAAGAGAGAGAGGGAGAGAAATCGATGGGTTGCCTCCCACACATGGCCCCCGTTGAGGGGACCAAGCCTGCAGCCTGAACCCAGGACCCTTTAGTCTACAGGTTTACACTCTAACCACTGAGCAAAACCGGCCAGGGCCCAAGGGGCTCTTCTGATCTAGGTTAACAAGTGAGATTTCTGTGTGAGCTGTGTAGTTACCTTACTCACACAGTAGCCTTTTAGATCACGGAAATCACCATTTAATCTCAAATATTTATATAACTTGCAGGATATTTGGCAGAGATCCAAGCCCCATACATTTTTAGATTCCAGATTTTTTACACAAGCAATTCCAGACAACCAGGCTCATTCTGTTGAAAACATTCTACACACAGAGACTACCCTCCTGGCAAAAAGCGCTTCTGTTACTCACCAGGAAGTCTATCACGCACGTGTCTCTCGGTCTCCTTTCCTTAGGTGGGTGAGACGAGGGGGCTGGAGGGGGCTGGAGCTGGGGACTTGGCGTCCTCCACGCGGAAGGCCGGCACCAGCTGAAGCTGGTTGGGGTTTCCCTCCTCCCAGGTCCTTAGGTTCTGATAAACCCCAGAGTTTAACCTGCGCTTAAGTAGTTTATCCGGGGGCAGGTGTTGTTAAGAACAGAATGCTCAAGAGTATTTTCAAGTGGGAGGAGAAAGGCAGATCAGAGGTAAAAGGAATTAAAAAAACGCCATCTTTATAAATCAAACTTAATACTCAATTTTTCAAAACCTATCCTCTTCTCTTAAAAAAGAATAGAAAGTAATTTGCCTGGGGCAGCCCAAGGTTTTAGTAACACATCCATAATGGACAGGTTCTCAGGTAAAATGAATGCAAACCCCATGTCTAATTCTTGTTTCTACATCGTCACCGCTACCATTCAACCATCTCTAATCTCTGCTAATGTCTTTAATATAGTCACTGAAAACATTTTTTTCTGTTGAATTTAACTGAATGAATTTGAAGACATTCACCTTGACATCTTTTTGTGGGGGAAAATGGAAGGCTGCCCTCTCTGAAACACTTGGTTTATTACATAAAATGCTGTACATGCTTCTCAGCCTTTAACCAAGAATTATGAGCAGGCAGGGGCCAAGACATACTCCCCTATAAGCCCGGCTTGCATAGGATTGTGCATTTTGGGGAATAAACAGAAGACTTCTGTTAACCTTCTTGCTTTTCACACAATTAGGGGATTCAGCAAAATGTTGCATGAAGTAAGTCAGACACAGCATAGCAGTATATGCTGTATAATTCCTTACACATGCCACTTTTTAAAAGAGCAAAAATAAATTAGGATGTTAGAAGACAGAATATTTATCTTTGATGGGATTGATGACTGGGAAGAAACACAAATGAGACTCTTGAGATTCAGATAATTTTTCCTGTTTTGATATTTAGGGATTTCATGGATATGTCCATATTGTAAAAATTCCTTTACAATGCATTTATGGTGTGGGCTGTTTGCAAAACGTTTATCATACTTCAATTTTAAAAGTAAAAAAAAAGTTTTTGTAGTATTTTAGTCATAAAATATATAGTTTTAAATAAACCTTGATGAAATTTAACTAATTATATTTAAACTATAGGTCTAGCCCTAGAAGTATTGTAAAATAACATTGAAAATGTGTCATACTCATACAAATAAAGCAATATTTTTTATACGCAATCAACTAGGTGCTAAAAAAGTTCTCATTAAAAGAGGGTTTTTCAGATATTCTGTTTATGGTAGTAGTAAATAAATACTTCAGTATCTTAACTCAAATATAATTCAAATGGTATCTCTAAATATATATAAAACTATTATTTATGTTGGGATTTCTTTTAGCTGTGTGCTCTAGTAAAGCACTATTAAAAAAGCAATTATGTCAGTTATGCAAGTGTAATAATAAACAAAAATTAACTCCATGAATTTCTTCTAAGCTCGAGTAGCAAAATGATTAAAACATAATTATCTTTATATTTGAAAATGAATATTGAAAACAAAATTTTATGAACAGCCTTAATCCCAAAATGTTTTTTTTCAAAAATTTATACATACATTACGCAAATTGCTCATTTTGAATTTTTTACTTGAATTATTTGAGTTGTCTGACAACTCAATAAAAAGTCAAAATAGTACCTTCAGAAGTATATGATATGAAAAATTACTAATTAAAAACTTTAAAAAAACTATGTTCAGGCTAAAGTTAAGGCTGGATGGTTCCCTGTGAGTCTCAGAGGGAACATTCTGTTTTCTTACCTTTTCCAGCTTATGGAGGCCACCTGCATCCCTTGGCTCTTGGCCACCTTCTCCATCTTCAAAGCCAACAACGGCCGTTGAGTCTTTTCTCACACTGCCCGCTTTTGTAAACAAATCTTTCTCGGCCTCCCTCTTAAGGATGCTTGTGATTACCTTGGGCCTACCTGTATAATCTAGGATAATCTCTGAAATTCAAGATTCTTAACTTAATTACATCTATTAAATCCTAATTACATATCCACAGGTTCTCGGAGTTAGTATGTGCATATATTTGAAGGTCCATTTTTCCACCTTCTATAGTCCCATTGTCATTTAGCCCATTTAAAACCAGAGCTCCTGTAGGGTGAAACAGGGATATAGCCCAATTCCCCTCCCAGTCAGTGGATCGGCACGTGCCAGGCCAGCGGCCTCAAGGAGCAGAGCAGCACAGGCCTGGGTGCCTTCCCACGTCTTTGACAGTTAATAAGAGTCAGCGGGGTGGAGGTGGGGGGGAGGGGAGAGAGACATCCCTGTGAGAGAGACACATCGATTGGTTGCCTCCAGCATGGAGTGAACGCCCAACCCAGGTACATGCCCTTGACTGGGAATCAAACCTGAGACCCTTTGGTACACAGGCCAATGTTCTAACCCACTTAGCTACACAAGTCAGGGCTTAATTTTTGTTTTTATCTCAAAGCAACTCTACATAGGAAAGGCATTAATTTGCAGACATTATCAATACATAGCATGGGGGGTTTCAGCTCTTTTTTTTTTTTTACTATTTTGAAAGAAAAAAGAAAGCAAAAACATCGAGCAAGAATAAAAATTTACAGAGCGGCTATTATTTCAGGAAAAGTGTATGTTTTTACCCAAAGATCCAGTAATATTGATGGGATACTGAAAGGTATAAACCAAGAGAAACAGTTGCAGAGGTCAATGAAGACATAGAAAGAGGTAGCAGAGTTAAATCTGTTTGAAGTCACTGTGCTCACTCAAGAGTTTTTTCTCTTCAGTGATTATCAGTTCTGGCATGAACATGTAGAAGACGGATGGCCATCTCCTCATATTATCTTTCTGCAAAATTAATATAGGGCCCAGTGTGCTGGGCATTGAGAATATGAAAATTAATGGGAAATTCTTCTTTTATATGAATAGCTAATAAACTAATGATGAGTTGGCAAATTGTTTTCATTTTATATGCTTGGTTTGATCTAATGTTAGTGAGAGCGTGAGGCTCTCTGTGGAAAAAAAATTAAATTACACACACAGTGGGAAAGTTTCCTTTTCAAACTTGTAATACCAACCACGAGTAAAGAATGGGTGAGTGTTTATACGTTTGTTGTATGTTTTATTTGTTGAAACTAACTACTATATGCAGTTATAAACAAAATGTCTATGCAAATTAAAATTTCAAAATTATTAGAAAGTAACCATAGAAAAGTTGGGAAATGGAAAAATTAGTTTCATTCCACCAGACAATTATATTTAAAAGAGTTAGGGAGTAGAGAAGAGTGATCATTTGAAAAGAGAGAGACAGATTTCATTCATGAAAATTAATAACTGCCTGCAGTCTGACACGTATTCTACAGGAGAAAGTAATTTTATTGTTTTTTTTTTTGTTTTTTTAAAAAATATGTCTTTGTTGATTTCAGAGAGAGGAAGGGAGAGGGAGAGAGATATAGAAATACCAATGAGAGTGTCATTGATCGGCTGCCTCCTGTACGCCCCTGACTCGGGATTGAGCCCCCAACCCGGGCCTGTGCCCTGACTGGGAATCAAACCTGCAGGATCTCCTGGAACCTGGGTCGATGCTCAACTGCTGAGCCACACCTGGCTGGGCTATTGTTTTTTTTTAATAAAAATGTCCAACAAATCCCTTACAGAGGTTTTACTAATGCCTAAATAAATTCTTCATAATGATTCAGTTTCATCATATAATTAGAATGGGATTTAGCACTAACATCCCCAAATTATATAATTAATTACATTCTGCTTCAATTACAATTACTAATTGATACAAAGCCTCTAGCTTAACTCCTAGAGGTAATCAATTTTACAATAGAGTTGTGAACAAGTGGTTAGATCACCTCAGCTCACTAGTTCATGTTAACTGGCTAATTAGACAAAACGGAGCTGGGAAATTTGGTGGGTAATACTTCTCCCAAAGTTCTTAATTTGGTAGTAAACTCTTCCAATTATCTCAATTATATTCTTTAAGTCTTTCTCTATTCCTTCTTTTGCCCACTTTCCTCTGAATATAAGGTAGCAGATTCTACCCAAGTGTGTCTATCTAATTTTACAGTGTCTTTCATCTCTTTAGTGCCAACTATAGTTTATAGAAATTTCACCTGTGGTATAAATAAATTAATAAGAGTGGAAGACAAAGAAATAAAATATATTTCTGAGCATTCCAAGATTTCAACTAATAATATGTTTGAGTTTTAAATATAGTGAGTAAACAAGATAGTTTTTTTTTTCTTTCTTTTAACAGCTCTTAAGCTCCTGGTTTGGAGCATTAGATTTTGAAAATAGGGGCACACAGCACAAAGGCACATTGCTTAAAATGCAAATGCCTGATTTCCACTCAGAGAATCTGATTTAGAGACCTGTGGCCCATAGAGCATAATTTTAAAAACACTGATTTTGAGAACAAGAAAAGTATTTTTTCAGGTACCAGGAATTTATGGCCCTTAGGTAACAAAAAAAATAAATAAACAGACAAAATTGATTTAACTTGTGCTAGCTGTAGGTTTTAATTTTCCTTATGAAGCAAAATTATTACACCAGAGAGAGGTGCAGTAACTACTTCAGCCTGTTTAAAAGATGTTTTAAATCAAAACTTATATAAATTCTTATTAAGCCCTTCCTAAAGTATCACTTTAAAATGTTCTTCCTAGTTTAGCTCTTTTTCAATAGCCAAACTACAACATAAAAGGACTGGGGTTAGGAAATAAACATTCTTTTTCCCCATTTTTATTTAATTTATTGGGGTGACACTGGGTAATAGAATTACACAGGTTTCAGGTGCACAGATCCACAGCACATCATCTCTACACTGTGCTGTGTGTTCACCACACCGTCAGGTCTCCTGCTGTATTATGTGTTGAAACAAGTACAAGAATACCTGTATGCACTGTACATGTTGAGTTAGCTTTCTTTATCTCAATGTCTTTATTTTCATGACGGTGGGGGGAGGTTTAATGTCTGTAGGTGCTGTTTTCAGTATCCTAGGTTCAAATTTAAAAAGAGTTATTACTGCTGACTATTCTAGCATTGTGTGAGGGATCTGAATTGTTTAGCTTGCTTAGCTTGTTCCAGGAACCTAGCCTTGCTCCTTACTGTGGGCTGGAGAATGCCATTAGGATGGAAAAAGTATCTTCTAAGGTAATGAGAATCCAGGATTTTCAAGGATGATTACTAGACTTTTGGCTACTTTAATCTAATGGATGATGTCTTTTAAAAATATAGGAAACTTCCAAAAAGCAAAAAGGTTGGGAATGCTAACACAATTTTTATTATAGTGACGTTGAGTTAAAGGCTATTAAACCATTAAAATTCACCTCAGCGACAAATTGAAACATGTATTAAAAGGAGCATGTGAAAAACAGCCTTTAAACACAAATTGAAAATCAGAACATATCCATGGGATTATTAATCAGAACTGAAATGTTAGCAACTATATGTTAATTAATCAGTTAATTAATGACTTAACCTGGAAAGATTTAGCTATTTTTATTGGCTTTTATTTAATTATGTAGGAGTCTGTTAATAATTGTAGGAGTTATTGGAGAAAAGCATACTACTAATAGAAAGCAATCTGTAATCTTACATTTGTTACTTATGTTGTGATCGATAAGGAACTTTCGTCTCACAAGGGTAACGTCAAGATACACAATCATGGCAAACCTTTTACTAACACTCTGCTTTGAATAATCTGAAAAGAATGACCCTCTGCAATTAGCCGAAATGGCCACTGGATGTCAGTATTATGTTATGCCTGTTGATTATTTATTTGGTTTTGGTTAGTAATTTCCTGTAGATATTTCATAATTTACAAATCTTTTTAAAGAAAGTCAAACAAAAGAAGTCACTATATTGACAAAAAAAAGTCATTGTATTAATATTTATTTATTTTTAGGCAATCCAGCATTTAAGGTCCACTTACCTACCAAGATTTATTGTTTTTTCTAATCTCTGATACTGAATTTTAATGGTTTATTTTAGAAATACACAGAACTGTTTTATTGCTTTTGTTTAATATGCCTATTTCAACTATTTTTCATTACCATTGGAGTCAGTAAGAATGTTTCCAAAATTTAAACTATATCTATGTTTACTTGTTATTTATGTTACTGTCACTGCATTGAGATTATACTAAAATTGATAAACCAATTGCTGAGTATAGTTTGACATTTCAGAATTCTTGAAAAATAATAGTATTGGCCTTAAAATTGTTATTATTTTGTTTTATTAAAGAGCCTGTAGATTTTTATGTCTTGGTAGTAATATGAGTTTCTAAGTATAGTAGGCAATCTATACCAAATTGATTTCTTTTATAAAATTGATAGCATGAAAAACAATGAAATTAAAGTATAAAATTAAAATATTGAGTTAAATAAATTAAGTTGGAATTCTGGATTTTAGGCCACAACTATTTGTAGTGCATCATATTATATTTATTGGTAAAAATTAAACAAAAGAAGTATATTCTTTCTGGTTTTATCTGAAGTTTTATTCTCTGAGCAATACTGAATGGATTAGATTACCATATAATGTTGAAATAGACAGGACCTAAGTTTTAAATATTACTACCTAGTGGTGAGTCAATGTAATCAGGTTTTCTTAAAATTTCTTAGAGAAAAATTTCTGATACATTGGTAATAAATTATTGTATCTATAAACCCTCATCTCTTAATATTTATTCAGAATATTTTATTGACTTTTAACATTTATTTAAGAAATTAATAAATATGTATTTGTATAATGTAATATGAGGATGACACTATTATTTAATGATATCAAAGAAAATCTTAATAAACTTGCAGATTCAATATAATTTTAGACATATTTTAATTCACTAACTTAAGTTTTTACTTTGAATCACTCATGTATATATGCAGCTCTGTTAAGTAATCTGATTAATACCATTTATGAACATGCTTCATATTTTATATGTTTTAATTTTTAATGCAGATTAAAGTTTTGATAATGAAGTTACATCTATAGCTATGTCTATCTCTATACTATCTTTCTATATATCTTTTTATATACTTTTTTCCCTTTTTTGGCCAAATTCACATTGTGTATGAGAAGCCACTTCTTTTTTTAAACACTGATATATCAGTTTGCTTTAGTCATTGATTTTCAATATCATTATAAGAATTTTATGTATATGTAAAAAAATAAATAATTTAATAAAAATGAATTTTAACACACTTTTAAAATAAACATGAACCATAAAGCTTATTAACATAATCTCAAATTGAGATTCTTGCAGCCTCCGCTCTTCTAGCAAAATTGTTATTTTTTCATTCTGGAATGTAAAACTCTCTTTAATTAAAGTATAGATTACATACAATATTACATTAGTTTCAAGCGTCTGACATAGTGATGTGACATTTATGTACCCTATGAAGTGATTACCACGAGAAATCTAGTGACCACCTGTCACCATACAAACTTCCTGTGATATTATTGACGGTATTCCCTATGCTGGACTTTACATTCCTGTCATTTATTTATAAAATAAGTTCGTATGTCTTAATCCCCTTCACCTTTTTGCCCAACCCTCTGGCAACTATCAGTATGTTCTCTGTATTCATGATTCTGTTTGTTTTGTGTTTGTTCATTTGTTTAAATTTAATTTAGTTTAAATAGCCGTTTGGACAGGTGTGAGGTGATATCTCATGGGTTTTACTTGGATTTCCCTGATGATTAGTGATGTTGAGCATCTTTTCATGTGTTCGCCATTGGTGTGTCTTCTTTGGAGAAATGTCTATTCAGGTCTTCTGCCCATTTTAATTGGATTATTTGTTTTTGTGATGGAAGTCACTTCTCTTGGAAACTGTGTCTGACTGGGATTTCATCAACTCTTAGATAAACAAAACATACAGGGAGTTTGCATATGGTATCAGCTGAAGTGGGTAAAATAATATTTAGGTTAACATACAATTTAATTATATGTATTTCATAAGTTTGTGGTAGTGAATGTTCTTTATTTTCACTTGAGCTACCAAACTTAATTAGAAAGACAGTTTAATGGAAATATGAGGAATATTAAATAAACACAAATGGAAATAGAAAAAAACGATACACTTTCAGACCACAAGGTAACTGAAAAATTTTAAAAATTGAATTAATTTTTTTCTTCTTTCATGAGTTCACAAGATGTTTATTTTATTTTTTTCCTCTGCCTCTCTGTAAGACTTTTTCTTTTCCATGTTTTCTTTGGGATAAATTTTCTCTCTTTAATCATGGCTTCTATGGAGAACTTTGTCTTGCTGTGGTACCAATTATGGTCCTAAATCAGTAACTTTCATCGCAAGTGTGCTCATTACCTAATTGATGCAAATGTAGTGAATATTAAGTCCAAATTCCTAGAAGAGAGAATCTAATTGACTTATCTTGGATTAGGTGGAACCCTTTATATAATAACCTACTATAAGCATTTTAGACTCTCATTATGTAAGGTTTCTTCTTTCAAAGTTATCCTATTATGAAAATACTATTATTTCCCCACTTTTACAAATGATAGAACAAATGCTTAGGGTGCTCAGGTAATTTTTCAAAGTAGAAGTGAGAAGTCAATCATAGTTTCATGCCTTTATAAGTATCACAAGATCTCACTTATATGTGGAATCTAATGAACAAAATAAACTGAAGAACAAAATAGATCCAGAGATGTGGAAGCATGGAACAGACAGAGGGATCTCAGAGAGAAGGGGGAAGAGGGGTGGGAAGAGATTAATCAAAGAATTTATATGCATATGTGCATAACCTATGGACACAGACAATAGTGTGGTGAATGCCTGGAGTGGGGAGTGGGAATGGGGTGGAGGGGTCAATGGGGGGAAAAAGGGGAACATCTGTAATACTTTCAACAATAAAGATAAATTTTTAAAAATAGGTGTGAAAAAAAAGAAAATACTGTATTAGCATAACTTCAGTTTTTAATTGCATGTTAGAGCTTTATTTATGATTAAATATTAATATGATAACATTCAGAGTTTGTTACTTTATCAGGAGTTTATTATGAGCTAAATAATTTGTTAATTATTTTGTATAGGTCATCTAATGTAATCCTCATATAACTTAAGTGAAGTAGATATTTATCATTAATTTGTACATGGAAAATTTGGGCATTAAGTAAGTTAAATGATTTAGGCAACGTCAGATAGCTAGAATATGGAAGAGACAGATTTTGAAGTTAAGGTGAAAAATTAAAAAACACACATTCCATAAACATGCTCCAGTCAGAACTTTATGGGATTCTTATTCAACCCATATCTCTGGACATAAGACCCCTGAAGCCTAAAATATAATGTTATTTTATAATTTGGAAATTTAATAAGAACATATTTTACTTAAAAATTAATGTAGCATATTTCTTCTTGAAATGAGTTTGCCAAAATCAAGTTTAATAACACAGTCATCCACAAAAATGCCCTCACTTTAGACACAGGCCACAATTTCAGGGGTCCCAGGGTAACCTTCACTTGAGACCAGCAGGCTATAAAGTTTGGGCCTCTCATAATTATCCTCAGATGCCATAATTTGCTAGAAAGGTACACAGAACTCCCTGCAAGTTCTATACTCACAATTGCAACTGTATTATAACAAAATGATAAACGGCCAAAAGAAGAGCCACAGGCAAAATTTGGAAGGGCTTTGGATCTAGAGTTCCATTATCTTCAGGGAAGCATTTCTTTTTTGGTACCAATGTGTGACAATACTTAAAGAGTATAGCCAACCAGAGAAATGCAAATGAGGTCTGTATCAAGAGTTTTTATTGGAGCTTCATGATTGAATGAACCATTGCCCATGTGACTCAATCTCCAGATGGAGGTCAGGTGGCTCAAAGCCTGAGTCACCCAATCATGTGGTTGGTCTTCCTGGCATGGCCAGCATCATACTGAGTCATCCTGTTAGTATAAACTATTTAGGTTTCCATCCTGAGTCACCTCATTAACATAATGAGGGGCCCTCATGAATGACAAAGGCACTCTTATCATTGGGAAGTTCAAAGATTTAGATGTCTGTTAGGGTTCTCCAGAGAAATAGGACTAATAGAATGTATCTCTCTCTCTCCAAATAAGTGTGTGTGTATGTTTGTGTATGTGTATAATTTTTAAATTTTAAGGAAGCATCTCATATAGTTGTGGAAGCTTGGCAAGTCCAAAATCTGTAGAGTAAGCCAATAATAGGCTGGAGACCCAGGGAAGAGTTGCAATTTGAGTCCAAAAGCAATTTGCTAGCAGAATTCTATTTTGTTTCAGAAGTGTCCATCTTTTTCTATTAAAGCCTTCAATTGCCTGAATGAGACTCACCCACATTACGAAAAGTAATCTGCTTTACTCAAAGTCCACTAAATTAGATGTTAATCTTATCCAGAAAGCACCTTCACAGAAACACCCAGAGTAATGTTTGGGCAAATATCTGGGCACCATGGGTCAGCCAAGTTGACCTCCCCGGAACCAGAGACAGAAGCTAACCCAATTCTCTATTACAGATTTCCTTTTTGAATGATAAAACCATATAGTGCTCAACTGGTCACTTTTTTTTTTTCCCTCTCCTGAAGACTTTAAGCCCAATATCAATGAGATGATGTTATCTTTATTTTCCTAATCCACTCTCTTTCCTGGGGCTTGTCATATATCCAAGATAACAAAGTAGAGGGACACCTATTAAGGTGACAATTCAGTGGAACAGACAGAAAAGAGAAATAATTGGCAGTGTGCTATGGGGGCTGCTAAGGAGAGAAGCTACTCTTTCTTACCCTCAACTCCTATCCCAGACCCCTAAAGACTGTAATATGTTGGAACAACATTTTGAGAACTCCAGCTGTATGCTAAGTAGAAAATCCAGGACCCTGGAGTGGTAAACTGGTAGATTTTAGAGAAGACATAGCTCTAGGGCAGTGATAGTGAAAGAGAGTCCAATGCCAGGGTTTATTTCCTCAATAGAAAGTGGAATTTATATTGGGTCCCAGGTTTTATACATAAGTATTCAAGTATCTATGGCTATTGAGAAGCTGTGGAAATGCTGAACATCTAGAGGCCATCTTTTCGCTCCATTTCTCTTTACACTCTCAATGGTGTCCACACAAAGCTGTTTGATAACCCATTGAGCACCTTTTCTCTTTAACAGATCACAGTCTAATGGCATTTTCACCTGTTTATTTTATTATTTAAATTGTGAGACAACTAGCTTTAGAGTGAATCAGAACTAATGACCGAGTCAGCCAAAGTGATAACTTGGCTGGGCACTGCCAGATGTTATTTGTACCAGTAGAGCAGGCCATAGATTTGTTCCTAAATTTATCATTCTATTCCAATGCACTGTATGTGATTACAAGTCATTTGAGAGAAAACGAGATTCCAGGCAGTAGCAAAACCTGTCATTCTTCACTCTTCTAGTTAAATAATAGGCATTTTATGACACACTTTTATATGAGGGAAATATCATTTATACTTTAAACGAGGTAGAAGCATGTTCATTTTCGCCATCTTACTAAATCAGTGAGCTTACTACACGATTTATACAATTGCCAGTGTCACTTAAGACATAAAATAAATCATCGGGCAAGTTAGTAATCATATTATCAAAGTAGTTAAAGAGGAGTGAGCAGTGGTGTTTGGGGACTAACCATGTGAAATTGGGAAAGGGGTGTTTATCATTCTTTGTGATTCTATATGGTCTCTACGTTTTTTTCACTACTTTTTTTTTCCCACTATTAAGCCTTCCTCTTTTTTTTTTTAGAAAAAAAATTATTCCACGAACACTCACGTATCCACACTCCAGCTTTAACAATGATCAGTGCTCCTTCCTTTTCATTTTATTTCCTAAGGGTCCAGTTGCAAATATAAAAAATATAACTTAATCATATTTCGCCAGTGGAGTGGCAGAGATTAGTGGCCCAGTTGGAAACAGAGCTTAAGACCAGTGTGAGACGGGTCTATACTCATTTACATAGTAGCTTAAGCGTCTTTATACAATTCTCTTAGTAGATACTTCAGATTCCTTCTAGCATATGGAGGCCACTAATGCAAAAACTGCATTTCCGAAACTGTCTTGAAAGTTTGAGGATATAATTTAGATTCTTCAGCTTAATATTTTGATTTAGAACCAAATTGCATGGAGAGAGAGAAAGTGTACACAGGACATCCATTTTGGGGACATAGTCATAACGAAGATGCATGGTTCTGGAACTAGTACCTGGAGAGTTTCCTTCCCTGGCTTCTTGACTCTAAGGCTGGTGTGGTTGGGGTGATAGATTGTGAAGTTCTGTATTCAGGAGAGACCTGGGTCACTTCTGTTATTTTTATCATTCTGTACCCAGAATCAAAGTAGGGGGATATTAGTCGGAGAAAAAAAGAGTGTAGATATGTGGAAGCATTAGAAGTCTCTTTGCTAATTTATTTATATTAACTCACTCATGTGCAGACACACTCCCACATAAATGGGTAGATTCATGTATTGGGAGAAATAAATCATCTCAGCAGTTTTCATAAACTAAATCTATACACTACAAAGAACTACACAATATCACGTAAGATAGTAATTTTTCCTTGTTTTTTTTTGGTTTTTGTTTTTTAATGTAGTCTACTCTCTTCATGATCCTCTAGGCTCATTATATTCTGTTTTGTAAATAAGCAAGTAATTCTTTCAGTTCCCTAGTTAAATATGGATATAGTATGATGTTGATTTGCTTATATTAAAAACACACACAACTTCCTGGAGTAACTGTGACTTTGAGTACACAAATACTAAATAAAATTACTACTCCATAAATGAAATTGATTCAACGTATACTTAGCCAGGGAAACTAATGCCATTTTCTGTTTCTTGTCTACTAAATTAAATTATAATGCTTTTTAACAATTAACTTCTATGCTAAAACCTCCTCAATGTCCAAAAGAGAAACCAAGGTGTATTTATCTCTAAATGGGTTATTAATTCAATTGTAAACAAAATTATATTAGATAACTAGAAAGTTGGGGGAAAATAGAATTCAACATAATCTCAATATGCAAAATTTGGCTCAATAAGTAAAATTTTTTTCTTGGAAATGGAATTAGAGCTTGAGTAAAATAAATATATCATGACTAAATGCATACTCTAAAGAGCAAAATTCAAATGTTATCAAACGACTGAGAATTACTATTTAAATGACGACTGAGAATTACTATTTAAATGACCTTGTATTAACACTCAGGAAATAGTTATGAGCTGTTTTTGTTTACTTAAAGACTTCACAGTTTTAGGAAATAAATGATCCACCTAGGAGATTGTACAGGGGTGGCTATTGTCCTAAAGATGAAATCTCTAGAGGAGAAAGGAACATTTGTAGTCTGGACACTGTTTTCCCAACCCTCTAAGCACCCTCTATGTTCTGTCCACTGTGTCTTCTAAGGGTGATTCCTATGGCTCTGTGCGGGGGGGCGGGGAGGGGCGGGGGGGGAAAGCCCATTTCTGATGTATCCATGATCAAGAGCAAAGATTTTTATGAGTGGATGGTTTATGAAGTTCCCTCAGTAAATATGCTTCATTGTATAAACTCTCTTATGGCCATTACTATTGATATATTAATGTATGATTTCCTTTGAACTATTGACTATGACACTAAGTTAAGGAATCCAAACTGATCCAGAGATGAGCTGGCAAGTCAATTGCAACAGGGGAAATAAACTCAAAAACAACAACAATGTAATAACAAAAGCAACAGCAAAATCATGTTTTCTCTTCACTTGAGGTGGGCAAATGATTTTTCCCCCCTGAAACACTCCCATATAACCTGGGCCTGGCCTGACGGCACTGTGAGGCAGCCTTTGTCCCGAGAAGACGGGCAGGCTTGGTGGCACCAGATCCAGTTTCTGTTTTGAAGTTCTTGTCAGTCTGAACATTCTGACTAATTCATCTATTGATGTGGTCACGATAGCTCAAAAGAGAGGTTGCAGTTGAGCCTTTCTGCTTGCAACCTCATGTGCCTCAATTATTTGCTGATCATCGTAAGATTACTAGAGGGTAAGTTAAATTTTTCCCCCCAAAGAAAATTACATTTTTTTAAAAAATCACAGAATTCAATGAACTATATGGCTACTTTGAACCTCAGAACAAAAAATCCAAACTTTTATCCACATATATGATCCAAAGTTTTACAATGATGATAAATAATAAAATAAACACCCTTAAATAAAATGCCAACCATGATGAGATATCCTCAGCTTGAATTTCCATCATTAGCATTGTCAGGGACAACATAGTTATTGATAAAAATTATAGTCTAAAGGTAATCAAGATACCTTTAGCTCCTTGAGGTAGGTTAAGTCCAAAATCTTTGATGAAGTAAAGTCTAAAATTAAATAATTATTTCAATATAAGTTAAAATATAAATAATCTGATTACAAAACTATTAAAGTGAAAAAATTCCTTTTTTCCCCCTCTACACTCATTCTAATCCTGAGACATGCTGGATACCTGGTAGACTTAGGGTTCCTTCAAGGGTTATAACCTAGACAGTATTTTGGAAAGAAACTAAAGTCTCTTTGAGATCTTAGTGTTATACTCACCCACAAGTCTTTCCGGGGTCTAGTAAAACTCCCACAATTGAATAAAAAAGAATAGGCTCGTACCTAAGTGATGTAGTAACCATAATTTCCTATGGCAAAAACATCCCTTGCAAAACTATATTGTTGATAACCCAGGACTTAGCAAGGCCAAAGAACCGGGCAGTCGTAATTGAATCCTAAACAGAGTCCTTGAGGAAAATGATTTGACTTCAGCTTTACCAGGAGGCCTGTCAGTCTGTGCTAGTTGCTTGGAGACCAGAACCTTAGAATATAAATTTAAATATGAAAAAGTGCCCATAAAGAGTATACTTATGACACATTTTGACCATATTTAGATGAAAATTCAGCTAGTCATACAGTCTCAATTGTAATTTTTTGGAGATATTTCTGACACTTTGAGAGAGTTAAGCCTTAGTTTAAATACTTTCTCTTCAGGTATATTTGAAAATTATTATTTTCTTTCTCACACAGACACAAAGACAATTTTTCCATTATACGTGTTGAACCTCTATTAATGAGGGTCATAGACTTCAAGTTTTATTATAATATACTGACAAAGTCTAGATTTGCATACATGGCAATAGATATAATAATAAAGTAGCTTGTTTATATTGCACTCCTGAGTAATCACACCCATTAGGCACAGAAATTACTAGAATCCAAAAGGTCTCTGGGATGAGAACCTGTTTTGAGAAATCTAATCCATAGCCTACAAAGGGTAATAGATCCTCTGTGCTTATGCGCTGATATAATAGAGTGCTGGTGGGAGGGCTGGGCTAAACATAATCAGCGTCTCCTCATAATGCCACTCTCATATGAGCCAGTCTTCCTCTGATGGGAGGGATAGCTGTGGAGGGTGGAGTGCTGAAAAAGGGGAACAGAGCCACTCAGAATAACTCCCCAGACCAGAAAACAACGCCAGGAAATGAAAGTTTCCCTCCCCAGTGTTGCAAATATTCTACTAAAATATTTAAATGATTATGAATACAATAACATATTTCATATCATGAAGTCCAATCTTTAGACAATAAGGAAATCCTTCTAAAAATATGTGATAATATATTATATATAGAATAAGATTGAATTGTAGTATTTTCTGAGTTAGTTGTCCTCAGCATTAAAAAATGATCAGGCTTGTCAGGCCAGTGTTGCTCAGTGGTTGAGTGTCAATCCATGAACCAAGAGGTTCAATTCCACTTAGGGCACATGTGTGGGTTGCAGGCTCGATCCCCAGTAGGGAGCATGCATGAGGCAGGTAATCAATGATTCTCTCATTGATGTTTCTATCATCTCTACCACTCTTCCTTCCTCTCTTTCTAAAATCAATAAAGATATATTAAAGAAAATAAAATTTAATTTAAAAAAATGACCAGGCTTGATAAAAATAATTACATGATGTTTTTATGCTATATGGTGCTCTTTAGATAAAATATACTAATAATGGTTTGATAATAATTAAGATAAATTTATGTGGGTTTTTTTTGTTTGTTTTTTAAATATATCTTTATTGATTTCAGAGAGAGGAAAGGAGAGGGAGAGACAGAGATAGAAACATCAATGATGAGAGAGTCATTGATTGAGCCCACAACCCGGGCATGTGCCCTGCCCGGGAATCGAACCCTGATCGCCTGGATCCTAGGTCGATGCTCAACCGCTGAGCCATGCCTGGCCGGGCAGATAAATTTATGTTTTAATAACTTCATGACTTCTAGATTTTTTCTTTTGGTTTAATATGCTATTCAAGTTGCAAGCACTGTTTTTATTTTCTTTTTTATAATATTTAAAGATAAAGGATTTTTAGAAGATGCTGTCCTTAACTATTTTGTCTAGGCAGTGATTTTTAGGGGCAATTTACAAACTAGACAATAGCTTTGTCTGTTTGAAGACACAATGAAATACTATGCACATTTCAAAATACACACTTTCTTATAACGATGATTTTAGGAAGTAAATTATTATTTTAAATGACTATTTACTCACTCATTCAACAAGCATTTATTTGGCAGTTATCCTATGTGTGGTGCCCTTCTAGGTATGGCAGGGTCTTGGTCCACTGAAACATGGCTCATGAAGGGGAGGTAAAGATGACCTGGGAAATGCAACAGATTTCATTTTAACTCACTATGGGAAAATGTATCAGTTTTGGCAGTAAAAAAGATATTTTTATGAGATAAAGAATAAACTTAATTTCAACATTGAGATTATAATATTATTGGTAAAGGAAATACTATCGAAAAGAGAAAAATTAGAAGCAAGAAGAATTGGAATATCCATACAATAATTTCTACAGCAGATAATGAGGCCCTGGTCCTAGAGATTGGAGCTTAGAGACATATAAACTCTAATAAGAAGTTCACTATATTTGAAGTAACGTAAGTGCTAGGTCTTAAATTTTGCTCGTAACTCTCTTATATATGTTATATATAACATATATATATATATATACAGAGAGAGAGAGAGAAAGGTGGAGAAGTGAGAGTTAATAAAGGGAGAAGGAGAGGGAGAAAGGGAGGGAGGGAAACATTGATTTCCTAGCTAATAAAACTAGTAGCAAAAAATAACTCAATGAGTAACAGGCAATTTTATTGAAGGGGACAAGACAGCCCAGGATAGAGAACACAGACAGAGAACAACTAATAAGGAATGTGATGTTTAAAAGAAACAAGGATTGAAACAGGGCAGGCAGGTAGCATACAGAGGCACAAAATAAAAAGGTCAAGGAATATGTTGTAATCAATTTTCAAACATTGTGTAGGAAGCAGGTAGTCGAGTTGGTAATACTGATTCTGTCAACAGGGGGATAAAGGTCAGGTTGTGGCAAATTGTACTAGATGAGCTTTAATATAACATTAGATTTTCTCCATCATTCACTGTGAGATAGTGCTTGATGCAAAATGAACTTATGGTCCGTCCAGAAACCAAAGTGTCCATAGAAATGGTACTTTTGTTTTCATGTGAATTAATACATAGGTATTGCTAATAGGCTGTGCATACATAAAGGAAAAATCATATGTACTTATTAAACATACAAAATATGTTCCATTTTTAAGTGTTATTTTAGTCTATAAAACATTTTCTCTAAATGTGATTGTCTTCACATTTATGTGATTGTCTTCATCAGTTATTGGTGAATGTCTTCATCACCAATGGTGATCATCAGTTATTAGAACAACAAACTGAAATAATGTGTAAAAATTGCATGTCTTCAAAAGTCCATTTGCCACTTACTAACTGTAAGTTTAAGTAAGTTAGTAATATCTCATTACCTCATTTTTGTCACATATAAGTAGTGATTATAAAACATATTACAAGCGTTGTTGTGACAGGACAATATCTGACACAAAAAGAATGTTCAAGTACTAGATAATATTAATAATTAAAAATCCACTTATCTAAGGAAAGATGAAAAGGAAAAAGTTCTTTGGATCCTTGTACTTCAAGTACTCAAGTACTATGCTTTTGTGTCTATAACTATGTTTTTCATGTAACTGAATTAATTCTTCAAAAGGCAATTATGGTGGACATACTCTAGGGTGACCCCAACAATGAGTACAATCTTGTGTAATTCCTTTTGGGAACAAGTATGGGCAGGACCTGTGACTTGATTATAAGCCAACAGAATCCTGGAACAGTGATGGGATGTCACTCCTGTGATTCAGTTATGTCATATGGCAAAGGTAAATGGGTAACCCAATATTCATTACATTGCATTATATAAAAATCTATCTCAGTAGATTAGAGTTAAAGAGATCTCTTTGCTAGGTTTGAAGAGGTAATGTTTCATGTTGTAAGATGGCCTTGTGGCAAAGAACTGCCGGAGATCTCTAAGAGGTAAGAGCAACTCCTGGCCAACAGACAGCAAGGAAATGGGGCTCTGGGTCCTAAAACAACAGAGATGAATTCTGCCAACAACCTGAGGGGTCTTAGAAGATCATTCTCCATTTGAGCCTCTGATAAGACTGTAGCCCTCACAGACACCTGGATTTCAATCAGTTGAGACCCTAAACAGGGGAGTCTATATATATAGTCTACCAGGTAGACAAGCCTAAGGTTTTACCAGCTTTTACCATAAGTGTTATTTCAATATGAGGCTCTGTGAAGGTTCATGGATCCAGACCCAGTTCATCCGTATGGGAAGTCTTTCATGTGTCCACAGATCTCCTTTACCTGGATAATTGTCCTCCTTATGGGCTTCCATTGAGTACTTAAAGAGTAAACCTTGCTGAATAAAAACTCCTCTTTAAGTATTAGCTGAATATAGCTGAATTCTTAAATTCTCAGTCATTGACTTATACTGGTTATTTAAGAGAAATGTTTCCCAGTGGTAATTCGGGGAAAAACAAAGTAATTATGCATATTGTTTAAAAAATTCATCATTTTCAACTAACCATTCTGTGTTAGAAGTGGGATGACTGTGATTATTGTTTATATCAGCTGGGACATCACTTCAGGTTTCTACTTCACGCATAGAGCATATGTGTCCTACAGGTTGAAATCTCGGTGTCTTCCTCCAACTTTCACATTCAACATGTGTCTTTTCTTGGACTAGTATTCCAGTTACTATTGCTGCATAATAATAACCCCCAAATTTAGTGATGTAAAATCACAAAAAGTTTACAATCTTCAGATTCTATTGGACAGAAATTTAGAGTAGGCTCCATGGTGATGGTTTCTCTCTGCTCTCCAATATCCAGCACCTTGTCTTTAAATACGTGAATGGCTGCAAGCTTGAACAATTTGGTCTGGAGTGTTTTGTTTTCCAGTTTTCTTCTTCACTGACACTTAACACCTGGACTGAGTCAGCTGAAGAGCTGGAATAGGTGGGATTGTCAACCAGAACATCTACAGGCAGCCTCTTCATGTGACTTGGGCTTCTCACAATATGGCATCAGTATCTGAGTAGAAATACCATGAGTGGGAGTCTTCTGAGAATAACAATTCCAAGAGAGCCCAGGGCTGCCCCATGCCCTTTTCTGACCCAGCCTCTGAAGTCATACCAAGTTCTTTTTGCTACAAGCAGTAAGGTCTGCCAAGATTCAACAAGGAAGAATTAGACTTCAGATTTTGATGAGGAGAAGAAAGTACAAGGGTGTAACGGATGGGAGACACTGTGATGGTGGCTAGATTTGGAAAATACATTCTGCCACATATGGTATGTTAAAGCCCTGGACAAAAACTCAGAGGGTTTGGGCCATAATATTTCCTCTAATACTAACACAGGAAAGTCTTTAGCAATTATAATATTTAGTTTGTGCTGAAAGGTTTGAGTTGCATAATCTATATAGTTCATCAGCACTAAAAGAAGATCCACAATGCAGCCTACAAGTAATTTCTCCTTATGGCTCCCCTACATACTGCCAGATTCCTGGGATGGTTATTAAACCAGTGGGCAAACACTAGTAAATTTGATTTCTCCTAGAACAGAGCAATAGTAAATGAAAAGTAAATAATAGAGAATAATATGGCTACTAATAATATTGTATGTTATATAGATAAAATGTTAACTTGACATAAGTCATAGAGGGAGAAAGTTTCCCCTTTTTCATCCATTCAAGTGTTTTCTGTTGTTTGCTTAATCTCATTATTAGAATATGCTAAAATATTAATATATTTTTATTATAAGAATATATATTCCTTAACTTTTACTGTAAGAATATAAATTTCTTGTTTTGCCTTCAAAAAGACGCCATGAGAAAAGGCTTAACTGTTATGTTTGCTATGTAACTCTATAGCTTGGAAAATAAAATGAGTTTATATTATTTAGAAGTTTCAGGGAAATTCATATACTAATGCCCATAAATATTCCCCATTGATTATGTAATTATTTGAGTTATAAGAATTCAGTGAAAAAGCACAGATTGGGTGGAATGTTCTGGATCATTCCGGCTTATTAAGTATTAGATGGAGCAAGTTGTACATTTTAAAAGTAAACTAATTATACTTGTAATATAGTAATTTAATAATAGTAAAAGCAGTAGTCAATAAGAGAAAATCAAAATTTAAATATTCGTTTTCATACTTGATAGCTGTATATACTTTGACAAGCTATTCAGGTGTCAGTTGACTCTTTTGTGAAATAAAAAAGTTGTATTTGCAGATTTTTAAGGCTCCTTACATATATATACATTTCTATGAAAAATAACACAAAAAATTAAAATATCCATTTTGAATTTACTTTCATGTATGATGTAAGTTGGTGGTCCAGTTTCATTTTTTTGCATGTATCTGTCCAATTTTTTCAACACCATTTATTGAAAAGACTGTCTTTACTCCATTGTATGTTCTTGCCTCCTTTATCAAATATTAATTGACCATAATGGCATGGGTCAGTTTCTGGGTTCTCTGTTGTTCCACTGATCAATATGTCTGTTCTTGTGCCAGTACCAGGCTGTTTTGATTACAGTGGCTTTGTAGTATAACTTGATGTCTGTATTGTGATCCCTCCAACTTTGTTCTTCTTTCTCAGGATTGCTGTGGCTATTCAGGATGTTTTTTGGTTCCATATAAATTTTAAAAGTGTTTTTTCTAGATCTGTGAAATATGCTGTTGGTATTCTAATAGGGATTGCATTGAATTTATAGATTGAGTACCCTTTGGGACAGCATGGAGGGACCTGGAGATTATTATGCTAGTCAAAATAAGCCAGGCAGAGAAAGACAAACATCACATGATCTCACTTATCTGTGGAATCTGAAAAACAAAATAAACTGATGAACTGAACAGATTCAGTGACACAGAAGCATGGAACAGACTGGCAAATCTTAAAGGGAAGGCGGGAGTGGGGGGTGGGGGGAAGAGATTAACCAACGAATTTATGTGCCTCTATGTGTAGCCCATGGACACAGGCAATAGTGTGGTGAAGGCCTGGGGCAGGGAGTGGGTGTGGGGTGGGAGGGGTCAATGGGGAAAATAGGGGACATTTGTAATATTTTCAACAATAAAAAAATGAGTCTATAACTAAAATATATATATATTTATAAAGCTGACATTGAACATTTTTAGTATTATAGCTTAAGAGCTGCATCTATCATCTACCTATCTATCATCTATCATCTATCTATCTATCTATCTATCTGTCTGTCTGTCTGTCTATCTATCTATCTATCTATCTATTATCTATCTATCTATCTATCTATTATCTATCTATCTATCTATCTATCTATCTATCATCATCTATCATCATCTATCTATCATCTATCTACCTACCTATTTATAATCTCTTTATGATCCTAGATTCACAAATAGAGTATCAGATTTAGTATTAGCCCTTGCTTTATAGAATCAAAAATATAATATTTATATTGGCTAATTTTAACCTGTGATTTTATAAAAAGACATAGTATATTTTGAAGAGTTTGTCTTGAGAGAGGATATGTCAAATTAAACTATTAATTGTACATTTATTCTTGGCTCTTTAAACCTTACCGGCAAGGCATCTCTTTGAATCGATTCC
The DNA here is from genome assembly GCF_054644295.1 of Miniopterus natalensis. Classification (NCBI taxonomy): domain Eukaryota; kingdom Metazoa; phylum Chordata; class Mammalia; order Chiroptera; family Miniopteridae; genus Miniopterus; species Miniopterus natalensis. Next base: position 11,185,422 of record NC_142096.1, read on the forward strand.
TGTTCTTACTTCTTTTCAGGAAGCCCATTTGGTGTTTATCTAAATAAGCTAAATAAGTTGAAACCACTGAGAATAAAACTGAAAAATCTATGTTTCAGTTACAGATCCAAATAATTGTTTTATGTAACATCAGTTAAGAATCTCAGATAATATAAGATTTTAAAGTAGTCTTATTCATATAGCATAATTTATTGAGAGGAAACTCCGCTCAAAATTAGAATCAGTAAAGGTTGTTAAACTAGAAAAACATTTAAGTAACTTAACTAATGAAGTGATATAACAACATATGGTTTATAGTGTTAAATGGTAGGAAAAATATTGTCTGGGTGCCAGGGCCTGATTATGAGACAGAAATGCAGTGATGCAACAGCTTCCTCAGGACTGTGAATTGAGAAGCAGTGATTCAAGTTTCCTGGAAGGCTAAGTGCACTTTCCCAAGTTTTAACTTCTGAAGGTTGAGTAATGGTCTATATTAGGTGTTATAATGAAAACATTTATTTTGGCAAGGATAATCACATTTAAATAAAGGGAAATCTCCTTCAGATGGATTGATCATTAATTACCCATCACCTACAGAGTCCGCTAGTAGTCAGTGGATAAGTAGGACATAGCACCAAGACATTTTAATGGGAGTTAAGTTGCCTTTAGTAAGTCTGAATGGAGAGGCACATTTAGAGGACATGGTTAGCCATGAGGGTGGCCAGAGAGCCTCTAAAGTTTGTGAAGAAAATATTGTACTTTAGGTTGAAAATATTAAAGACAGTTGAAACCTGTTCAAAAGATTATCCATCTTAGATAATATCATGATTTAAATATTTGTATTGAATTTAGTGGGGTGACATTGGTTAATAGGATCATATTGGTTTCAAGTGTACATTTCTATGATATATGATCTGTATATTGCATTACATTCCCACCACCCAAAGTCAAATTATCTTCTGTCACTATATATTTGGGCCCCTTTAGCCTCTACTTTGCGAATAAATGTTTTTGAGTTTCCTGGCAGGTACCCAGAAGAGGGATTGCTGTGTCATATGGTAACTCTATACTTAGTTTTCTGAGGAGCCGCCAGACTGTTTTCCATAGTGACTGTACCAGTTTACATTCCCACCAGCAGTGAATGAGGCTCTCTTTTTCTCCACAACCTCTCCAACACTTGTTATTACCTGTCTTGTTGATAATAGCCATTCTGACAGGTGTGAGGTGGTATCTCATTGTAGTTTTGATTTGCATTTGCAAAGTGAAATTTAACTTATGTTGCTGAATTCTTGTTACATTCAATGACAGGTAGCACTTCTCATCTCTAAATGCATTAACTAGGAGTGATTAGGTTAAATTTTGTAGTATGGGCATATTTAGCTAGGAAATAAAGCATACTAAATTAGATAAAAGAAGTTCACTGTAATGAAAGTTAACTCTAGGCCAGTTTCTACAACTCCCAGGATTTTTGGCTCTACATTAACTCTTTAAATCATTAGAATTTTTTCCTTAAAGTTGAAACATCCTAAATTTCTTTGTTAAATTTTATCAAATTTATTGAGATGGCACTGGTTAATAAAATTATATAGGTTTTTAAGTGTACAATTCTATAACACATCATCTGTGTACTGCATTGTGTGCTCACCACCAAAAGTCAAATCTCCTTCTGGTACCATATATTTCACTCTTTATCCTAAATGTTATTTCTATCAGTAATTTATTGCATTTTATTTAGAGCACCAGTTTTAAAAATATACACAGCAAATGTACTTTTCAAACAGCATATTTTAACATATGGAAATGAAGCTCCTAAATGACTTTATTTTAGAGTAGCTTCTATAGAATTCTAATAGCTTACTTTCTATTCCAGAGGCAGGGATACATGGAGCAGACTGACAGCTGTCAGAGGGAAGGGGGGTGTGGGGACTGGATGAAAGAAGATAAAGAGATTAGCCAAAGAACATATTTGCATAGCCTATGGACACAGACAACAGTGAGGTGATGACCAGAGGAAAGTGGGGGACAGAGGCTGGGTGGAGTGGGCAAAGTGTGGGGATGGGAGCATCTGTGACAGTGTCAACAATAAAAATAAAGTTAAAATAAAATAAAGAAAAGCTTACTTTCTAAGGAAGATGCAACATGGTAACTAGAGGAAAACAGAGAGCAAAAATATTCCAAAACAACATTACTTTTTTACCTTTACCTTTTTTTACAGGTTGGAATATATAATTTCAAATTCTATACAGATGTAAAGTTTATTTACTAAAGGAATGATGAGATCAAATGATAATTCTAACATTAACTCAAAAGGTGATTCTTTTTCATGTTTTAGGGCAAAAAAACACACACCTTACCATTTTAAATAATATAAAATGAAACCATTGGTGTATATATCTTTAATGAAGCATTTATACATTTAATTATATTCTGAACGTTTTTACTTTAAAAAGTCAGTAATTTAGAAATTGGTATAATTTATTTTGTTTTTTAATTTTCCTTTTATAATATCAATTGGAATCTTTCATTTGAATTAAGAATCATTTTTTTGTAATCATATATGCAGTCTTTCCACTAGAATCATAGTGGTTTATATAATCAGTAAGTTACTTAATCAACATTTATTAGATCTACTCAGAAACTATGGTTATATAAATAAGAAACAAAATGCAATGGAATAAAGTGTCAAATGGATATATTCTGATTCTTTAAAAAAGTTGCATGTATAATATAATATTTAAGGATAAGAGTTAATTTACTTGACTATTCGTTTAAATTTAAACACAGTATATCTTTCACATTTGCAAGAGACCTATCATGAAACTTTCTCAAATACCCAAATTTTTCTGTGGTACTAAAATATCAATGATAAGTTTTCTCAGGTGATTCATGGGTCTTTTTGTAATAGTTTGATTCCATGTAATAAATGGAATCAATGAAGCCACATAGTTACTGTGGTTGACCTAATTTGTATTGTGATTCTTGCACATGCATCAGACTTTCAGTAAAATCATTTCAGATTCTGATAATTTATTTTCTTTTTTTGTCAGGGTTTTTCTAACTTTATATATTCATTTCTATATGTATATATAGAAGTATATATTAAATTTATATATAGAATTATATTGATAAGTTTGAGTTTGGGATTGGGTTATGAAGAAATGAGAGGCATGTTTTTAAAGCACAGGAAAAAAGATCTTCCCATTTTTACATGTAACAGAGCAGAAACATAGCCATTGTGATAGCAAAAATACTTTGAAGAATACTTTATAATTTTTGTGGTATTTTTTGCACACATTAGCTCAGCAAATGAGGTGTGATCGATGGATAACATGGAGTTTTGGTTAGCTGGAGCAGAGAAGATGGTCTGGAGTGAGATAAGAAATGAGGTTGAAATATTTGTTAGGACTTACAATATAAAAGCAATGGCTTATATTTTTATTGGAAAAAAATATATGAATACATTTTTGATGGTTTGGATTCAAGATGATCTTAAATTCACAAATGAGAAACTATGCTTAATCATGGTTCTAGGTGCTAAATAAAATATGACATTAAATCAAGATTTTTTTTTGGTCTCTGAGATGATTTTTTTCATTTCATTAAGCCACCCTTCTAACAAGTCAAGGGACAAGTATAAGAAAACACTTGCATTAACATGCAGAACTCCTTACGTCTAAAACAGTAGGTTATATAGTACTTATACCAGGTCTCACTGGTATCATATGATATAATATGACAACAGTGACCCCAAATTATTTAAATAATGTAAAAATAATAAAACATTTGATGTATTCTTTAATGAAGCATTTATAAGTTTTATGATATTCTGAATATCTTTGACTTTATAAATTTAGCAATTTGGAAATTGGTATGAAATATGTTGTTCTATAATTTTGCTCAATAAAATCAATTGTTATGATATTAAATATTATTTATATGAAATCTTATTGCAATTATCTTATGAATATTATAATAGAAATGTATATTAGTTTTAATAAAGATAAGAGTCGATGTAAGAAATATAGAAATTTTAAAAAAGAAGAGGCAAAGAGATAGATATAGAAAAAAATTAACCCGTTGGACTATGTAGAAAATAAAATAGTTGTCAAAAATAGTCATATGTCTGATATTCAAAAAATAAAACAAAACGCAACAAAAACAATGTTAATGGGAAAAGTGGGATGCAGTGCCTATTTAGAGTGATACTTTATAATATATTTATTTTTATTTGTTTATAAATGTCAAGATGCTTATTTTCTATATACCGAAGAGTGTAAAATTTGAAGATTTAGGTTTGGAAACGTGCTTTCTTCAGGTGGTGGAATGATCATGACTTGAAGTCTGGTGAGAGAAAATATAAAATTTTTCTTTTTGTGGTGTCCTTTAAGCTGTTTTGGAAAATTAAGGAAGGATTAAAGGTAAAAGGAAAAAAGTATAAAACAAAAAAGGAAGTAGAAATGTTTTCAAACAAAGAAAAAAGCTTCTCCAATTAGGAAACTATTTAGAATAAATATTAGCCCTGATCTTACACCTTTTTAGTTAATTAATTAAGGAAATCATCAAAATCAGAATAATCATTTGCAAAATGGCCATGTTGTCAAATTCATCACATAGCATTTAGAATTTCATTTTTCAGAACTGATGGTGGAGGTCCTATAGACTAAAGGGAGCTTTTCATTTACTTTGATGCAGTTAAGAGAAAACATGGATGAGATGTTAAGTGAAACTACCTCCTTTTGAATGAAAAGTCAAACAAAAATCATATGAAACTACCACAGAGGAAGAAGGTAGAGTCTCAGTGATGAATGTAGGCTCAACAGGAGGACAATCACCCAACTAGGAAAGCCATCAGCCTAAAAGCACATTAAGATAGGAAGTACTGTACTTTTAATGTTGGTATCACAGATACCTCACCTAATGCCTGAACAGGTAAATAATCAATAAACATCACTAACATAATTTGATTCATAAAAATAATAATGGTGACAGAGATTGTTTGAATATTGAGATTAGGTAATTAACATTTTCCACCAATTGCAAATTTGTTTATTGATTGTAAATTTTCACTCTCCTTAATATAATTTGCTCCTATGGTGAGAATTCACTTCTTGGAAAATATCTCTACTGATTTCTCTGAAAATACTTCAAAAGAAAAGACAAAAATGTGCAATTAGATATTAATGAGCGGTGAAGACTTATTTTGGAAGCTCTGAATCCCTGCAGCAAGTTCACATGTCGAGGTTCTTAGGCCAGTCGTCCCACAGACTAATTGTAATCAAGCCTTTATCAGCCCAGCACCCAAACCTCAGCAGTTTTGTTTCTTGAAACTCAGTTATTAATATCTGCTTATCTCATTACAGCCATAGTTCTCAACATTGGCTGCACTTTATAATCAAATGGGATGTTTGAAAAAATACTGATGCTTGGGCCCCTAACTAGAGAGGAGCCCAGGCATTAGGAATCAAACATTCTTTCAATAATTCTGAAACATAACCAGGCTTAAATACCAACGGTGTGAAAGTCTAGTTTTAGCTTATTACCAGGGCAGGGTAAACCTAATAACTGAGAATTAAAACCTGTCCTTGTGAGGGCTTCATTATTTATCCATTATGAAGACAATAATTATTACTTTATTTAGTGTTTACACCATGAATTATTAAGGGTGGTAGCATTCAAGACCATATTATTCATGGTTCCTAATTCCCTATGTTAATACGTTGCTACATTTGCAATATTTATCACCAGAAAAGCGTGAGAGCGTACCTCACAAACCTGTTAACATGGCCAGCATGAGAAAGCTACCCTGAGAATGCCGTTTACAAGTTCGGTCCTTGACTGGTGCCCGGGAACTAGATTGGTTACCAATTCGCTAAACTGAAATCAGTTTCCATAAATGATGCATAAATCAATGTGCCCCCAATGTGCAGAAATATGTGGTTTAGGAGGAATAGCTGCTATCCTTTGTGAGACCTTAATTTTGATATATAACCAGTCATCAATAAAAAGTCTCAAATGCACTTTCAAGAATATTGTCACAATTTGAGGCTGGAGGAATTAGGCATGTCCTCGGTGACTCCTTGGATGAGGAGTCTTGGAAGCTGTTTTTCTCTGGACTTTTCCATTTGCTTCTTTTAATAAATATTAGCCACAAATACAATTATATGGTGACTTCAGTATGTCTTTCTAACAAAACTCCAAATGTGGAGGTTAACCACAAGTGTCTGGATTGTGGTTTAGACAGAAAACTAGGCTGTGTGTAACTAATCCTGTGTAGTGCTGTTTAAGGGATAGGAGAAATGGTCACAAAGGGTTTCAGCTTTGACTGGAAATCCAGGATCTGCTATTTTCAGGTTATCTCACTTTTAACTGAATTATATTCACTCTCTTTTGCTTGACCCATCTGTTATAAATTGTTTGTCACATAATTCAGCAGGGCCTACCAAACATACGCAATGAGATTTACATTAGGACAAGCAGCTCACTATTAACAGTGAAGAAATCGATTTTTTATACCCACATATAGAGGTGAAAGTCACCACCAGACATGTTAGCTTTGACTCTGAACTCCTCACAGTCAACAACTGCATCTTGGTTCTTGAAGAAGAGAAAAAAATAACAAAATCTGAAAGTATAATTCTCCAAATGCTTCTAAGACCAAGGCTGACAAGGCATAAAGTTAAGAGAGTCCTTTATGTTGGTAATATGGGTCAGCTTAGGACAGTGTTCCTCAAGCCTGTGTCTGCATGACAAGAAAGATGAGTCGAATATGCTTGTGAAAATTAAAACACATTATCACACACTTAAGAGCAGTATAAGGTTTTAACAACCTCCAACTTATTAAAAAGCAAAAAAATGTGTCTTTACAACACAAGTGAACAAGTATTTCAATTGATACCCTAATTTTTCCCCCTGCTCGAAGCATTTCCTAGTATTTAGTCATAAGTGCAGCTACTTACGCATATCTAGATTGTCAATGTCTACTAGGAGATGTGATACATCTTTAAAACTTTAATATTACCCATTGCTTATAGAATAAAGCCTAAACCTTCTAGACCTTCATTATCTTTCCCTTTTATTCATGGCCTATCTTCCACACGATTGTCCATATTATAGTAAATGTCTAATTCTGTTATATAAGATTTCCATACAACTGTCCACATTATAGTAATTCTATAATTCTATTATATAAGACTACTTCTATTTCAACATGAAATTACTTTATTCCATTCTGAGAACTTACTTGTTCTCAAAAGTGAAGCTCCAGTACATCTTCCTCATTGAAATATTATATTATTTTCAGTCTCTGGATAATCCCATTTCCTCTAGTTTAAGAAATATAAAAGGAAAGAACTGATCACTTCTTGTAACTACAAAGAAATTAGAAATCTATCTAGAGCTTAGGCTCCCTTTAAGTATGACTGATTATCTTTTCTTGCCTGAGCTATTGTCTATTTTTGAAGAACTTTTTCCCCATGTGACAATAAGAATGACGACTGAATCTTCAGGTTTACATGATCATCATGTTCCCGTGTCTCAGAGAAAAGAAAGCCTCACTTTAATCTAGGGTCTATTTGAATTCCTGAAAAGAACACTAAGTGGTTGGCTAGAGTGGGGTGCTCGACACTTCCATGGGGAAAGCAGGATTTCATAATTGTTAGCCCCACCAGAATCATAAGGAATCACAAAATAGTTAATGAAGTTCCTCCGGAATTTTCCCCATCACTGCACTAATCAATAAATCTGATTTTTCAGACAACAGGTTTATTCCTGATGATCTTTGGTTGCTTCGGTTGTAACAAATGATCTGAAAATTTAAAGCTTAAAAGGATTAAATAATGTATGCAAGATCAAACAATATACCACTATTCGATCTAAAAGTCTTGCTTTGAACCTAAATCTGTAAAAGTACAAAATCGGTGTCCTTTCTACATTTGTGCTGTCTTTATTTTTGGTTCTAAAGATTCTGACCTTGGGACTGAAATTATTTTATATCAATCGCACTGTTAACTCCCTTTCCACCTTCTCTAGTTATTTGTGACTCTAGGGCTTCTTACATTCTATACATTGCTCTAAAATATTAAGCTCTGTTTTCCTCTTTGAGTGGGTCATTTTTCTTTTTTAAATTGTGGACACCATATGCTAGACTGAATGTTTGTATCACCCGAAAATTCATATATTGAAACTGAATCCTCAATAAGTTGCTATCTTCAGGTGGGCCCTTTGGGTAGTGAGTAGGTCAGGAAAGTATAGCAATAGTTAGTAGGATTAGTGCCCTTATAAAAGAGACCCCTCAGAGCTACTTTGCCCCTTCTGCCATGTGAGGACATGGAGAACACAGCCATCTGAAAATCAGGGAGTGGGCCCTCACCAGACATGGAACCTGCTATGCCTTGATCTTGGCTTTCCAAGCCTCCTGAACTATGAAAAATGGTAATTTGTTATAGAAGCCTGAAAGAAATGACACCATATGTTTTCCTATCAGCAACATGCAATAACTCTTCCTGTTTAAAAGCAATGTTCCATTTTGTGTCTCCTAAATTCCTGGCATTATTTATAAGGGAATTGAAGCTTTTATAATGATATATCAAGAATCTGGAGAAGATTTGCACCCAGGTTTGTCTAAATATAAAATCTAATCTTAAACACTACTGATTTTTACAAGACTTTTTATAACACTTTATTAAACATCTTATTTTACTGTTTCTCTGTATTATGTAAGTATGTTTTGCTTCTCTAAACAGTTTGAAAGATCTTTGTTCACAGTAAGCATGCCAGAAAACTGCCATCTTGTAATTCCCATAATTTGTAGAGAAGTGATAGATGTATGGGTGTGTATTTTGTGTGTATTTATGTATGTGTTTGTGTAGAATGAGAGAGAGAGAGCGAGAGCCTTGTTTTTTTTAAAAAAACAACCTGTGAAACATTTGTTAAAGAAAATTTTCTTTTAGTTCTGAACACGTAATTATTGGCTCCGTAGTCATAAAAAAAAAAAATCACGATTATATAACAATGCAGTTTTCAGTGAAGAATTGAAGTGATTACTCATAATCCAGTAGGTGGCAGTACATTATAATGTTTAAAAATATTATGATGGTGTAATCAGTGCAAAAGTGTATCTCACTATTTTTGCAATTTATGTATTTGGTGCAAATAACATCGAATTATTCAGATAATATTTTTGAAATTGTGACCCCTTGCTTAGTAACAAAGGACTTCAAAACTTTTTGTCTTAAAATAACAGCTATTTCCTTTGCTCACAAGTGTGCAATCTGGACAGTGCTCAGCTAGGTGGTTTTTAGGGTATTTCTGCGAACGTCACTTACGTATGTGGATTGAACTGGAGTTGTACCGAGTGGTGTGTTCAGTTGAGATACTGAGATATTTAAGCTTTTCTCTCTGCCTGATGTGTTCAGCAAGGTAGTTCAACTTTTACGTGGGTCCTAAGGAATTACAAGAGTGAAACATGGATGTCACTATGGTTTAGGTAACTGGAACTGACATAAACTAACTTCTGCCTCATTTGTTGATTAAAAGAAGCCTTAGGCTCACTATCTGGATTTGAGGAATCTGACTGCAGAGGTCAGGTATAATAGTGGGCATGATTTATTGAGGGCCAACTGAGTCACTACAAATACTATCTCAATTGAAATAAGAATTAAATATAATCCATTCCTAGGAGAAATTTCTAATCATTTTCAGAATAATGAGAGAGAATTTTGAGATAATCTGAAAACCCAATCTGAGCTCCAGACTTCTTTTGCTAAACTTCTTCACCCATAATTTAATAAAATGTGAGACTAATCTTTCAGTTCCAAATAAATATAAACAAATGGAAATACATGTGAGCATTGCATTAGGTTCCAAATTTGCATTAGGCTCCAAATACAGATTTGAAGGCCAAGAAAATGGTACTAGATTAGGAGAGATTCCTCCAGCTAAATATCTCACCTTAATAAAAAATCCTTAATATAATTTATTAAAAAACACACACAACAGTGTAAAGTACAGAACAGATTAAGAATTAAAATAAAAATACTGAAATTACTCTTTTTCGGTATACATTAAACACTTAGGACTAACTGATATGAAACATGTTCAAAGGAGAAAAAACATAATTACAGGATTAAATAGGTTGGGTTCTAAGAAGCAATATATATGTGTGTGTATATATTCCCCCTGAAACAAAAGAATTAATGATAAAAGGATCCAGATTTGTAAAATGTTTTTTATACTTTAAGAATATCTAAAGAACTAAAAAGTAATAGAAAGTTTAGAATGTGTGAGAAAATATGGTAGCCATAAAAAAAAAGTAATGTACAGCGTTATGTAAATGGGGTTCCTTTGTGGTTATACCTATCAGACAATAGTGCTTGAGACTCAACCAAAGTTCCGTGCAACTAGTCCAGCGCCAACAGGAGTACCCAATCCGAGGTGTAGTAAAAGATGAGAATTTGTTCAGGTAAATCGTTTGCAAAATGGGGAAATGCAACCCCAAAGGAAACCAAAAGTGTGCTCTCCCGAGACAAAGGGGAGGCCCGTTTATATAAAGTGCCCACCCTAGTCCCTGACTGGTCCAGTTTTTTCCAGATGAAAGATGCAAATTTGCAGTTTGATTGGTCCAAATAGCACTGGCCTGATTAGTGTGCAAAATAGTTAATCAGACTGTAAAAACAAATAAATAAAACCAAACAAAACACAAAATCTAGACTCAATACTCAACTATTTTCTTTTAAAAGTAAACTTGGGGAACTTGTGACAGAAAAAATAATATTGAGAGATATAAGAACTTGAGCCTTCGGGGGTCCTGTCTCCTAGGTACTAAAATCATATATATGTTGTTATTTTTAGAAGCAATATTTTTCTCATATTTCTCTTTTCTTTATCCCTAAATTACACTTGTGAAAGCTTATTAAGCCTGTCAAAATGAAGAATATAACAAATAAATATATGTACATACAGGATATTTTAAAAAGTTTATTAAAATAAACCTTGCATCTATTCAATGTTGGTTAAGTGTAAAAAGAAGGTTTAACATTTCAAAATTTTTTAGATTTAGGCAGTTATATTTTATAAAATATTGTGTAAGAATTAGCCACGCTCTTAAATAATAATAAAAGATGATTTTAAAATCTTTATATATTTTGAAATCTACATGTAATATTTGTTTAGGTTTCTGTTTGCAGTTATCTGTGTAAAACTACCTAGTTGCCGGTCATTAACAGTAAAAGTCGATAAATGTTTGCCAAAAAAACCCCCACTTAGTTTTCATAATGCTGATGGTTAAATAGATTAAGAAAAAAAAACCCCAAAATTTGGAAATACACAATTACCATGAAATTATATTTGATTAATTGTAAATTAGACACTTGTGTGAGTAAATCAGAGGAAGTACATGTCAGTACTTAAGATGATAAGTGGCTAGACACATTAAAGTGGTTATTTTCTCCTTAAATTTCTCAAAATTAACAAGATTGCTTTACGCATGATAGGTAGCTACTTTACAAAAGCTAAAACTAAATAAACACCCTCAAATAAGCAAGTTCTTATACCATCTCTAACAAGCAAAGAATGGGTGATGTGTGTGGAACCGTACTACTGATGATTTCATAAGCTAAATTCCTCTTAAATGTTGATTTTCTGAGAGCCACAGAAGCAGTGCCCAACAAAGAAGTTGTCAGAATAAATGAGTAGCAGGAAAATTATAGACAAATGGAAATACTGCTATCTGGGGGGAAGCAGCATTTTGACCTAAAATACCCATAGAAGTTCCACATATCTAAAAGGTTCTGGAAAATCGCTTGCATTCTACATTTTGCCAAGAGAAACCTCACTAAAGATGGTTAGAAATGTAGACTGCAATTGTAGAAATGCTTGACACCTGAGTACATGGTATTTAATTACAAAAGAGTGCATAAATGTCCCATATATTTTGAAATTTGTGGGTGTGTCTATATACATATAGGATACATTATCAAATAACTGTACATTTGAAAAGAACTCCCAAAATAATGTAGTACATTTTCATGCCGCATATAAATAAAATTGAAAATTAGAGTCTACACACAGAACACAAATGATCCCTTTTGAAAGACTGAGAGTTTTACAGAAGTGAGTAACTGTCAGATTTAAGGCAGCTAAATGTGATAATATCGTTAGACAAATGAGCTAGTTAAGGCCACCTGGAGTTTAGAGGCCTGCTTACCAATTATGTCTAGGACCTGAGATGGCGGCACCCAGGGTCCTCACTAGCCGCTCTTGTGGACAAACACAACTGTGGGGTGAGAGTGTGACGTCCCCTCAGCACCTTTCCGGAGTGCCTGGGCCACCCTCAAGGGAAGCGTCAGCAAGAACCTTGAATACTGAGCTTCCTATCGTGTGCTGGCCATTCACTCAGAACCAGGTGAGCTTTGTGCATTTGTGTTCTGTATCTGTCAAAAGTAAAGAAGTAACGGAGGAAAAACTTACGAATTACTGCAGCAGTAATGAATAAAAGTTTTTTGTGCGCACACAAAAGGCAGTTTGCAAGCCCAAAGCACTGAAACCAGAACATGGACTGCGGCTCCGGTGTATGTTGTTATAAAGCAGCTGATAGAGTGAGAAGGCAGTGACTGATTTTTCTTCAGGGAGACTGGTTATAATATTAGAATATTCTTGATTGATAGGGTATTAGTTAATGGTTACCTCATATTAATTTTGCGAAACAGTTCATGTTTTACTTATGATTTGCCAGGGACAAAAGCAAGAAATGACCCAGATCAAGTTAGTCTTGCAAAATAAGCTAATTTAAATGTTGTTTCTATGGCTAAACTTGTTTTGTCTGCCCAGGGAATTTTCAAAGCTGGTCTCTGTTTGTTTTGATTTGAACATATTGATGGCACCAAGTGACACGTAAAACTCTAGGACTAAACAGGAAGTGGGGAACCATGAATTTAGAGCAGACTGTTGCTCTGCACAGGTGGGCAATGGGCAAAGTAAGGTTTGCTCTCCAGCATTGCCTGCCGAAGGATTAGAGTTAGAACAAAACATAACTGAACCAACAATAAAGGCTGCATCAAATGAAAAAATAAAAGAGAGTAAATGGCTAGAAATTGTGAGATGATAACTCTGTTAATCCCATCTTTTTAAAATTTTAACATTATTCCTTGAGTTTTATGATTTCTCTTATATTAATATTTTCTCCCAACCTCCTACCCCCAGATATCACTTATAGATGTCAATTAGCAAAATAGTCAATTTTGATAGAAGTTATAAAAAAGTGATGACTATACGTTTCCAAATCTGTAAATGAAATAGCAATTTTGGCCATATTAAGAATTAATTATTTGATTGATTTCTGGCTACCACATTTTATTACTACTTAAACTTTGAACTAATCGGCAGATGTTTTTCTTATTGTGAGCATTATGGTAATGACACCCAGAGGTGAGGGTAACATCTGCTGCGGAGTCTGCATTGGAGAGAAATGGCTGTAATCACTTGACCAGATGGATATGAATAAAAGAACAGTCTGGATAATCTTGGATGTGTAAGATCCAAAAGCACTGATGAACCCCATTAGGTACCCAAAGTCCAAATTTCAGAAAACCTAAGTGTATAAAAAAAAGAGACGGAAGACAAATGTTTGGATCACTCAGGGAGAAACCAAGAGGTGAAAATAATGATTTTTCCCCCCCTCTGGATTTGTAGTTTACCTAAGAAATAGTGTTAAATTTTGAACTAAATCATCTTATCAGACAGAACTGTGTCTACATCAATCAAGATTATAAATAAAACACAAAAATAACTTTCCATAGCTAAATCAAGTTTTATTTTACCTTCCTTAGCTTTCACATAAATTATTTTAGGTTAATTATGAGAAATACAGACATTTAATGAGTGCATATTAATTTAACAAGCAATGGTGGCCCTCTCTCAGGCTGTACTTAGTGTCTTTTATTTCTCAAATATCAATGGTTTCTATTATGTAGGAGATCTGCTCCTGGGTTCCCTCTATCTTGACTGCATGCCCCTCCTTACTCCCTAAGTGTACTGCGTCTTCTCTATTATAACAATGAAAAGACAGAGTTCCAGTATGATCTTTGGAGTCTATCTCTTTAGGTTTCAATCCTGGGCATGATTTATAAAAAAACATGTCATGGTATATTTTACTCATTTAAAAAAATGCTGTATTCATCACAAGTTTTGAGAATTTTTGTAGGGTTAAATGAAATGACATGCATACAGTGCTTAGGCTAGTGACTGCCACAGAGTAAACAGTCAGAAAGTGCTTACTGTTCAGTATTGTTGCTTTGTGAGGTTTTTTGAAAATAGAATCAATGTCTGTGGCCATGATCTCAACACTTCAGCAAGGGCTGGAAACAGAATAAGAGGTGAAATCAGTTCCCATTATATAAATATTAATGCAAATTCTTAATGCCATTGCTGCTGGCGGGTTAGCCACTCATGGCTAAAAGATAACTGTGTGGTCTTGATTTCTTTAATGTTTCTCACCATTCAAATAATCCGCTAACTCCTAATGATTCCTCCATATGTGATCACTTGAATATCTTCTGTCTTCATTTATACTAACACAAAACCAGGTTAGGTCAGCACTCACTGTCATCTGTTCTATTTGCCCTAAATGGGTTCCATATAATATTTTGTATTTCTTCTAATTTATTTAAAAGGAAAAAAAAAAAAAAAGCCAGATGTACCTTCCAGAGCAAAACCTGTGTTCATGCAATCCTCAGTATAAACACTCCAAACAATTTATCATTCATTGACTATCATCATAACCGAGCTGCTGCGTCTCTCCCGTACACTCTTGTATTCCTCTGAACACCACCCTCTGTTCCAGACTCTTTTCTATGTGTGACCCAAAATTTTTAGTCTTTTCTATTTCTTGTCTTCTGTATAGAGAAAGAAATTTCTCCTTTTTTCTACATTTAAAATCTTATCTGACCCTCTAAAGCATATGCAAAACTTACACATTCCGAAAAGCCTTTTATATCAGCTTTATCCTCACAGTTTATACAGTTAGTTTATTTCTCTCATAAAGCACACCGATTGAATTTGGGTATATAGGTACATAACAGACCTTTTGAAAACTCATTTATACTCACATAGCCTCATTTTTTCATCTGTGTTTCTTTACAGCAAGTCCCCAGTGCAGCACTCAGAGTGGCATTTGTTGAGTGAATACGAATCGAATTTACAGATATCATTTCCCCTTAATAATAAGGACCACTTACATTAAGCATACCCGGACTGATTCTATCCTTAGTTAGATTTAACAAAATCATTAGTGTGTGAATAACACAGAAATGTCCAAATGTATTAAAATTCATTTCCAGTTTTTTATCCTGGCAAACTAAGGGAAGACAGGGTAATACTTACATAATACTTAATGAAGGTCAACTTTGAGCAAATCACATACTAGGTCAGACTAGATCTTAGCCCACACTAACTGTTACTAACTTATGCCGAAGAAAATTAGTGGTTCATTATTGCCGATGTGCCATTATTTCAAAGCTAAGAGTTTTCTGTAATGTTGCATCTATTGCTTTTGCTAAATATGTTGAAGGCCCTTAAAGACTGGAACGCGCCACAGATGATAATAAAAGAAATGAGAGTGTAATAGCCTTTAATGACAGGAAGAGCTCATTATGCCTACAGTTTCGTATTACATTTTTATTCAGTTTTTAAATTTCTTCCCTTGCTTGGTTTTTAATTTGCAATTTTATTCTTTATTCATTCTCATGTCATTCCTTTCTTTTGTTTAGTTTCTTCTCTTTTGACCCATTATATTATGTAATTCTTGCAGAAGAGAATTTGTCCTCACTGCCATAATGAATTAAATTTTCTTCAAGCCAGACCTGGCCACGGCTTGCTATGTAGAAAGGAAACCACCTGAAAGGCTAATAAGGGGAGCTGCATGAGTGTGGCTGGATTATTATAGCTTTAATTAGATCAGTCCAAATTCTTGGTGAAAACTGTTCGGAAAAGTATTCTTTAGTAGAGGAAATTATACTCTTTAAAAATCCCTTATTCAAGAAGTCAGTCCTATTACTGCTAAATGTAAGAGCAGAGAAGTACAAAAAATGCAACTAATTGAGTTGAACTTTTCTACCACATTTTACAAAATTTCCAATGCTAAATATGCTGCATATTTTCTCAATAATTCTAATATTTTATTATATTTGCAGAATTATCTTTATTCTACTTAGATTATGCATATCTATGTAAATAAAGATAAAAATAGATTGATACCTATATTTTTAGAAACCACTACATAATTCTGGTATATGATTTAATAACTTAATGACCATTTTCATATTAGTTATCTCTGGAAATCCTTCTAACAGAACTCAAGAGTGATTTAAACATAATTAATTAGATTACTCTAATCCTAGAGTAGAAACTAATGTAAAATTACTGGAATCAAACTATTGAGAGTCAAACAATAATCCACTAATGAATTTTTATTTAAAATTTAGCTGATAAAAGACAGAAGCACTTGAATTTAGAACCTATGTTTAGTATATACATACCTATGTTTCTTAAAAAGAAAATAGCCGTTCACAGGATCTCTGATTCAAACATCCAGACATTTACAATTCACAGCTCTTTTACTATGCACATTTCATTTATTAACCATATACTGCCCTTTTGTAAGACAAATATGTTTGCTTTTATTTTTTTATTAAAAATGTTTTTTATTGATTTTATATATAGAGAGATAGAATAGAAAGAAACGTCAATGAGAGAGAACATTGATCGGCTGCCTCCTGCACGCCCCCTATTGGGAATTGGAGCAACCTGAGCATGTGCTCTGATTGGGAATTGAACTGGCGTCCTCTTGGTGCAGGGGTTGACACTCAACCACTGAGCCACACCGGCAGGCAAAAAGACGTTTCTTATGCCTGTGATATTCAGCCTCCATGAATGTTGGTGTAATTGTAAATAATGTCAAAGTCCATTTTCTACCAAATAATAATTATATAAGGGAATTATGTCTGCAGTGGGCCTGTCTTATTAATTGCATATTTTCTAGCATCACTTTAATGTAGAAGTGGGATCCAGTATTTTGTCATATGGAATTAGAAAAAAAATCCTCTTTTTGATGACACCTATTTGCAAAGTTTTATACAAATGCATTACAGAATTAACTCCTAGTAGTATAGGAGAATATAGCATATTTATGCTTTATAAATGAGAGTTAGGGGTGGTGGATCACGTGCATGTTAATGGAGTTTAACCAACAAATGTTCAGAGCCCGCTGCCACAGGGATCACACCATGATGTGTTGGCTGCCTCACGTTGGGTTCTGAACGTTAATACCATGAATCTTTATAGAATAGTTTTGGGTACTGTTAAAAGACAAGCATGTTGCATAATTGTTAAAAATTTATTTCATGACAATCAATTTCTAAAACTGCATTAGAGTACTTTACATCTTCACTGTTATTTTATTGAAGAAAAGTGATTCACTTGGAAATGGTTTCTCAGTAGCTTCAGTTTTCATATATTCTTCATAGTGACTGTGGCATATAAGTGTCACAGAAACTCTGCAGGAATTCAAGTAGCCACAGCAGGAAGTTTTCACTATTAAAAACAACGAACTGTTCCAGTACAAGAAAATTACAAGGGCCTATTAAAATTTAGTTATTTCCATGGTGAAGATCTGATCTAAAAATAATTCCTTGTGCCCCTCATTTCTCAGCCTAGGTACTGCATATAGGAAAAAAAAGCTGCAGGTAAACATGCATTCATTTTCTAAATAAAGACATCATTATTCAATATTTTGGTTCATGGTTACTTGGCAATGTGAGAAATATGATTGTTCTCTAAGCCTTTAATAGAATTGTTAAACACTGAGTCAGAATAAATAATCAGTTTCTTTTTTCAGTCAGAATAATATTGAGTATCTGTAGCTACTCTGAGAGCACTGTCAATATAAAATTGATTAAAGTAAGGCCACTAGTCTCCTAATAGCATGGCAAGCCAGGAAGTAAGTCATCAGACTAGTGAGGGGAAAACTGTAAACATCATATAGCAATTTAATACCATATTTAAAAAAATTAAAAGTATTAAATCTAAAATCAAACCAATTTAAAAATATTAGAATGTTTTATATAACAAAAGTGTTTAAGAATATTATGATATATATAAATACCATAGGAAATATAAGCAGGTTTGATTTAATAACAATATATGATTTTATTTGCAAAAAAACCCCAAAACATTACAAAGTTAAAAACCAAGTGTTAGGATAGAAATGAATATAAACAATACAAAGAATAAATATAAACAATAGGATAGAAATAAATATAAACAAGACAGTGAAATGGGTAGTAACATGAACTGCTAATGACTAAATAGAAATCATCCACAATTTGATAGGAAAAATTAAACCAAACAAATTACATAGATGTCACCACCCAGATAACTCCAAGTGTCCCATGCCACTTCCTAATAAATAAATACCCCTCCCCAGAGATAACCACTCCTCTTAATTTTTACACCGCAGGTTACATCTGCCATTACTGATGTCCCTGGACTCGATAGTTTGACTTCTCAAGAAATGTCCTTTCAACGCTCTCCCCATCCTTTTACACTTTCATCACTGTAGGAGCCTGATGGTGATGTGCAGTTTAATTCTTAGCCAAATAAGCTGTGGGAAACTTGCCTCACCACCCTAAATTCGAGGCCCCTCTTCGGAGCTGCCCCCTGCTCTCGGGGATGCTGTCTGCAAGTCTCAGTGGCTGCCCTGGGTCCCTCAGGTTGTCTCTTTCTGGCCTCCTCCCTCTGGCACTGCAGGAAATGTTCATGGTAAAGGGCCAGTGTGAACTTAGTATTCATCTTGCATCTTTTTCTCAGTTCCTGGGATTTTTTTGGTTGAAGGGAAACACCTCGCCCAAGTCATGGCCCTACAGAGGCTGCCAATTACTCGTCCCGCGTGGATGTGAAGCCCTGCCCTCGCCCCAAGGAAGCGATTGGGACATTTCAGCCTTGGAGACCCCTCCTCAGGAGGCACTGAGCGGCCCCTCACCTCCCTTATTCCCTCCTTGGGAAACACTGTGACAAGGACCTCAGAGAACTGTTGTAAAGAACAATGCATGCTAATTCAATAACAAAAAGAATAATTCATGTTAAGTACATACACTATTTTAGCTCATAAAATGCTCTGTCATTACCTCTTCCAACTGTTATTGAATGTTTATTGACTGAAATGGAATTCGTAGCTTTCATTTATGGAATGTATTAGTTTTTAAGTGTAGAGAAACTTCAGCTGTATCTTTGGACACTTAATTATTTTATTTATGTGCTTTTTTAATTTTAGATTTAAATTTTCTAATTAAAATTCAGTATTTTCAAATTAAATAGAAGCAAGTAAATAATATGTCAAGTGTCAGTCTCAGAAAAGAAAAGCAATGCAATTGTTCTGTGTATTAAATACATATTAACTCATTCATAAATTGATATTCCTATGAAGAAAAGTAAAATACATGTATTGACATTATAGGTTTAAAAGATTTTTTTCCATTGAGGTAAACAGCTTTGCCAAGTGTTGTATGAAACACTCCTCCCCCTTTGCCTCTCCCACGGAAGGTGGTCGACAAATGGGAATCTCTTTCCTCCTGTCAGCCACGGGAATGCAGTGACATAACAGCCACGTGACCGCTGCTAATACCCGCCTTGCTTATTACCACCCAGCTGCTGTTGGTAGTCTTTAGGATTCCACTTGTCTCATTTTCTCTCCTAGAAAATTTTAGACTATCCCCATTTAGACAGATCTCTATTTTGTTATCACACCTGCCTTTTTTTTTTTTTTTACTATATTCCTTCCTTCACAGCCTAAATCTATTAGAACCTCAGTTTCTTTCTCATTTAAATGAATAATCTCTATATAGTATCTTCCATCAATAAACACTGAGAACTCCAGTTCTGCTGTAGTGAAATCTTCTATAGTGAGTAACTCTTGGCAGAAACTATTGTCATCTTGTCGGCTGTGAGTTGTTGGGTGAGTGGCAGTGCCGTGCTAATGAAGTTAGGTTAAAATCCTTTCCAGCCTTTGACAGTTGCTCTTTGCCAGGGACATAGACTACTCTACCAGCACCAGCTAAGTCAATGACAGGAATAAATGTTTTTGTTTATAAAGAAAATGTGTGAGAGAGAAGAACTTACCGAGAAACCTGTAATGCAAATGGGAAAAAGATGTAAAGATACAGAGTGCAAACTCTTAGTGAATGACTAGGTTAGTTCATAGCTTCTTGTGCTTTTGATCAGTTTTGTTCATCTTTCACTATCACTCTGTTCATTTCTTTTTAAAATAAAGTTGTGACAGGAATCATAAATTTTATTTTATTCTTCATATGCATACATTTTATTCATTTGAACAGTCTTAAATATTTCAGTTAAAATCTTCAGGGGAATACAAAAATACGATGACCTTTGCAGAGCTAAAGAAAAGTTTATGTAGATGTATTCCATCACTACTTTGGGGGAAAAATACAAGCAAAATGAGCTGTTTGTATTCATAATTTGATATTTACAAAATAATCCACTTGTCTCTTTTAGGAGGAAGTTGGGAAAAGCCCTTGGATGCTTTAATATCAGGATGGGGAGAGGGTCGAAAAGATATTTCTTGAAAAGTCAAACTAAAGGAGTCCAGGGACTCAGTTCTGTAATGAAAATCTTCAGTAACCTATGGGTGGGCTGGAGTTCAGGTATTCCAACAAGATTATTCTAGTAAATGTGTATATGTTTGTTAAATTGGATTGGCCACTATTTTTAGTTTCATGTCCTTGAGAAAACCAATGTGGGCATATAGTGACATAACAGCATTCTGCTCCCCTTGACATTTCCCCAGGATGCAGGTGTAGGTACATGTATACTGCTGAGTATGAAGAAATGAATAAATGGTACATAAACCTTTTCAGGTACTAATTATTTTTGTTTAAAAAAAATTAAAAATCTTAAGTGTACAGTTGGAGAAATTTTGCATATGCCTACTCATGAGCGGTTACCACCCAGATAAAGATATAGAATGTTTCCAGCCCCAGACTCCCAGTCAGTAGACCCACAAGGATTATCAATCTTCTGATTTTCACAACAGGTTACTTTAGCCTGTTTTTTAATTTAATATAATTAAATTTACCAATTACAAATTCTTGTATGAATAATTTCCTCAGAAGTTATGTCTATGAAATTTATCCAAGGTGCATGTCAGAAGTTGACATTTTTTCTATTGCTCTGTAATATACTGTTATCAGAGAGATTGGGGTATCCCTTTCTGCATTGAGTGTTGGGGGTGGAGTCCTTATAGTATCTTGAGAAAAATAATTTTCTGAGACTTGCACTGGAGGATGAGTGATTTTTATTTGCCTGGAATTACATCCCTTCAGTTTAGCTAAAAGCAAAGCCAGCGTCCAGAGTTTCCATTCCATGTTGCAGCCGGGTCCAGTTCAACATCAGGCTACATACAGTTAATTAGTCCATTATGTGGGGGGTCACATGGCTGGGGGCATGTGGGCAAATGCCAGGAAGCAGGAGCAAGAGAGCCCCTCAAGCCAGGAGTCAAGCACAACCTGCCAAGAAGGAACCAAGAGAGCAAATTCCTTTGTTTAGGGAATTAAGTATCCCAAATTTCACAGGCTTGCAGTGGCCATATACATCCTAGCCAATTACCTGTCCCCAGGTGTTACTGACAGTCAGGTATGTCCCAGTGTCACCCCAACTTTACTGGGCATGCATCTATTCTCCCTGTCCAGTTCCTTCCACCAGAGATCTGCAAGGAACAGACCAGTGGCTCCTTGGGGAGTGGAAAGCTTTCGCTTCCTGGGGAAGCTGCCCAAAAGACAGGCCTATAATTGCCTTCCCTTTCCTCCTTTCCTGTTAATAACTAGGTTAATTACAATGGTATCAATACCAATGTGCAAATACTTCACAAAATATTAACTTATTCTATTATTAATGGATAATTGTTTCTGAATTGTGACCATTACAGGTAAAACCATTATAAATATTCTTGAATGCTTTTTTGGTGGACATAATACTAATTTCTGATTCAAATAGGGAAATGCTGAGTCATTGTACATAAATATACTTAGCTTTAGGAGGTCAATCAATATTCCAAAGCAATTATACCATTTTAGACTTCCATCAGAAACATAAGGGAATTTCAGTTGCTGCACATCAACAACACTTGGCTTTGAATTTCCTTTTTTTATTATTGAATTATTGGGGTGACCATAGGTAGCCATTCTGGTGTTTGTTACTTATTGGATTTTAATTTGCATTTCTCTGAAGATTTTTTTCCATTTGTTTGTAGTATATATAATGTACAATTGACTTTCGTATGTTGACTTTAAAGACCCTTGCAAAATTTACTTACTAGTTTTAATAATTCATAAAACTTTATTTTCTAGCTACATAATCATTACATATTTTATTAGTTCTCCAATATTATTGCACCTATTCCTCTTTCTTATGCTATTCCTTTTGTTGAATCAGCCAGAATGCTATATAATTAAATGTTAAATGTAGAGATAGTGAATCTTATTTCTGTTCCTGACTTCTTGTTTTGGGGAGTTTCTTATAGTGTCCCCAAGAGAGACTACAGAAGAATTTAAAGGCAATTATGAAACCTAACTCTCTGTGGTTTCTTCCTCACTGGTAGTTCGTTCTTCAACTTCAAGTCATTTTGTTCATATCAAACACTAATCTCTGTTTTTATTACATGACCTTTTGGATCTGAATTTTTCTAATCTGAAAAATGAGATTAAAAACAGCACCTACTTCACAGGTGTGTTGTTTTTGTTTTGTGTAAATATATACGAAGTAATTAGAATAGTGCCAAACATCAACAAATTCCAAGCTAGCAATGATAAATAAACCTCTAAAAAAATTTGGAGAGGATTGTGACGACAATTAGAAATGTTAAAAACATGCTTTATTCCCTTCACTCAGAAAAAAGAATAATGGATAGTGCTTTTCCTCAATTTACATTAGATTTCAAAGAGACTATGAGTATAAAATAATTTTCATCTATTTACACATATATATCTTTCAACATAGATCTATTTTCATTAGAGCCACAGATACCTCTCTGATATGAAATTAGTTTTAATAATTGATGCCACACCTTAAGGAATATTTGCAGTTCTTTGGGAAACACTTTAACAGAGAAAAAAGTAGATAATGGTGAGATATTGATAGACATTTCATGAATTGTTATAAAGAGAAATGGAGATATGCCTATGATATGTAAATAACATCGCTTAGAAAAGAGTAAAATAAGAAAGGAAGAAAGAAAAGTGATGATTGTGTGCTTTTATGCATGTAAACACTGGATTAGAATGATGACATATTCAATCCATTACTTTTCCAGTTCCTGAGATTGATATACAACTTTATGGGAGTTGGAAGTGAGGATTTTGGTGAACACCCAATGGTTTTTACTTAATTTATCAGAATTATATCATGTAATCAAGTTTGAAATTATACATTTGAAATATCACAGAAGTCACAGCATAACTTAGCCAATCACAATTTCACTTCCTCCTAAAAAAGTGACACATTAAAGACTCACCATAAATGAAACATAAAAGAAACAAACATAGATCATTATGTAAACATTTTCCCACAAAGATTGAAAACCTTTCTATAAACTGATTAAAAATAATAAAAAATGAGCAAAGAACATAAGTAGACAATTTATAAAATATGAAATAAACAATACAAATAAATATATAACATCTATGCCCCAACTTCCTAGGAATTAAAGAAAGGCAAGTCAATATATTTAGATCATAAAGATTCTATTTTTTACCTAGCAAATGATTAGGCCATGTTTAATATTGAATTTAATAATGAATTCTGGTAAATATGTTGAGAGTGTGACACCTTCATGATCGACGGATGAGAACATACATTGTCATAATCTTTTTCGGAATTAATTTGAAAATATAATCAAAAAGTGAAATTTACTCATATCATATAAACTATAATTCAATTTCTAGGACTTCATATCTAAGAAAAGTTCAGAAGTATGGGGAAAGATTTATGGAAAAATAATTATGTAATAAGATTATGTATAAGATTTCATAGTGGTAGTATTTATAATGTTGAAAAATAAGAGCAAGTTAAATGCATAAACAAGAGAGGAATTGTTAACAAAATTTGATATATCCACAAATTCCAACCTTATACAAAGCGATGTACACCTGTTGCTTTTATTTGATTAGCATCACTTCCCCAATTTTATTCTTGTGAATATATGCTTATTTATATCTGGGATCTCCCCTTGTCCAAGAGAAACTCTCACCTACTTACATGTCTCTGTTAAACGCGGTGCTCATAAAGCAATGGGGAGGACTCAATGTGGGCCAATGGAGCTCCTTTATATCTTTAAGTGACACTAGTGGTTGGCAAAGGAAGAAGAAAACCTCTTTTGTGGGAGTAGATAAATTATGCCAATAGAGTCTAAAGCTATTAGATCATTGCCTGTACCCAGGCCCAGCTTCATCCTGCTGAGGGCCAAGGGCAATTTGAAAATGGAGCGCTTCTTTCTCAAGCCTCAAGACAGCACCCGAGGCTATTGCAGCAAACTCAGGGACCTTCCGCACACAGAGCCCCGTGCAGCTGCACAGCTTTCATGCCCATGAAGCTGACCCTGTTTCTTCCTTTTGGAGGCAGACTCTGCAATGGGGAAGAACATAAACAACCTACAGAGAGAACTAGTCTTGGTGGTTGGGAGCCATGACTATGGATGGCCTAATTACAGAGGCCTGCCTTTGCAAGTTAATTAAGCAAATGCATTTCTTTTGACCTAGTACAGTGTGAATTAGATTTCTGTTAATTGCAACCCATATTATCTGAATATCACTTGTTATAATATGTTTGGGAAGAGGTTACAATAATCTGGGGAATTACTCATTTTTTAATCTTCAGTAAAAAGAGTTAAGTTTTCATTCAACAAATGAGTGTTGAGTGGGGTTTCTTTAATGTGTCCAGCTGCTCTAGGTGTTGATATAAAAACAAATAAATAAGCAGACAGAATTCTAGCTCTTCATGTTCTAATAGGGGAAGTTAGATTATATGCAAAATAATCGCTTATGTAGAATGTTAGATGAAGATAAAAGGAAACAAAACCTCATTAAAGAAAAACTGACTTTTTGGAAAAGATTTAAAAGATATGGGCAAATGAACCACGCTGCTATCGGGGAAGAATGTTCAGGAAGCTGTAGCTGCCTAGACACATGTCCTGAATTAGGATCATGTTGTGCCTGGTACATTTGAGGAACAACACGGATCAGTGTAAGTGCAGCAGGAACAGACAGGTGGAGCGGGGCAGGGAGGAAGAGGGAGGAAGAGAGAATGAAAATGAACTGACTGCCTGAGATCCTAGTCACCGGCGTGTCAGCATTTTGAGTAAGGGGATAACCAAATCTACCCATTTTGACAGCCACTCTTGCTGTTGTTTGTAAAAAGACTGAAAAACAGCAAAGATAGAATATGTGAGACAACCATGAATAATGACCAGATTATGGATGTGTTTTCAAGTTAGGGGAAGCAGGGAGGCAAAGATGGCAAGTGATTTTGGCCTGTGGTGATACAAGCTAAAATATATGCTCTTAATAAGTACTTACCAGGCATGGTGTCGAAATGTCACACACTTTGGGCATTCTTAGTCTTTCATTTCCTTCAGGAAATAGTTAATGATTTGATTAAGTGAAAAGTCAATCTCACGAGCATGAAGCAGTAAGCGTATTAGAAAATGGAAGTTTAATAGGACTATTGTAACTACAATGTTTAAGATTGGACTTTTGAGGAAGACACTAGTGTGAGACAGTATTTGCATCTTATGAAAAGGAATATGGATTTTAATGGAAGGAAACACAAAGCAAAAAGGGAAATGTTTCAAAAGGCAGGAGCTAAAACACTGACAACAAAGGAACATTATCAAGTTCCTTAAAAATATGAAGAACATTAAATTAATAATTCCGTGGAGAGTCAACCGAGCAGTTAGCATTTAAAGTTAGTTGGGTAGGATTCCAACTCTGTCACTTCTGACTGTGTGGCCTTCAGAATATATTTGTGTCTAAGAGGATAGCAGAGTTAGAGAGATATATAATGGAGGGAATGTATTTCGTAGACAAGGAATCCTATCAACTTGATTAAGTCTCAGCTTGATTCGGGCATGATTTTGTACCCTAGCATCATTTGTTTTTTAGTTAGCATAGCTTTACACTGATTATGCAAAACTTTGTCTATTTCCTCACCTGTAAACTGAAAATTAAAATAATACTTTTCACATAAAGTTTTGGGGAAATTTTGACAAAAATGTATATAAAACACTTTTTATTTTTACTGACATAAAAATGCTCAATAAATATTATTGATTGTATTGTTAATACTATTATCACTATCGATCACTCATAATCTCCCAGGCTCTGTGATAGCTCTATTTTATAAAATGTCACTACTAGTTTTCAAAGCAACCTTGTAGGACATGTGGCTTATCATTATTTTACAAGTGAGGAGACTGGAATAAAGAAATGACTTGTAGGAGGTTTAGTAGTTAGAAAGTGATAGAACCAGATTTTGAATTGGGTTATTAAAATTACCCCCTTTCAAAATATTTTCTGCTATATGAGAACATATCCAAAGATTAGCTGAGGGAGTCCTAATTAAAAAACAAAAATTTTCAATAAGCTTCTCCCTGCCCCAAAAGTTGATTTAAACTCTTCAGATTTTGCTTAGTGAATATTAACTCAGAAATACATTCACCATGTCCACTATTCATGGGATAAAATTGAGTTAAATATTGTGCATGTAGGATTAGTAATTTCTATGTTAGAATAAATCTGGTGTAGATGCACTATAATAAACATATTTTCCTTCAGCTACTAAAAATTGTTGGGTTTATTTTTTGTATAACGTATGTAAGCATATTATAATTATTTTCACAGTCAAGCTGTGCACACTAGATCACAATTAACCAATTTAACAAAGTTAGCTCTGTGACTCAGACTAATGCACTTTCTGTTTATAATGTAGCAGCAGGAATAATAATTTTGAAACCCCCATAAAATCAATGCTTTCAATAACTATAAAACCAACGTAAAATAAAAAAGAGCTCATTAAAAAGTTCTATTTGAACAGCACAATACCATATTTCTTCCCAATAAAATATCCTTTAGGACTGAGTAATGCACTCCAAACCTGATTTTTTTTTTTTTTAAATTTTGAGAATTATCATCTGGCAAACTGCTAAATGGCAGCAATAATAATGCACTTCACTAAAACCATCTTATGTCTTACCAAATCTTACTGCAACTTTGATTTTTAATAAGATAAATGCATCCCAAGTTTTAAAACCTAAGGCAAATCATTAGTCAATTAAACATAATTTAGTCTCTTCTGAATACATATACAAATTCCCCATTATTGTTCAACAACCATATTCCGAATGACTTTGGAAACTGTAGAATGTTCTGGCTTCACAGCTCTCATAATTTTATGTCCATATGAAATTTTCTCCCATGTCCCATCAGACCTCCACATTTTTTTCTCCTAGAGTTTCCCCTTTTCCATTCTCACTGAAACCGCTTAATGAATTTTATACAAAGGCCTTCTGCATCCTTGCGTCCTGCTATTGGTCCCCCCGCATCCATTCTGTACAAACGCTGCTGGTTTAAAACATATCCACTATCTAAAATCTGAAGCTGGCATTCTTGAATCTAGGTTTAAGACCAAAATATTCTTAATCTTGATGATACCCTCCTTCCTTTGAATTTCTTTTAAAAATCTCATATTAAGAACAACACACTTTTAAAAAGATTTTACCACCCTCCATTCCCACCTATTCTCTCCTTTTTCACCATATCTAAAGCCCACCAAAGACGGTTTGCTTCCCGCTCTCTATCCATCACCCAGCATTGGGCCAGGCGCAAGATTCAGCTCCAGAACGACCTCCAGGAGGGAAGAAGCAGGGCTAAGTGTTCTCTCTTTTATTTGTTCTCGGTTAGGCCCCACTCTCTGGCTCCGCTCCCATGCCCCCTGGCTCTACAGAATGAGCATTGTTCTTCTGAGAACCATTACGAAGTTAACACAGTAAATAACAGCAAACGCTGCAAGGCAAAGAGCTCACAGGGCAGTGAAAAAGTATAGGCCCAGAAGTGAGGCACAGAAGAAAAATCTGTAAACGGACTCCAGCGGTGGGGCCACTTGTCCCCCCAGAAGGCAGAGTGGGTGAGAAACGAGGTGATCGGGGCTCTTGCTCATGGGAGGGTCGCTCAGGGCTCTTCTCTAGGTGTCTGCACCCCCCTCTGAGACCACCATAGGGCAGTGGTTTGTATTACACTTGACTCAATCGGGACCTTCTATGGATCTGAGCAAATGTGTAACAACGTGTATCCATTGTTGTGGAGCCGTGCAGAGTATTTTTACTGCTCTCAGAGTCCTGGGGGCCTCTGCCTACTCATCCCTTCTTCTGTTCAGACATATATATTTTTATGGTGATGGCAAAGAACAGTTAAAGTGTAGTATCTAGAGGCCTTGGATGGTGGTGAAAAAATCGTTGCATAGTCTTTCACTGTGACTTCCAGCTGTTTCCTCTTCCCCTGACCTTAAATTCATGAATCAATACGCTGCTTGAGCCCTGATACCACGCACTTCTCTACTCCAACGCTGAAGCTGCGCCAGAGAGTGGGATGGTATCTCGGAGCCAGCTCCCCATCCCATCCCCAACTCTATTTCACATAGAAGATGTGAACAAGGAATTGACTTGTGTCTCTTAACTGACATGTAGCCCTAATCCCCAACTAGATTCCCAGAGGAAGTTTATGCAACATGACTTCTGTTAATATAACTTGAATAAATATTATTGCCAAGCAGAAAAATTATTTTAAAAATGAAATTTTTGATGGCTTTTTTGTGTGTGTGAGATGTCAGTTAGACTCGGGATTGATAATTGAGTTGATGACAAGTTTTCTTAACCTGGTCTTAGATTATTTCTAGGTGGAAAAACTTATTTTAGGATGTTTGCATTGGTCATATTTGACAAAGCATTGAAAATTCCTTTTATTCTGCTTTGTCAGAGATGAAGAGAATTCTTTGAAAAATTTTAAACATTTAATTTTTATTCCATTTGTAAAATTTAGGTATATAAAAATAATATTTTGTTTGTTGATATGGATATCTGAATGTAACTTGGGCTGCAGAAAAGCAGAACTACTTAATTTTATACACTATAATCCACTCAGTCTTGTTTCCGTACAGAATAGAATTAATTCTATTCAATTTTATTACCATGTCTTAAGAGAGACCATTGCTTTTTGAGTTCCCGGCCTCTTCCTTTAGACTCTTTACTCCCAAGAAAGTGCTTATAGTGACTAAGACAATAGCTAAGGCAGTATTTTCTTACCATGTTTTCATTCATTCGTTCCTTCTGCTTGTGTTTTTAAAGACAAGTGGGATAAAAGAGGAATATTAGAATCAGCAACAGAAGATGTTAAGGGGAAGTAGCCACTGGCCTAAAGTGCGATTGAGGCCAAGTAATTATAACCTTATTTCATTCTGTCCTGAGATACTTTGTCTCTCAATGTTGTGGAAATGATATAGTGGATAGTGCAGTAGCCAACAGGCAAGAACCTTAAATTCTTCTAAGAACATAGCAATTGACACGATGTGTCAACTTACACAAACGAATTAACCTTTCTCTATCCAAGTGTCTCCATCTGTGAAATGAAGACTAAAACATTTGTCTGTAAGGTCACCAAAAATTTCACAGATTAATGAGATGATATTCTCAGGATCTTTTGAGACCTGAGATTCTTAGGAAGAAAAAAACAAAACAAAAACTAAAGCAGCAGAAAAAGTTTAAGGACATACTGTTGCAGCAAATACAATTTTTTAATATATAATTTAAAAGATTTGTTTTATAAATCCTAAATATTACAAGTTATGTATTATGTATATATACATATGCACTGCAGGTGTTTATTTCAAACCAAGCAGTATAAATATGAAAAATAATAATAAAAACCTATTACTAATGAAGTTATACCCAACAAAATTTTTTAACAGTTTTGACAATTCATGACTAATTTTAAACATATGTATAAGATTTATTAAGCTACTTCATATTAAATGCCTAGAGTGCCTAGCACATAATACAAATCCAATAAAAGGTAGGAATACTGCATTTATTATTTTTTTCACTACATGTATATAAAAATTCAACCCCCTGCTCCGATTTCACTAAGGTTTTTGTGCAAATTTTTAAAAAAGAATTCTTCTATTTTTATATCATATACTTACAAGTTAGTTAGATATTTCATATCACTTTCAGCCATTTCATGAAATTTTTGCCAAGCACTTGCTGTTTAAATTCAAAATAGCTTCAGTTTTTTTAGTAGAACTGACTTTATGGGACTAATAGAAATAAGTAACATTTACTTTATAATCATTATTACATTGGCAGCTGTTGTGGGTTGTTCAGTAAGTTATCTCTGATGAATGGAGCCTTAGCTAAGTGCCTATGAAGAAACATATTTCTCTACTTTTCAGAACATATAAAATCAGTCTCAAAAGTGTTGCATCAGACATGCAAATTTTTTAATTGGTCTGGAAAATTATGAAATGAGTTATTTTGGCCCTTACATATATGATTCATAATAACAGGGTAAGCATAGCTTAATCACACAGCCTGATACCTAACCTCACATTGAATCAGGTGACTATCGTTTTCCTTAAACTTGACACATTTCTTTTTTTCTCCCAGGGCTTATAGGTTTATGAAGGTGTTTTGTGCTAAAATCCACTCTGTTTATATGATTTTTCAGTGTGGGAACACTACTTTATAGTAATTTGGACAGTTCCCTCTCCAGTTAATATACAATTATAAAGGAAAGACTAAAAAATATATTTAAACCAATATTTACTCTTTTTGAAGTTTAGATTATTGGCCATATCATTTCTCCTACCATCTGTTAGTTCATAGAAGGATTCTATTAAGAACAGTGACTCTCCTGAGAAGTTTCATTTGCCACAATTTAAACATACTTGTGCTTAACTTCATTTAACTCAATTCTTATTTAAATGTTACTCTTACTGCGTGAAGGATTTATGCATGGGCAGGAATGCTGAGTGTAGTCATTTCATAATTCCTTATAAATGTTTTTTCTGAAAAGGTTTACTGTCACTTAATCTTCACGACAGATATCAGTGCAACTAGTAACTTGGATAGTCACCCTTTTATTTATGCCACCTTTAGTTTATGGGCTAAGAGTTATTTGCACGGGGCCTTCTCATTGAATACCAGCGTCATCAGCTAAACATGTGATTAATTTCTTTTCAGGGTAATTTTTTTTATTTTTGAGAAAAATATTTTTATGACTTCCCAAAGTTACTGGAAATGCAGCATACTAACAAAAAAGTCATTGCAGTGCATATGTTGAGTAGTTTGGCTTGATCACTGCATGACAAACTGTTTTGCCAATTTCTAAGCAGGTGAACAACATTCTATGCATTAGCAAATGTAAGACTTATTAGATGCTATGGAACTTTAATGAAATTCTAGATTAGTTAAAATCTTTGATGGTAAATATGCTATGACTAAGGTCTATTGCCTAGGAAAGCTGAAGAAGCAAATATTAGATGTAGAAAAAAACTAACTCAATGTAGCATATTATAAATTTAAAGATAAGGAAACATACATAATATATTTTGTTCTTAAAGTTTCTAATACTTCCCTTTGAGATTTGGTAAAGTCAAGAAGGCCCTTTATTGTTGATTCAAGAAAACTGTAATGCTGAATTTTTAAATTTTTCCTTTTATCATTGAAATCTTTTATCATAAAGATGCTTCAACACTCAAATATATTTTGAGGCAGTTATTTAAGGTGTAAATATCAAGACCTTCACTTTTTTTAATGATATGATGAGCATCTGGTGTCATGGGGAATCATGCATTACATGTTTATAATATACTGTTGCAATAGTTTGAGAAAATTATCCTTTTGGCATATAATTTTCCTTATCTGATTACAGAAAAAGAATAATATATGTTCTGTTTCTCTATGATAGTGCTTAAATTTTTCAACTACAGGAGAATTTTCTGATTACATTAAATAGATGCTAGAGCTATATATAGTTTATGGGTGATTTCTTATTAACCTAAAAAAAATCAAAATGCATGTTCATGTTCTACAGACTATTTATAAATCCAATATTGTAAGATATATTCACAGAAATTTCACCTCTCCAATCACAGAATTTGACTATGGTCTATTTGTCATTCTATTACATGTTATACATGACATGATAACATGGTGATTCATCATAAGGCCATTACAATGAGTGATTTAGAATTTTAGAATTATGTCTTGAAAAATATTTCCATACTCATAACTTTATTATATGTTGAAAAATTACTGGATCTGATCAGAGGATATGTTTGTACAATTCAGAGCTTCACCATTTTTACATTGTTCAAATCACTTAGTTTTTTTAAACTCAGTTTCTTTGTATAAAATTGAAATGATGTTGACCGAATAGTTTGCATGTAATTGTTGTAAGGCAATAGCATTATATAGAACATATTGATTACTAATAGCCTTCTGTATATAATGGAGAAATTTATTTTAAAACAAGTAATTATCAATTTATTTTAACATATGACACATTCAAAATACATTAAATATTGTAGTTCCCCAATCAACACTGCAATTAGATAACCAAATTTACTTAGCCAACCTCTTGGGTAGTATAGTATATCACAGATCTACAGTAGAAATTTTGTTAGTTCCTTATTTTTTCCCATACCCAAATGCTTCCTATTACAATTCTTTTATTACACTCTCATATTTTCCAGCAAATATGTACAACCATAAAAAGTCTATTTTCTTTCATGTTACTCTTTTGGCATAGTTTTCTACATTAAAGGCATGAATCCAATTCTATTTTTTATATGATCTAAGAAGTAATACTTTTCATGTCTCATATTTTGCATTTTATTAAATTTAATATCTGAATGCACATTAGTTATTCATACCTGCTTTTCTTTTTTATTGCCATAAAACTTACAAAGCTTCCCCTTCACTATTGTATTTCAATGTCATTCTTATCCTACAGAGTATCAGTTGCTATAGTTTTATTCAAGTGTTTACTTCTGTCACCCCAATACATGATTAAACTCCACTATGAAAACCCCATTTCATCAAGATATGAAGGTAAATATATAAATTATTGCTAAACCAGTAGCATATGTAGCCAATATTTATTTTGTCCACATTTTAAATTAATTCTATTGCTTCAATTCAAATACAACACTTTAAAATGTAAAATCAGTATTACAGATCTACTGGAATTACTCTTATGATTAATTGTTATACTTTAACATTAGAATATGGGTGTTTTTTTGATGCATTACAATAATACAATAGTGCAATAACAACCTTATGATGTATTGCCATCATATATCATCATAGTGGTTCTATCAGAGAAGTAAGGAGAATGATGATATTTATAAGACTTTTGGGTAAAAAATATAACTTTGTGAGCTATTTGTAACAGGAAGAAAGAAATCCAAAAGTGCACATATATTAATCAAAGAAAAAGGCATGACATGATAAATCATAGTTGAGTAGAATATTTAAGAAAACAAATATAAAAGAAAAAGGAAAACACTTTGTGCAATAGTTTTTTCTCATATTAATAAGTTTTGGCAAGAATTTATGAGCAACATGATAAAAAATATATGCATGTCTGTGTATTTATTTTGGCTTAAGATTATATAGAGTGGGTGTATCTATCTAATGTAATGATCCAAATCTTTAAGTCAGTAAATTATATTTAAAAGAAATATAAAATTGATACTACTTCTCTTTATATATACTTTTATTCTATTATTTAGCAGTAGCATTATAACTTAGAAATTAAAATATATTTATTACCAAACTTGTTCCATTATTATAAGTAATGTTTATGCAGTTTTATGCCATTTTATTTTTTAAAATACACTAATTTTTTGATACAAATAAAATAAAGTAAAATATTTACATTGTGACATAGGTAATCCAACAATTACTAATTATTTACATTATGGCAAAGTATTAAAATGAGATACTGGCTTTGGTGTGAAATGTTTATATTTATAAACTATTCATAATAATGAATTCATTTGATGAAAGCTTTATAGTTCCTGTGTGACAGATTTCTAAGTCAATCTTGTTAATTCATTCTTGGAGAAAGGTCATTGGTATCACGATCTTTCAATCTAAGCAAATAACATAGGCAAAGTATTTGTAATCTACTGACAATAGCTTTAGAAGTTAAACAAGGAGCAATGTAAAAAATTTACCTAAAAATTCATTGACTCTGATATTCTCATTCTAGGGTTTATATCCCAATTCACAGATAATTTATTATTGTTTGATTAATGAAAATGTACCTATTGCTTGACTCTAATAAGTCAGTGAAAATTTGTATAAATATTAATAACCATATATATATATATATACACACACTAATCAATGGAAACAGCCCAATATCATCATCTATCACAACAGTATAAGCAAAATATAAAATGTCACTTTGATTAATGTTCATATGTACTCTTAAAATGAGAGGTCATATAAGTAATTATTGTTATTTAATATTATTATAAATTATTTATAATTTATATCTTTGACATGGAATACTTCTACTCCTTATGTTTATATTAATAAACTAAATGGTATTTTGTTATCTGTAACATTCAGTAAATTCAATTGTATTTATTGTTTTGATATAATTTATATAATAATGTAGGGTTTCTGCTTTTCATCCAAATGTTCCCTTGACTTATAAGAAAATCTTTCAGGAAAAAAAAATATCTGAGAACATGTATATAAATTTCATATAGGAAAAATAAACACCAGGAAATAATCTCTAAATGAAAATAAGAACAATTATATTTGAGCCTAAAAGAAAAAGGAAAGATATGTAAAGTGGGAAATTTCCACTTGTAACCTATAAAAATACAGAATTCAAGCACAGTGGGTGGTTTCTGAAGTACAGGCTTTGCAAATTAACTATCGTGACAATGTTTGCACAGCAGAACGTGCAAATACTATGAAGATTTTAAGATACTCATAGATATCTTATTAGGTATTGAAAAATTAGGAAGGCCAATTATTAAAGTTGTTTGCTAAATATTATTTATATATATAAATTCATTTTTCTTTTCAGTCAAAAAGTCCAAAATGATTGGTTGGTTTCTGATAAAATAATCGATAATAATAAAGATGTGGATGATGATAGATGTTTCTTAGCGAATTTAATATATATTTTAGTTGTCAGAACTTCTGATCCTGTCATATCACTCTGACAGAATGGAGGGCTTTTCACCATTATTTTTTTTCTCAGCTCTCTTATTTATAACCAAGGTAATGGCTCATCTATATCCTCGATATATGATGTACAAAAAAGGGATTTTTGAGTAATAGTGATGAAAGTACTGTAAAAATGCCAGGTAGTAAATATTATTTTAATTTTGAGCATATAATGCTATTTTCTCTCTTAGTACATTTGGGAAATCATAAATTAATAATAAAAAGCATAACAGCTGACAAACATTCTCATATACCTTTATAATTTTATTTATTGATTAAGAACTTTAAAAGCTCCATAAGGAATCCCCAGCAGTTAATTTTCTCTTTTAATCCTTAAAACTGCTTGTGTAAGGTTACAAAAGTGTTCTACACTGTCTTTGCTAGGAAAGTAAATTAAGCAATGGCACCAAGAAAGGATGTATTTATCAGATTTTTAAAATGTTCTCTTTCTCTCACTTCCCCAGTCTGAACGAACCTGCATCTTCTCTGAGGTAAGGCGCAACGGGGAAGGGGCCCAGCTCCCAAGGCGCCCTTACACTGAAGGCTGCTCCCCACTTGCACTGCGTCACCCTCACGAAAGCTATTACTGGGAACACCAGGCCTGAGAGATACTGATGTTGAGGTTACAGAAACCCGGCTTCGGATCAAAGCGGGCAATGTTATTTTATCACATTTTAAGTTGATTTCTGTCAGAGAATCAAAGAGAAAGTAGTACCTAATTTGTGTTACAACTGTATTTATTATTTAAGCATTTTCCTCCCAAGATGTTGCTTATGGTCCTCATACTGGAGTTATTTTAAAGGCAGTGAATAGCTTGGAGGATTGCATTCTTAGAGTTATTTTAGTGTGTGTGTGCGCGCGTGTGCGCGTCGTGTGTGTGTGCGTGTGCGTGTGTGTGTGTGTGTACGTAAATGCAGCTTCTTAAGTAATGTGGTGTCTCTTTTTAACACATACTAGACACCGACAAAATGAATTATATAAGCGATTAAGAGGTAAAATGGCTTCTTTATACCTTCTATTATGAATCCTATAGTCGCTATACTTTGAAAAAGTATTTTCCAAAAGGGGTTCCTTGCAGCTATGGGACTGTTCCGTGTCTGACTGTGGAGGTGAATATACACAAACCTACACATGTGATAAAGTAATATACAACTAAATGCACACACACACACACACACACACACACGTGATAAAGTAATATACAACTAAATGCACACACACACGCACACGCACACGCACACACGCACACACGGGAAATCGGAGGACGATGTGTGAAATGAGACAGCGCCCCGCTCTGGCCGCCCGGGTTTGCTGTGCAGCCCGCAGGGCCCAGAGTGACCGCCTCCAGCCTGCGCCCGGCGCCCGCCGCCTGCCCCCGGCCAGTGGAAAGGCTCCCGTCGGGTGTCAGAGGCGGGCTAGGGGCTGATCCCCGCACCCACTGGCGTCCCCTCCCCCAGCCCGCCCGCGGGCCCCGGTTGCTAGGGACCTGTTTCCCAGGGACCGCGCCGCGCGGCTCCAGCGGTTACGGGTGCGAGAGCCGCGGGGGCGCCGCCGTGAGCCCGCCTCCCGCCCGTCCGAGCACCGCGCGGCCCCGCTGGTGATTTCCCAGAGCCTGAGACAGTCCCGGGCTCCCCCGGGCTCCCCCCGGGCTCCCCGCGGTCCGCCGGGGGCCCTGTGACAGTCCCGAGGACGCGCCTCGGGCAGTGCGACGGCGCCAGGCCCGGGCGTTCAGCCCGATGAAGCGGTGTCAGGTACGGCGAGGACATGAGCGATGACGGCCGCCCAGGACGCCCGCCGGCCACCGGGGGTGCAGGCCAGCCCCCCCTGTCCCGGGGGCCCGCGCAGGCCGTTGCCACAGCGCGCGGGGCCCTTGCGGAGAGCTGCGGGCGGCGCCCCACCTCCTGCGCCCTCCGGGGCCGCGGAGACGCCGGCCTCGGGGGCGTCGGGGATTGAAGAACAGCCGCAGGAGCGCGCAGAGGGGGGTCTGGACAAACACACTGGTTATCCGGAGGGTCCGGAACTGCTCCCAGAAGCCGCCGCGGGAGGGGAGCGGGACACCCGCCA
Source organism: Miniopterus natalensis (assembly GCF_054644295.1). Classification (NCBI taxonomy): domain Eukaryota; kingdom Metazoa; phylum Chordata; class Mammalia; order Chiroptera; family Miniopteridae; genus Miniopterus; species Miniopterus natalensis. The sequence goes on from NC_142096.1 coordinate 11,222,824, forward strand.
GCAGGAGCCGAGGCGGGGGCAGGTCCGGCCGGACCCCGGCGGCCGGGCGCTGCCAGCCGCTGGAGACCCTCGCAGACCCAGGCCTGGCGACCTTGCGGGTCGCGCGGACGATGGGAACGTGGGACTCCCACCAAAGAGGGATGCAGAACGTGGGGATCGATCGGTCCAGGGGTCGGGAGCGCGTCTGCACGGTGCCCCTCAGCCCGCCGACGTCAGGGTGCCCCAGGAAGATCGGGGAACAGCCGCGCAACTGCGGGAGCAAAAGCGAACGAACCGAGAGCTTGCGGCAGAAATAACGCGTCTGCGAGCGGAGAAAGCATCTTTGCAGCGTGAAAACGCGAACCTCAAAGACGAGATCCAGCGGCTGACGCAGAGGCTTCGCGCCCCGCCCGGCGCGCAGGGAGCCCGCGCGGCCCGGCTGCGGGCGCAGCTGCTGCGGGAGGCGGCGCGCCGCCGGGACCTGGAGAGGGGCCTCCCCGCCGCCTGCAGGGACCTGAGCGCCACCTCGCAGTTCCTCGGCACCTACAAGAAGATGGCCCGCGACCTGAACCGCGAACTGCAGAGGAGCACGTGCTACTATCAAAACGAGATCCGGTGCCACCAGAAAAGAGCCGAGGAAGCCTGGACGGCGGCCGACGCCAACGAGAGGAAGCTCGAGGGGCTGCGGCGAGAGAACGACCGCAGCAGGCGAATGCTGGCCGCGGCCGGCCCCAAGGTCCAGCCTCTCCCGCCAGGCCCTCTGCCTCCGGCCGCTCCGCCCACAGCCCGCGGAGGCCCCCAGGTGCCCGGCCGCCCCCTGGCGCACCGGGTCCCCAGGAGGAAGGCCATGCAGTAGGAGCTCGAGGACCCAGGGTCGCCTGAGGCCCCACTCAGCTGCCCCGCAGCTGGGCCCTGAGCAGCCGCAGCCAGGACGCAGCACCTGCCTGTCTGTGCCAGCGACCTGCTGGCTCCCTCTTGAGTCGAGCTCCTCTTGCTAAAATCGCTGCCACGGTTGCCCTTGGAAGTGGGCAGCCTTGTAACTTTCCAGGAGTATCATTTAACTATAGGCTTGTTAACGGAATGCTCACGAATACAGAATTCCCCACGACGCCCTCTAGAATTATATACTAGAATTGTATTTTGGTTGAAGTGATCGCTATTAGCTAAACCGTCATCCAAGTTTAAATGGATGTTTACACAAAGGATGGTATGCTATAGCTATTGTTACAAATCTGTAGATGTGGCTTAATGTGGACCTGAAAAAGTTTGGTTGGTTTTAAAAACAATGTAACAACAACGAAACAAAACACTTGATCAGGACAACACCCCGTTCAAACTACATAATGTTTTCTTTACTTTAGTCCTAAATTCGTAGTTTAGTACTAAAATCATAGGACTAATTTGTGGATTGAAAATCTTCAGATTTCTTTCTTGCTTTATAGCTTTTTCTTATTTTTTGTCTGAGATACTGTTTATTGGTTAGCACTTCTAAATTTTATGAAAACTTAAAAAGGTTTCTTTTGATGGCAAACATGCACACATACACTCGCTCTCGTTTTTCTTTCACACACACACACACAATGAAGATGTAGCGTCCTCTTAGTTGTTTGAATCTGAAGAAAATGTAAAAATATTGTTGCAAATCTTAATAGACATTTTAAATAAGCCAATAGACAAAAAAAGTAGAACAAAAAATAAGGAGCACATAGGATCACTCTGTATTACTTTTTACAATTACATTTAAATCTATTACTATATAAAACTTTCAAGCAAACTAAAGTGATTACTTTGTGTTCATAAATTTCCTTTAATTTATATTGAAGTAAAAGATGACTTGTGGAGAGAATTCTTAATTTGCTACTGCTTGGATACTGTCATCAGCACCTACCATATTTATACCAGTGTTTAATATTATGAAATTCCAATAAATCCTCACACGGCAATGTTTTTGTGAAATCATCTCTTTCTCCCAACGTTTGACAAATGTTTATAAATTACTTACTATGTGCCAGGCAGTGAGGTAGGCTAACCCAGTACTGTGAGCCTGAAAAAATAACACATAGCCCATGTTATGAGGGGCTTGGACAGCCTGGACTTAGAATGCTTACAATATACGTTTATATATTAAATCTGAGTAAAAAGAGAGAGGATGTTTGCTTCAGATAATAGAAGAAGTTGTCACAATGATATAAAACATAAAGTGCAAAGATGAAAAGTATTAAAAGGGTTGTGGGAAGGAATTGTTTAAAAGTATGCCTGTGATCTATTTACTTCTGTTACCTAGGATACCTTAAGAAAGGATATTATCAGGCCCAAATATCCTCATAAACATGGCGATTTAACAGACTTTCAGGCGAAAACACAAATCCTATTTGTTAGGAGAGCCCCGTGTACAGAATGCTTTTACAAGGGCGTACATAGCCTGACTAGGGGGATTATTAAATAAATCTGCAATTTATGTTTTTATGGGACAGGATCATTGAGAAACAAGTAAGCTATGGTATTAATTGGGTATAAGATATTCCATAACAAAAGTCTCTTTATGTAGGTGAAGCGTCCATGCATCCCTTAGATCTTCACATGTTAACTCTGAACCCCAGAGCTCTTTGATAAGACTTTGTAAGTGTAGAAATCAGATAAAAGTATAAATGGAAGATAACGCTGAGTTTCTGCTTTGACATCTGCGGATTGTGCCACTACATGAACCTGAGAATACAATAGCAGAAATTATTTGGACAAAGATAATGAGCTGAGATTTGAGAAAACATAGAGGGATCTGGAGAGTATTTTGCTAAGCGAAATAAGCCAGTCAGAGAAAGACAAACATCACACAATCTCACTCATATGTGGGATCTAATGAACAAAAGAAACTGATGAGTAAAATAGAGCCAGAGGCATGGAGACATGCAGTAAGTTTTAACCAGGCCCATACTTCACTTTAAATTTTCTTTATGATGATATTGATCTCTGAAAGTCTTTATGTTTAAAACCAAACAAACAAACAACAGCAATATTTTATGTCATGATTTCTTCTTTGTTTATTTATTTTTGCAGGATTAAGAAGGCTCCAAAAATAGAAAGTCACCTATACCACTATTATTACATCGAGTTCTTTTATGGTTGCACTTTTATATTATGATAGATCTTTAAATCACTTAAGCTTTTTCAAATATTCTTCTTATTGAAATATTTATTATTTTGCTAATATTCTGAACTATAAATATACTTTAAAGTTACATTGTTTCATGTAATTCAGTGGCTTTCTAGATACTCTACCATTTTCAGAGGACCTGAAACAGACTGTGAACTAAAGAGGAAGGAATAGCTTGAAACAGTTCCTACAGTGATTATGATATTCCTCCAGCCTTTTATGGGGTCATGACTCTCATTTATGTATCCCCAAACCATGCTCCTCCTGAGACCCAGATCCATAAATTCCATGGTATAGTATGCATTCACCCTGATGACAATTTAAATGTGTTCAAACTACACCCATCTTTTTCCAAAATTGCTTATCCCTCTCTATTTTCTATGACAGTAAAAGAACTACCAAAAGATTCTTGCATATGGTACTGTAGTCCTTATTTCCAAGGTAAAATTGATTCTTAAATCATTTTAATTTAGGTTTTAAATATATTTTATAGTCATTCCTTCCATTATATTCACACTGCAGCTGTCTTACTTTAGGGATTCCTCCTCCTTCAACAAGATGATGACCTTCTTACATTCTCATGACATCGAGGGCCTTTCTAAAATATGACTCCTTTATGATTTTCATATGCCTCGCTTATATCCTGCTATACTTATTCAATAGCTATTGACAGTTATCTCCTCAAATAATCTGTGTGTACCTTAAAAATCTGTAATGAATGAACCCATTAGCAACTTTACCACTTTAATTGACTGTGTGTTTCCTCCCAAGTATCTTTCAGTAGTAGACCCTGGAGGTTGTCTACACATCATTCAGTCACCCCTTTCCCACAACGGAAACTGATTTTGTTCAGATATCTAACCTTCCCCTCTTCAGCCTTGTGCCTCAGGGCAAGTTCTAACCCAATTTCAGGAGTGTGTTTTATTTGTCCAAGGCAATTTTCATTTGCCATGACAGTGATTGGTTTAGAGATGGCCAATGAGATGCAAGAGTCTCAGAAAAAGAGACATTTTCTGTTCTTCCCCTGGATATTGTCACACATTTTATAATATCTGAAACTGCTTCAGAGTAATTGTCAGTGTTGAAAATCTCTCTCATTAAGGACTGATCACAAAGATATCTTGAAGTTACATAGCTGAATTCACTTGCATCTGTTTCAGTATTTTTTACTGCTTGGAACTGGGAGAAATAAAACATACTTCATTATAGCATATGTTTCTATCAAGGGATTGATTAATTATTCCATTTTATTTAAATAGAAGATTCTATAACAATAGTGAATGTAGTTGAATAAGTTTTAATAATTCACTGAATTTGTCTTGTACTTGATATTCATTGACATTAAAAAGTCTCTGTTTTCAATATAAATCTGTATGGTTTCAACGATGAACGTTAAAGTATATTTTCTAGGTTAAGAAGTAGTTGTAAAAGGAGAAGAAATGTTGGGTAACATTGCTTTGCAATAAAACAAAAGACTGTAATTAAATTTAAAATATACCATAGAAGTTTCAGGTGAATGGTTTTAAAAGCCAAGAGAGTCAGATTTTTCATTATATTTTATGACTGGTTCTGGTGTACTATTATAATAACAAATGTTATGTTAGCTATTTGAGTAAAAAAAGTAGTCTATATAACAGTGATGAAATCGCCTCAAGACTGAAAAAGATCAAGTAAACCTGAAGTCAAAATTCCCAGTATCCTAGAAGGCTTATCTCCCCCCCTGAAAGATGAAACCAAGATTTATGATGTTAGCTGAATGCAAACACAGTTCTGAAGCATCATTTCCCAAGTTACTGGTGTCCCTCAAATGGTAATCTCACACTTAGTCAGGGGTAGAGGGAGAGTTAATAATGGCCGCATGAATTTAAGAAACTCACCATGACATACCACTTTGTGAAAATTTACATTAAATATTAACATATAAAGTACCCATAGTTGTCCAGTTTTAAGAAAGCAGCTTATCTGTGTTCAAAACATTTTAGAAATATATTTAACCGCAGGGATCTAAAAAATTGATTTAAACTCAATTATTGTCCCACAGCTTCAGTGTCCCAAGACACATGAATTTGTGAAATGCCCTTAAAGGCAATTTAATTAAAGACAAATAATTAGCTATTACAAATGTTACTACTTCTCCAGAGAAAACTCTACTATGCTGCTTGAAAATATTAATAAAAGTAACAAAGTTATAGGAAACTAACCATGTATCACGTACTGTGCATAATATATGTATGCAACACTTCTTGTATTTCCCTGAGCTTACACTTGCTCTTTCTATTGCATGTTCCACACGACTAAAATAATTATCTACAAAACAATATGATATTTTAACATTGTTTAAGTTATTTTTATCCCTTGCCATTGGGCAAAATAGAATCCTTAATAGGATATACAAGGCACCTCATAATTTGCTATTTATTTATATTGCATTCATTTAATCCATTCATTTTTCACAGAATATACTGTCCTGGAATAACTTTAGGTGAATAGATATGTAGAACTTAGACATGGTTCTTTCTCTTATATTATGCATATTTTACTAGTGAGGAGAGACCATAAACCTCTGAGTAAGTTAAATTAAAATAGGAGCAAGTGTTCTAAAAGTAATACTTTACGACAAAGTAAGGGGAATGAAAATTCCTTTAGATAGGATGGTCAGGGAAGGCCTTACTCAATAAAAAATAATCAAACTGAGATTTGCAGGGCAAGAAGAAATTGGCCCCATATTCCAAGAGAAAATAATAGTGGTCAAAAGTAAAAAGGCCTTAAGATTAAAAAAAAAAAAAATTTATTAAAAGTATATAAATCAGGCCTAGGGTAAAGCATTGAGACCAACGTCCTTAAATGGGTAAATGGATAAACTGTGGTATGTTTATACCGTGGAATACTACTCAGCAATAAAAAGGAACAAAATATTGACAGTCACAAGAAACTGAATGAATTTCCAGAGAATTATACTCAGTAGAAAAAGATTTCAAAGGTTACATACTATGTGATCCTGTGAGAGTCATGTGAGAGTCTTGAAATGATAAAATTATAAAGATGTAGAAATGGATAACAGATTAATGGCTACCAGAGTGCGTTCCATTCTCCAGAGAAACATATATGTATATGAAGTTATATATGTAATACATATAAAATGGATCGCATGTATGTATTTTTATATTTTACATTATAAATACAATTTACATGAATAATTGTATAGTATATGTCTATATCTATATATAGATATATGTAGATATATATAGATATATGTCTTGAGAGAGAAGATGGGTGAGAGAATTAGAAGAAAGGTTTATTTTGAGGTATTGGCTCATGCAATTGGTAGTCATGGGAAGTCCAAACCATGCAACTGTAAGGCTGGCAAGCTTAAAACCCAGAGAGGGTTGACATTGCAGTCCTGACTTTAAAATTGTAGGGTCAGCCTATAGTCTGAAAGCTCAGGTGGGGCTTCGTCTCTGAGATACCTCAGGTTTGCTCCCCAGGGTTTCAATTGGTTGAGGCCCACTCAAATTACTGAGGGTAATCTTTACTTAAAGTCACTGTAAATATTAACCACATTTATAAAATGCCGTAACGGTTCTGCTGACTACGCAAGTTTACACATAATTCTGTCACACAGGGTTATAGTGCATGAACTCAAACAGAAAACAACCTACTATTCATAGGCAATATTTTGACTCCTGTTAAAACCAATTACTATTATTATTATTTAAATGTCTATTGATTTCAGAGAGGAAGGGAAAGGGAGAGAGAAACATGGATAAGAGAGGGTCTCATTGCCTCCTGCACGCCCCCCGCTGGGGATCGGGCCTGCACTCCAGGCATGAGCCCTGACAGGACATCGAACCGCGATCCCCTGGGTCATAGGTAAATGCTCAACCGCTGAGCCACGCCGGCCGGGCTAAAACCAGTTTTTTACATTTTATGTTAAAGGTAGTAGCAGCAAGAACCATTCGAATTTGTAATTCTAACTCTGAATATAGACTGTGTACCATTTTAAAGACTGTCTGATGTATAGATTTTTAAAAGGCAAACACAGTAATTATATATTCGTCCCCTGCAATTTGCCATGGATCCATGTACAGTGCTATGAAAAATTACATTTCTTCCTAAAAAATTTTATCAAGAATTGCTTAAATAACCAACTTTCGTAGCAGTGTACTTAATATGTAGTTTGACTTGTAAAACTGAAGCAAGATAAAAGTATTAAAACAAAGTTTTATGAAATAGTCCTAGAGTCCTGGAGGATAATAAAGAGAGTTTCCAACCTTCACAAAATTGAACTTCAGAGGGCTTCCTGCTGTTAAGCAATAATAAACTAATTGTGGCTTCCAAGCAGAAAACCATGGGGAAGATAGCACATACATGAGAAATTTAAATCTGAAGTTAGGATCCAGCTTCTTATTATAGTTATTACCCTGCATTCAGTTAACATTTGTGTCACTTAATAAGACCATCTGGAATCTATAGTGACCTGAAATATAGATTTTGCTTGTCTTCATTTGTATCCAGGGATGTTATACAATTAAATTATATGGTTTAAAATTACTTTTCCTGCATTGTATATGATTTAACAGTGACCATAGTAAGCATACAGATTGTGGGTATTTTGGCTTTTGAGGAGATATCTGATGAATACTCTATCACATCTCGTAAAAGGTACTGATTTTTCCATTTGGAAATGAGATGTAATTACTTCCAGGTACTTTCATATATTTTAACTAGTTTACATACTTTTATTTTGCTTTTTCTCTCCTTTATTTATAACATCATATATTCCATGATAAGAGGTGTCTATTATAAAGTATTTTAAATACATAGCAAAGAACAAATGCAATTCACCCAAATGGGAATTGTTCTGGTCTTCATTATTGCTTTTTGTGTTCAAAGTATTGTGCTCACATAAAATCCCACAAGTGTGGGTTATAATGTTATAATTTTCGTGAACACCATAAAGAAAAAGTAATTAGCAGTGAATAATAAAGGGATGGGCAAAAGTAGGTCTGCAGTTGTAAGTATGTGAAACACAGTTTATTCTTGTATTATTTATTAATTATAGTATTATTTTTTTGTATTGCAGCTGTAAGCCTACTTTTGCCCACCCCTGTATTTAAAATTGCCTATTTTTTTTGTTTGTTTCCTGTGGTACATGGTTGAAATAAACACCAATACTTTTAAAATAGAAAATGGGTGGGTAATATGTAGGTGGTCTAGAAGATAACTGTCAGTCATGCAGATTGTGCAGATGTATTTTGAATGGGCAATGGAACAAGTTTGACTATTAACTGTAGACTTGATATGGATATGGTACTTAAATAGAAATTTTATTATAATTCATATTTTAAGGATTATTCCTTTTATTTTCATTGATATTTCTTATAATGGTCTTCAACATTATAACCTCTTACATGTATGCTTTAAAAAAAATTGGTTACTGACCATGATGTTTTACAAAGTTTCAAGTGAAAGACTGAAGCATATTCTTTGGAGTCCCACAAGCATATTTAATTTATTAACAAAGAGTTAAAAACATTTTTACTTCCTATCTTCCTGTTCTGATTTAGGACTATATCCACAATTTGAAGTCCAAATAAAATGATTAAAATATTTGGAAAAAAGTTTTATTATGATATTTTGTTTTTTAATTTGTAAGCTATACATTAGACAATTTTTGGAATTCTGTTAACAGATACTCAGAGAAATTGTAAGATACAACCCCATTCGAATATTTTCTGACATATTGACTATGAATGTAGGCAAAATAATCGTATCTAAAATCTAAAGAAAGCTTTGATTCTATAAGAAATGGCAGATACCTCTGTCAATTAACAGTCTGTGTTATTAAACAAATGTATATGTATGTATTTTTACATACAGAACAAACTCTTGATTTTTTAATAATTATTTCTGGCCTTAGGTAATCTGATTACTTTATTAAGATAATACTACCTTTAGTAAAAGAACACTACCAAACTCTAAGACATAGAAAGAATGTTATTTTATAATGTTTTAAGCAAAATAAAATACATAGTTGCAAGTACATATTTGATATATTCTGAAATTCATCTCCCAATATATAAAAAATTTGTTATATAGTGTCCACCTAAAATTAATTAATATTTTAAATAATCTTAAAAAAGTTTGTGTATACCAAAAAGTTTAATAATCTCAACACAGATAAATGGACAAATATAATCATGAGTTAAAAATTAGCAGATAGAAGGTCCATGTGGCTATAGTATAGACGACTTAACTACATAAGATGAAGTAGTTTTCAGGCAGGGAGCAAGTAGAATCTTATTAACTGAAAAACCGTTTTAGGACTTACAGTTTTATTTTTAAACTATCACTGTCTTTTTTTTTTTTAATAGACTGTTGGTTTCCATGGGAGGGTGGGATAAATAAACAAGTAACATGATCAATAACAAATAATAGAGCATTATTGTTTCAGAGCTGCAAATTAGAGCTTAAAATATAAATAATACTGATAGGCCTGATGATTGGATGTCCTATATATTTTTTACTGACAGGAATTTTAAAAAAGCATTGGGATATTCACAAATGAATATTTCATATATTATCTTATATAGATTTTATAAAAGCTAAAATAAATTAAAGATAGCTATTTACTTCATAGTGTTTATGCATATTGATTGGCTCCTGGTCTTAAATCAAGCAGGATTATTTGTTACTGAGAGCTGTTTTGTTTGGGTTGGTCTAGAAACTGTTGCTTCACTGTAGCCAACAATCTTATGTTTTCCATAACACAATAAGGGACACATACACACAGTCACTGAAGATTTAATCTTAACAAGACATTCCGGAACTCATGGGGATGCTACTTCTAATTGGAAATTAAATTCTAAGTGTCTTATTTACCAAAATGCACTAAGTCACCCTAGTCTACTGATGAGAGATGCAATTTTCACTGCTAGGAAAGGTTGTTTTGGTTTAAATATTTCAACATATTCTTTTTTTAATATCTGAGAGAAAACTGATTAAGATAAAACTAAACAATCTGTTTTCTCGAAATTCAAACTTAAATTAACAAACCAAAAAACTATTAGTCAAACTAATTGGAATGAAACTCTGCTAAGTAAGGCAAAAGTTCTCTCTTTGTCTATAATTAAACTTTATTTCTATTGTTAGCATCCACACAGCCAGGTAGCAAAAAAAATCTCAGAACATTGTTTATCTGTAATGATAATTTTCTACTGTACTTTCCCACCCCAAGTCAGTTCATGGGGGATTTCCAAGCCCTTGTCTCCTCACTGGGTTTTATTTAGAATCAGGGAATAGCCAAATCGATTAGCTCCTAACACTGATGTAAGGAATTATGGCACATTTAGTGGCTTAAAGCAACACAATTTTATTTTCTTATAGTTCTGGAAGTCAGAAATCTAAAACCAAGACATTAAGAGGGCCGAGTGCTTTCTGGAGGCTCATAGGAGAATCCCTTGCATTACCCTTTTCAGCTTCTACAGATCATCTTCATTCCTTGGCTCATGGCCATTCCTCAAGTCACGACTTCCACTGACTGATCCTCCTGCCTCCCTCTTGGGAGGAACCTTGTGATTACATTTGTCCTGTCCAGATAATACAGGATAATACGCCATCTAAAGGTCCTGAATCACAACTGCAAAGCCCCTTATACAATGAAAGATAACATATTTAAAAGCTCCAGGGATTAAGATGTGGATATTAATCTGCCTACCACACCAAACTATTCAGGGTATTCATTCTTTCTTCTGCACTATATTGTTTATAAGACAGGTTCAATTAAAAGTATCTGGCTTAATTTTAATAAAATTGAAAAAGATAATCTGAGAAAATTGAGAAAATTGTTATTCCTATGAACAGAAAATATTATGTCACAAATAATATTGTTTCCTAATAAACCGAAGCTGCTATAACAAATGACCATAGTCTAGGTGGCTTAAACACACAGACATTTGTTTCTCACAGTTCTGGGGGCTGGGAAGCCCCAAGATCTAATCTTTATCTCCTCAGTCCCTTGCTCTGCTGACTGAAAATTGACTCTAATGATTAAGCCATGACATTAGTGAAGCCGGAAAAGTCCATGTTCCTAATACCTGTCACTTAAGCAGAGACAGGGACTGAATCTCTCTGGGCACTTTATTCAGGGGCTGGTGATCTGAGAAGACGGTGCCCTAAAAAGTCCATCTTACATCTCATCTCAAGCTGACCCTTTTAATAAGGAGAAGAAAAGTGTAGGGTAAACTGTTTGGAATTCAGGGAATTATCTGATGAGATAAAAGCTGCAGCCTGGTGATTTTCTGAGCATCCATCTGCTGGCTGGTGATTCTCTGTCTGCATCCTGGGAGGCAGACCTCTCTCCCTGCAGCTCAGGGGCTCAGATACCATCTTGGTTGCTTGCAGACCTCCTGGGGCACAAAGGTGGAATTGCCTGCAGGTCTCCTGAAGTCAGGGCAGGTCCAGTCCTTGGAACAATAGCTTTCTACATGCATTTAATTACCAGCCCTATTTACTATATAACTAAAGCTAAAAAAAAAAAAAAAAAAAATTCTTGCGTTCCCTATCAATAAGATATAGCTTATTTTCTTTTATCTTTTCAATCAAATAAAAAAGTCCTCTATTGCCTGTAGTCCAGCATCCGAAAGCTGTTGTTTCGTAAATGTCCTGTTTCTTATGGTGCACAGCAGGCGAGCAATTCTCATAGCAGTCATCTTCATTGAGGGAATGTGTAAATTGCAGAATTGACTAGACTTGTAGTTGACCTGTTATACTCAATTTTAAAAGCGTCTATGAATTGCTATAATATTCAGGCCAGCACAAATGTTTCTGATTTTTGTCAAATATATTCATACACCAGATAAGTAATATTGATATATCAAAAGTATAGCATCGGACTGTACTGCCAGTCTCCTGCCCATCCCCCCAGTTTATTGAAACTGATCACTGTATATGCAAAATCTTAGGATCCTCCTAGGAAATGCACTTTAAAACTTTACTCACTGATATCATGGAAGTGTAAATTTACTAGTTTATAGCAAAGAAATAGGTATTTGCCCATGCCAGATAAACAAATCACCTGCAGCATTTCATATTGTCCACAAGACTCCATTCAATTCACAACCCTTCCTATTGGCTGTATTGTGCTAATGGGCCCCAAGTTTCCAAGGTCATTCCTAATTTCTAACTTTAGTGCCAACTTCAGATACTGTATTTTGTTTCCATAATCATAAGGACTTACAGAAAGTTCTTCTCATCCACACTCTTTAAAAGACTATTTTACATCTGTTTATGTTATATATGAGTGTGTAAATGTCTGGTTGAATTTACATAGACCCTCAGTAATCTTTGATACACAAAATAAAATTTTCAATTAGTGTGTTTCAACTGCCTTGTTTTTTTGTCTACTGTATTTCTAAATGGGATAGACCTGTGTCTCACACTTGCCTATTGTTTCCTTATCTTGCCCCGAATTCAAATGATTAATAGAAACCATGCTAAAATCATTTTATTGTAAATATAGGTGAGAGGGATCCTGAGAAGTTGTATTGTTGAATTCAGAGATTCCTAAACTTGTTCGAGCACGAAAAATTTTTGTTCATAGCACATTTAGTCACATTGTACAAAAACATGTTATAAAGCATTAGTCTGGGAATGCTGGTTAAATAAAAATTCCATAAAACTTACTGGGAAAATCTAGGAAATCTAAACAGACTAGAAACAGAAATGTCTTATAACAGATATCTATAATTACAAAAAGTGTCTCATCTTAACTTTGAATTAAGGAGACCATACTAGTATTTTTCAGAGGTTGTGGGGTAAGCAGTTGACTTGAATAGACAGCATGAGGGAATTATTTGGGGAGTAGAATAATTCTGCATCTTGTTTGTGGTGGTAGTCACATAGCTTTATGTGTCTCTCAAAACTTATAGAACTGTAAACCAACATGGGTACATTTTATGGTTTGTACATTATAAATAAATAAGTATATAAATGAATATACTTCTGCGTTAGGGAAACTGAACTGTCTTTGGATTGCATTCACTTGTAGGACTGCAGGCATAGCTATTTCAACATCAGATTCAAATACCCTCCTAGCTGTCTTCTCAGTGAACAAGAAAAATGCTGTTATAATTTAGAGATTTCTTGCATGCAAAGTAGCCTGAACATATTGGGGAAGCATAGCGATTATTTCCAATATGCGTAATATTACTTAGCTAAAGGAAACATGTAAATTTCTGTCTTTTTTTTTCACTTCAAATATATAATCTCATATTTAGGAAACTAGTGGGGGGCAGACAAAGGCTAAAATATTAGTGTTCTATTTGTGTAACAGCATTGGAAGAAATGCTATTAGTTTAAATTAAAGCACAGCGAGGCACTTCTGCATAATTCAAGCAAACAATTTAACAAATACACTCCATTCTTCTTTTTACTGCTTCCTAAGTTGCCAGTAGCCTGAAGACAACGAGAAAATTATTTCATAATGAAGGGCGATTATAGGAGGGCAGAGGTGAAAATCCAGGAAAACTCACTTTACAGAAAATAGATGGGCAGATGCAGCCAAATGACTAATTCTCAGGATAAACTTTAATTGCTGTAATTATAGAATAAAATGCAAAACATTTCTTAAGATAAACTTAATTGTTTGAAAGAAAGGGTTTTTTTTGAACTATTTTATTTCCATTTATGTTCTTTGTTAGCTCTTCAAGCAAGCAAAATAATTAACTACAGAGAGGTGATGTTTAGGTAATACAGACAATGCACAGGCCAATTACAGAAATCTGCTGTTAGATCTACACTTGCAACAATCATGCAGAAACCAATTATTTATGCAGCAGAAGACCCAAGAAAGATATATTGTTCATTAAAATGTCCTTATTCTTGCAGGAGATGAGCTTTATTTCCTGTGATCTTTTACAGTACATTGAGTTGGTAAAAAACTGTATATGAACCTCTCTTCCCTAAATTCCAACATGTACTATAAAGCATTTAAGTAATAATGAGAACTACCATTTATGTGATGTGTTTACATCTATTTCTTCAGTTCTCACTACATCCGATTTGCATATGACAAAACTGAGAATATTGAAATATGAATAAATTATTTAAGATCCAAATTTAGTAAAAAAATATAATAGGTTTTTAAACCCAGATTCATGTGGCATCAAAGCCCATGTTCTTTCATTTATTGATAAACTTCTTAAATACATATTTATTGAGTGCCATCTATGCTCCAGGCATTCTATAATAGGAATCAAAAAGACACAGTCACTATCCCCATTTAGAACCCATTAGAGAAGAGAGAAAAACACTGAACAAATATTTATAAAAATCATTTTGTTATTACATTTGTGATTGCTGATAAAAAGGAGACGTGAATAGCTCTTTGGGAATATATCACAGAGGGATATAGCCTAGTGGGGAGTCTAGGGGATGGCCATTATCCAGAAAACCTGACATAAAAATAAATAAGATCATACTGTTCCAGAGAGTAGCAACAGAAATTGCAAACTAATTTAGGGAGCTACTACATTATTTGAAATGACTTTATAAAATGACATTTTCATTTAAAAAAACACACCACATCACCCATCACAGTGATAATTATTTTGGAAGTGCTTCCCCCAAAGCTTTTTTCCAAACTTGCTACCAATGTAATTTAAGATACCAATCAATAAATTTTCACACTCCGTTACACTGATTACATTGATAGATATAAGGAGCGAGGCAGTTCAGTCCAAAGTCAACTCATCGTTCAAGGTCCAGGTGAAATGCCACCCTCTCTGTCATACTTGCTTAATTAACTCTTTCCACTAATGGTAGGATTCATCTTTTCCATTATATTGTTCCAATATGTCTTAGTCAGCTGTTCCTGCAATAACGTTGTGAAACAAATCACCCCACACTGGGACTTCTAACGGTAGGTATTTCTCATTCATGAGCCTGTTGGGCTTGCCTGGGATCCAGGCTGCGGGCCTGTTTAGCTCTGTTCAGCACTCACTTCCTCCTCGAACCCGCAGAAACCCGAGTCACCTTTCTGTGGCGGATCGCAGTGCCACAAAGTCGGTGCTCAGAAAGACATAATACCTGTTATGACTTTGACTCAGACTAATATACAGTCGCTTCTTTCCGTACTCCTTTGGCCAAAACAAGCCATGGCCAAGAGCAGTTGCAGTAGTGCAAGGAAATGTGCCCATCCCCTAGCATAAGGCAGCAGGTACTGCATAGCTTAAAACAATAAGCCAAGCTGGCATTCCATAGCCTTTACTATGTATATGTGTTTAACATTCATTATAATATATTCAAATGTATCTTTGGTAATAGTTAATATGTGCCCTTCTTGGTGTAACAAGAACTTGCTAAAACTCACTTATTCTGACTTCATGGAATCTATTGTAAAGTATTTATTTAAATAGAAGAATGACTGACTTAAAAAGGAATGAATATTATTTTAATTCATCATTTTTAAAGAATAATATTCATAAATTCACGAATAAAAATCAATACATTTTTAAGTTAAAACATATAAAAGGAACAACTAAAGAAAAATCTCAACTGTATTGAAAATTTCCTAGAACCCTTCCTGCAAACCCCAACTCAGAACATTGTCTTCTGTCTGAGTCAGCAAGTGTTCCCATTTTTGTGGTAATTATGCTGTTGCTTTAATTTAGAGTTTTAGAACCCATGGATTAAACTTAAAAACAATATAGTTCAATTGTGACCTTTTTAAACTTTAGCCAATTAAAAATATGCTTTATGAGTTCCTTTGTGACCTGCTCTTTTTCTTAAATATTCTGTTTGAGATTCATCCATGTTGACATATGCAGCTGTAGTTCATCCATTTAATTGCAATATACCATTTTTATAAGCATATAAATTTATTTTTATATTTTATTTTTGCATTACAGGAGTTCTTGTATGGCATTTATACTTGCCCTTTATGAAGCATTTTTGAATCAAACATCTTGTCTAATTTGTGACTTGTTTTACAGTTGTAATGATTTCATTTAATAAACAAGTACTTAATGTTTTCAAATTATCAAAATTTTCTTTTGTTATTAGTGCACCTGTGTCTTTTAAAATATAATTTAATCTGAATGCATAAATGTATTTTCCATTATCTTCTAAAAGTTTCCCTTAATGTATTACACTTTTACTTGGTCTAAAATTGATAATGTATTATATAAGGTAGGTCACTTTTTCTCCTACAGATGCCTACTCGTTTCAGCACTATTCACTGAGAAATTTACCCTTTACCCAATGATCTGTATAAATAAGGTGTTCACATATCAACTAGGTCTACTCTGTGGTTCTTCATTTTGTCCTAATGTTCTGTTTACTATCTCTATGTATTAATAGATTTTATAATAAGTCTTGATATCTGTTAGAGTAAGTACTATTATCTTTTTCTTTATTCAAGGAGAATTTTAGAATCTCCTTGTCACTGTCCACCCACAAAATCACCTAAGGTACTGATTATTGGAATCATATTAATAAATACTGACATCATTCTGGTGGAAATTAGTATCTAGAATTCTTTCAGTCTTTCATCTATTTATTTATTACTCTCTTTTTAATTTCTTATGTATTCATAATAATTTATAATTATTTATATTTATAATTAGGTAATTTTGAATTTATTATTAAGTGTATCACATTTGTGTGCTATGGTAAATAATGTACCATTTTCATGGTATAGTGCATTTTATTTTTATATAAAGAATGTTGATTATTATTCTTTTCATTCTGGAGCAGAGAACTTAATTATATTCCTTGTATCATAATCTACTCTCAGCATTAGTCTCTGCCTGATTCTTCTATTTTTGTTTTCTTAAATCTTATTTTTAATATTACTTTTAACATAATATAATTTATGCCCATGAACAATGAATCAATTGTTAATTATGTTTTTATGTAGCTAATATGCATTTAGATACATCAAAATACTTATCTCATATTTAGCTTTTTGTCTCCCTTCTATCTCAGGCCTTTCTGCTTCAGTCACTTTCCTTCTGTCTACAGCACATCCTGTAGAATTTCTTTACTGAGGTCAACTGATTGTAGCCTCCAGTATTTTCTAACCTAAAATTGTCTTTATTTCGCCCTTGTTCTTGAAATATATGTTCAATATATCCCAGCTTGGCATTTAACTCTTTAGCATTAGGAAGCTATCACCTTTGGGACTGTGATGCATTTACTCATGGCTGGACCATGAGGTTGGACTTTTGGAGTCCTGGCTTCGTGGAAGATGGCTTCCTATAGGCCCCTGGGCTAGGGTAGTGTCGGGCACTGTGTCTGCAAAGCAAAGCTCAAAAGCTCAATGTTAACACATTTTGCAGTCACCATCAGAGCAATAGCATAGTGAGTTTATTGCTCTGTTAACCTCTGTGTTCACTATTGTTCTTTCCTCGTATTTACTCGCAAGCCAGATCTTTTATGTGCTTCACAAAATTGCATAAAGTATTTTAGTCAGAATTTTGTGTTATTTTTCTAGAGGGAAAATGCCATAAGATTTCTAGCCTGACATATTACTGAAAACAAAATTGTCTAACACCAGTTGCAAGCAGTGAAAAATTTGTTCATGATTTAGTAAACATTTTATCTATTTTTGTTGCCAATTTAAATATTTATATATTTATAACATGTGTCCTTAGACATTATTTCTCAATTTCATTTGCTTTTTGAAGTATAACATAAAAGAATCTATCGTGAATCTTTTTCTTTCATAATTAGGAGAGTTTAATTTTCACCTGCAAGCCGTAGGCGTGTCCGGGGGCTAGCCTACACCAAAGGGCCGATCAAGCACAGCTCCCACAATTCTTTAGCACATAGTTGCCCTTTATCTCTATTGGGCCTTGATTTTTTTTTTCCTAATTATTATAACCTGCCTTTATTCTATATCCCAAGATGCTTTCTCCATGCTTTTGTTGTGGGAACTGGGTCACTATGTTTGTTCCTATATCTGAGTCATTGATTTGCTAATTTGACCGGTACTGGAATCTCCCAGAGACTGTAACTGGTCTCCTGCCACTTGGATCTTAGCCATGATTTCTAGAATTCTAGGACACTTCAGCTGGAAGTCAGCTGTCTGCCTCTCATCTCTCTGGCTCTCAGCCTGGAAGCAAGCATTTCTTGGAGTCTCTTTGTCCTATGACTAATGAGTTCTCTATCAAAAAGATTATTCAGAACACATTTCCAGCATTGTATATCCAAATTGCTTAGGAGAGCCTGTGACATCCTCATATTAATTTAGAATAAAAGAGTATAAGAGAATTAGAGAGGAAAAGATAATTTAGAATTAAAGAAGAATATAAGAACTAGGGAGGAAAAGAAATTAGTGAGAAACTCAGAGGGAATAATGAAATTATTATTAACATGATTTTAAACCTATTAATTTAGCTGTTTGCCATTATAGAGTAGTTTCAAATAGATCAAGTTTATTTAATTGGTTCTGAATTTTTCAAGACAAAGTTCTTAAAATTGTTCAAAAACCTTAAATCAGGAGGATAATCTTTAATTATTCAAACACTGTTTAAATTCACAATTTATAACATAACATCGTAAATAGTTAATCTTTTTTTTTTCTCAATGAAAGACACAAGTCTCACAACAGACGCAACTATCACCAATGAAATCTGACTTGGAGGAGTGTTGAAAACTGCATTTGATGATTAATTGTACACGATTGAGGCATAATTTAGGTTTTATGCTTTTCATTTTAAGTTATAAATTTGAATCAATTTTGTTTGGTTATATTGAACAGCAGCTAACCATTCAAATGGAAATGCTAACATATTTTTACATTAGAGTAGTTTAGTGAGAATAATTTTGAAATCAACAGTAAGTAAATACAGCTTTCGCTTATATTTCCAGTTCAGTGGCACAAGCGTAAAATTTTTTTCCAATGCAATTTTTATCAGTGCTTAGAACTCACTAAATTGCTGCATTTTTTAGTGTGATTTTATGGTATTAAAATATGATTTCATGAATAAAAGCTAAAAATCGCTCTTGATTTCTCCTTTTATCCCTGCTCCGTATACTCAGTTCTACAACAAAAGTGTGGCCTAACTCCAAAATAGATCATGAATTATCTGTACTTTTCCATCTCTAATCTCTTCAGCCAAATCTGAACCAGCATCAAGTCTCACAGGAACTATTACATTTTCCTAATGGTTCTCCTTCTCCACACAGCAGTAGTGAAGGTGATTTTATTTTTTACGTAAGTCACATCATGATATTCACTTGCCTACAACCTCACTGTGGATTTCATTGTACTTTGTATAAAAACAAAAATTGAATGTGGTCTGCAGTATCTTATTAGATCTCAACAGGCCTCTTTTTTCTTATTATTCCACTACTTTCTTCCTAATTTATTCAGTTGTAGCCACACAGACCATTTTGTTTTCTGTTTTAGAAAACGTTTTTTGAAAACCTTGCTCTTCTCTCTTAGGATGCACTGCCTTGAAAATGCCTTGATTCTTGCTTGTTTTTTGGTCTTAGTTTCAATACCAAGCTTAGATGACGCTCCCTGTCTGATGTTACTCTCTTCTCTCCCTGGACCCATCACTTTCTATCAAATTATTTTATTTAAAATGCAAAATGCTCTTACTTGTGCCCTGGACCTTATTTATGCTCCGTCTCCTTCATGAAACGTTTTCAGCTTTATGGAATCGGGGCTTTCTCTCTTCATCTTTCTGTCCCCTGCAATTAGAAGCCTTCACCTACGGGGAACATTACTGAATAAACCAAAGCACAGATTAATATATATTACTATCTTTTCAAACAGAAAAGTACGTATGTAAAGTATGAACGTTTGACCAATTAGGAAACTAAGGATTGATTACTTCCCCCAGATCAAGAGAGAACTGAGAAGTGAGTGAGGGTGACTCTTTTGGTGCCTAGTGGGTGCTCTTCCGAGTGCAGCACACTAAGGTCATGAGGACCAGACCAAGCACGACTTAGTCAAAGGAGGAATGAGAGGCATCTTGCAGCTTCCCATCAGTTCCCACCAGCGGGCACCACTCACCTCCAGCGTTTGCACATATGTTTTCATAAGTGCTATCACCTCTCTGTTATTTTCTTTCTTTTTTTAAAAAACACATATTTATTGATTTCAGAGAGAGGAAGGGAGAGGGAGAGAGAGACAGAAACATCAATGAGGAGAGAGAGTCATCCATCAGCTGCCCCCTACTGGGGATCAGGCCTCAACCGGGGCATGTGCCCTGGCCTGGAATCCAGCCCTGTCCTCCTGGTTCATGGTCAACGTTCAACCACTGAGCCACGCTGGCCAGGCCGGGCCCCTTTCTGTCTTTAACCATTTTTCTAGTAATCAGAGAAGTTTACAGACGGGAATGTCAGCCATGACCAAGTAGTTTGTATTGGACTAACACCTCCAGAAAGGACAAACTACACAGAGCAAATAGGTGAGGGTGCTGGAGGCAGCCAGGCCTGCAGAGGGGGGCAGGCTGCAAACCCCGGGGGAGAAAGCCAGCTTCGCATTCGTTCTGTTTTTCCCCACGGGGAAGCCGCTGGTAGGCAGGGCAGGGAAACAGATTTACAGCAGATGACTGTAGCCTGCAAGCTATGGAGAAAATCACTGGAGCTCAGGGCTGCCGAGCAGTCTGCACTGGGGAGGTAACATCACGGGAGGAGGGAATTCAGCAGCATGAGTCCCAAACTCTGTGTGCAAATTCCCCTCGTGGTCTTTACTGATCCCCAACTCATAGATGTGCAGGACTAAACTGGTAGGAACCTTGGAGAAAGAGGCGTTTGAGGGGTTAAAGTGCTGAGCACAAATTTTAGCAGCTACCTGATGCTAAAGAGGCAGAGGTTGATTTCGGAGCCCGCCTGGGTGGAGGCCTTGATCAATACCAGATTTTATGCATTGAAATCCAAGAAAGGCCACATCTTAGAAGTAATGGATTAAGATAAAATGCAACAAAGAAAGGATTAAGAAGAAAGGATTAAGATGAAATGTGACAACCATTACAAAGCATAAAACCAACCTTTGCAGAAAAAAGTGACCTACCTATGTTCTTTATGCCTGACAGAAGAACAGTTCACCCCCGGGGAAGAAAGATAACATCTTCCGGAACCTCAACCACATTTCAGTCTCATATCCTGTGTGCAATTTAAAGTTATGTGGCATGCTAAGAAATGGTCCAATGACTACCAAGAAAAATACTTACAATGTAAACACATTCAAGGTGGATTCAGATATGGAAATTTTATAAAGGGAATTTAAAATAACTTTTGTTTATGTGTTCAGATAAATAGAGTAGAACATAGATAATTACAGGAGAAATCAGAATCTGTAAAATATGAGGCAACAGGGTGTTCTAGCACTTAAAATAACAACTGGGTAGACCAATCTGATATCAGATTAGGCATGCACACAGTCACTAGAAAAGGGGGAAAGTTAGTGAGGTGGAAGGCAAATCAGTTGGAAATACCTAGACTTGTGTGAATTATTAAAATATTAAGATGGTAGAGATATGTTGAGTTTTATTGATTTTCCATGCACTCCAGGGGTTTGAAAGTATCTGGGGGATGGAGAAATGACAGGAGAAAGGTAAAAGCTGTAGACCCTCCTTGTCTCTGGGACACACCAGAGAGCTGCTGGGTGGGAATCAGGAAGTTACTGGCCCCAAGTGGCTGCGAAGTTCCGGATGAGTACCGACCCCTGGGCACGTCGGCAGGCAAACTCCACTGCTTTTCTAAGCAGCTTTAATCCTATCGAAGTTCTTTTTTCACCTCTTGTGTAAAATGGAAAAGACATTTTTATTTTCCAAAGAGATACTTAGAAATGAATGAAATATTTTACAATATTGAACTATGTTACAACCCACTAGGTCAAGTCTTGGCATAGAGCAAGAATTCAACAAGTTCATGTTTTTGTTTCCTTCCTCTCTCCTCCAAGGTTTGGTCTAGGGATAATTGGTTTCCCAATGGTGACATAAATGGCCTCATAAACTCAACATTAAAAAATATGTATTTTTATTTTCCAGTAAAAAGCTTTCTCCCCTGCTTTATGTGAAGTATTTTCCAATGGCCACCCACTTTTCCATCTATTGTACTTCCTACAAGAACTAATTAAGTTAATGAATAGCCATTCATCTGAGGCCAACTGACGATTATCTTTAGAAATAACATCATAAAAAATCCTCCAGTGTTAGCTAAATACCATTCATAATTCACATTCAAAACTGATTAGTGTATTTGTTCTGCCTATCTGAGCAAACAAACACAAAATCAACTCTAAAATTGCTCAGATGTAAAGGAATTTTAAACACTATTGAAAAAAAGGGCCAATACTCCTATCAAGTATTTTGGTTTGAGACAGAGCCAGTCAAATGCACATGCATAAAATCACTTGCATTAAACTCTCAAATATTTATATCTAATGCAAAAAGATCACTCAAGATTTATACATAAAAAATAAAACAAAAATTTTAAACACCAATAAATGTTTCATATTTTGTGAACAATAAATAGGTACTTCCAGCAACCTATTTTCAGTTTTACTAAATCTCTCATCGTAACTTTCCCATTACCATTGTCCTTCAAACTAATCTTCCACTTTCCTACTTTGTACCAGCCTTTACCTTGGACCTCCTATATCCAAATTGAATCTTATCACCTCTATGAGGCCTTTTCTAATCGCCCTCTGTTTATACTCTCTTCCTTCAGATTCTTAATGTATTCGTGGCTTTATTTTCTTTTGTTACTGCATTGTACAGATTTTTATATTAGTACAGACTATTACCTTTCAAGAGAGCCATATTCTAAGATTTCACATTTCACCAAATGAACAAATATAATATGTTTATATAGGATCTAGTCTTTTCTCCAAGCCAGATTTTTCTTTCTGCTTTCACTGTCTGAATGCTTGCCATTTCATCACCCATTACAAATTTACTTTCAACCCTATGTACATTTGCAAACGGAAATAATATTGGCATTTCTCAATGAAAAATCACGAATATCTGAGGGCAAGAAGAGAATGGCAGAGCCAGGTGAATTATTCATTTCTGTGGTTAAGCTTAGTCTTTATTTCAGTGACTTGGTCACTAGATAAACTTCAGTACTTGGCAATTCAAACGCAGTCTTCATTAATCATATAATTGGCCTAGGTCGTCTAAGTATTCAGTTTGTCAGCTCTACAGTTCTACTCTGCTTTTCTTCCTCTAGAAAATTACCTTTCTCTTTCTATATCTTTTCAGCCTCTAGATGGTAAAGATTTACCTGAGAAGCTGTACTATATGCTGTCTCAAACTGTATCTCATTAAGAGGTAAGATGAAAATATTTACATTAAGTATCATTGTATTTATTTGAATTGGTTACACACTGCACTTATTAAAGTGAACACATTTTAAGCATATAATTCAATGAAATTTTACACATATAAACACCCTTGTAAACTGCCATCCAGATGAATATACAGATCTTTTCTCTCTCTCCATTATCTCTGTCTTTTAATTACACACATATTAGACTTTGGGACAATGTCCCAACTCTTTTATGCTTTCCCTCACTCTGTGTTTCTGTTCAGATATTTTAAATTGTTCCGGGTATTTTAAATTGTTCCGCCATTGTATTTACAAATTTCCATCCTCTGTAGTCTGCTGTTAAATGTATCCAAGGTGTACTTAATTTAGGTCATTATTATGTAATACAAGTTTATTTGAATCTTCTTTTAAATGTTAATCATCTGTTGAAATTATCCATAATTTAATCTATTATATCCATATTTTCTATAATTTTCCCTCTGCTTAGTGCTTTTCCTCCCAGCAGCTATTCTCTGTTAGAATCCCCTTGTACATGGACAGCTCAGAAGGCAACCAAGTATCCGAAGTAAATTTTTTTAAAACATGTTTCTATTGACTTTTAGAGAGAGAGGAAGGGAGAAGGACAGAGACAGAAACATTGATGAGAGAGAAACAGCATTGACTGGCTGCCTCCTGCAGAGCCCCTACTCGGAGCGAGTCTGCAACCGGGCCAGGCCTGTGCCCTGACCAGGAATCGAACCAGTGACCTCCTGGCTGTCAGTTACACCACATCCTGGAGATTTTAATTCTCCTTTATCCCTTATTCTTGGGTCTTTGATGTTTTGTTTGTTTGTTTGTTTTGGTTTTGGTTAGTTCTGGTTTGTCACATCTCTCATGTGTCCCCTCCAGGCCCTACCTACCTCTCCCAGCTCATGTCTATCTAGCTGCCTACTCTAACAATTTTTTTTCCAATTGGAATATCTGGAAATAATAATCATAATGCAGTGTCCTGCAGATTTTTTTTTTTTACCAAATTCTAATAATTCCTACGCATTCAGCTTTAATAGAAAGCCAATATGAGAATTTTAGATTGAAAAAAATTGTTTCTGAGCCTGTTGCACATCTGTAGTTGAAGACATTAGCATTTAGATAAGAATCCACATAATAAATTCCACTTTCAATTGTCACTGGCAAGAAGTTTGTCCATTCAGATAAACATATTTACTTTCTGTCATCAAATAGAGAAAACTTATAATGAAATGTTTCCATCTAAGCGTTAGTTGCCAGGAAATGCAGCATTAACTCTGTTTAACCAGAATTCGGGTGACAGTTTCATTTATGTCTTATTTTTTCTAGTATTATTTTGTTTAATTTTTTAAAAAGAGAGGCTTAACGAGTTATAATTGACTACAACAAACTGCAAATTTTCAAAAATTTTAAATATATAAATTTTGATCTATGTATATACTTGTGAAAACACCTTCACAATAAATAGAAAAAACATCCATCACCCCCAGAAAGTTCCCTTGTGCCCATTTGTCATTTCCTTCCTGCCACTCTTGTCACCACCACCCCTATCATAGTCCCCAAGCAACCACTGATCTACTTCATACCTTATAAATTAGTTTGAATTTTTACAATTTAAGATTAATAGAATCTTATACTATATAGTCTTTTTTTTGTCTGGACCCTTATATTTAACATAATGATTTAAAGATTCATATTGTAGCATATATTAATATGAATACCTTGTTATTAATAAGATTGCACTGTAGGAATTTAGCATAGTTATTTTTTCAATGACCAGTTTATAAGAATTTGGATTGTTTCTATTTTTGCACTTTTACAATACAGCTACTATGATCATTCATATGAAAGCCTTCGTATGACATATGCTTTTACTTCTCTTGGTTATATACCTAGCAGTGATATGAGTACAACATATGGTAGGTTTTTGTTTAAATTTTAA
Organism: Miniopterus natalensis; assembly: GCF_054644295.1. Lineage (NCBI taxonomy): Eukaryota > Metazoa > Chordata > Mammalia > Chiroptera > Miniopteridae > Miniopterus > Miniopterus natalensis. Next base: position 11,248,191 of record NC_142096.1, read on the forward strand.
GAAACGAATTGGGTTTAAATATGTTTGTACCATTTTTTTTCTCACCAAAAGATAATGAGAATTCCAGTTAAACCATCTCCTTATCAATACTTGGTGTGATCAGTCTTTAATTTTAACAATTTAATTAAAAATTGTATTACACTGTTGTTTTATTTTTTATTTCATTAATGGCTAATGACATTTAATAGCATTTCATGTATGTGTTTGCCAACTGTGTATCTTCTTTAGTGAAAGGCCTGTTCAAATATTTTGCATATTTACTAAGTGTGTTACTTGTATTGAACTTTGAGTCATTTATATGGTGTGGCTACAATACCTTTATCAGATATATTATTTGCAAATTATTGACTTTGTGGCTTCTCTTTTCATTCTCTCAATAGTGTTTTCAGAGAATAGAAGTTTTTAATTTTAATGGAGTCTGATTTATCAATTTATTATTTTATTGATTGCACATTTAATGTCATATCTAAGAAGTTTGTGCCTAATCTTGAACAGGTGGGCAAGACTCCTTCCTGGTCCCTTCCAATATGGGCCAAGGATCTCTTCAATCTTTTTCTTCTCATTCACTCAGGACTTTTATCAACTATTTATCTCAAATAGCCAAGTAACAGGTTAAAGAACTGAGTATTTGAATGAGTGTTTTAGAGCCAATAGTGAATTTGACTTCTTGTTACAAGAAAAATTAGGATCACTGTTACATTAATCTTGCAAAAGCATACTATCAAGAATAAAGTTACCACTTTTTTATATATTTTTATGATAGGAACTTAGTGCTCTGTTCACTTTGGATCTGAAATCTGGAAGATTCTTATTCCATTTTCTGAAAGTTGTTACCTGATTAGGTTATTGCATTCCACCGAGCAAGCACCTAAATGTCATAGCAATATTTTACCCCATTAACTATAGATTGTATATGATATTTTTATATATTTATATTACCTAAGTTCCCTCCATGGTGCTATAAGCTACAGATTATAAATCTACTTTCACAGATAATTCTCCTATATTCAGGAAATACTGTATTTTCTCCTGTAAGACAGCATAGCACAGCGTCTCCTCAAACTGGATACAAAAAAATACTTCCCCAGCACAGATAAAACTTTCCTCTAGAATTTAACAATGATTCAATAAAACCAATAAAATAATTAAAGACCTAACACAGAAAAAATGCTGGGTACAGAATTTGGCATTTCGTTGAGCCCATGGCCCTGATCCTTCCCTGTGGGTTCACTTATGTGTTGCCCTGCTTTTAAAATGACTGTTTATATATCTAGCTTCTAGCCTTTATTTTGATAAAAGTAGCCAATTTTTTCCACCATCCAAGACTCAGATGTCCAGTTTTCAACAACTCTAACTAGAACACTAGACACACATTTCAGCTTTGCCAAGGCAATTTGATTCCATTCAGTGATTCTTTATCCAGCATCAGATAAAGATTACACTCTGTCCTTTGTTGCAATGACTGTATGTGTGCACATACACACTCTCACACACACACACACATGCTTCACCAAGAAAAAGCACGGTACATGAAGACTGTGTGTATACATATGTACATATAAACACACACATATATACATATATTTCCATATATATATACACATATATATATATATATATATATATATTTGTTTTATATAGAAGGAAATATTTCTCCAAAATTATGTTGATGGCAGAGTTTCAGTGTTGCTGTATGTACAGGGCTTGTGAAGTAACCACACAGAGCAGTTTTCCTCCTTAAAAGCACTGCTCTATGTGCTGTCTTACACCTTGGCTCACTTATTTCACTGCAAGGTCCCTTGGGCATTAAGTTGTGATCTCTCCTTTCTAGCTTTTAACATCTTTTCCCTTCCAATCTCTGCAATTCTCATCAAGGTTTTAAAGAGTGTAAGGGCAAATTGCTCAGTTGAAAGTACCATGTCATTCTTTCACACCTGCTGTATCTACAAAAAAAAAAAAAAAAAAATCGTGCCAGTCCTGCGGTCCAGGTGCATTAGGTGAACTCCGCAGTTCGCTCCTTCCTGTCCTACCTCCTTCCTATTCAGGGCTAAGGCCCTGTGCCCCTGAAGGCGGTAATTGATAACTGAGCTCCCTTCCAAGCACCACACTGCCTAGCCTTATGCTTGATGAAAAAACTTACATATAGCATTTACAGTATTTTTTGAAACTCCATTTTCTTTTAATTTTAATTAACAAAGTGAATTGTCAATCCCTCCCTCAGGTCTATGGAGTCAGAAGAGCTGCCTGTGACCCTCTGTAGCTGGGGAATAACTCTGGGGTTTGGGACACCTTACCTCACCTGTGTCTCCCTCAGTTTTAACATTAATAAAATGATGTTAAATGACAATAAGGACACCTATATCAAAATGTTTTTATAAAGAACAAATAATACTTCATATGAAGGACTGTAATAATCTGGCATAGAGTTAACATTCAGTACAATGTTTTATTATTTTATTACATATGGTATATGAAAATTTCACCACTCACAGATAAGCACTGCATAGATACGCCTGATGACTCTAATGATTAAATGTACAGTAATCTCTAACTATGTTTACCAGTCAGAGAGAGGTGTATGTTGTGCATATGAAGGCTTTAAAATAATACCAAGAACAGATTTGGTTACTTAGAGATTTTTTCAAAATGAACCGTTGGTAGTATGCAGCTGTGGTTTGGTGGTTTTTATACAATACACAGTAATTAGAACTCTATTCCACTTTCATTTGCTGAAAATAAGACACACTAATTGATGGATTTTCCTTTGTGTACCAAAAGAAATTCTCTCAGATGCTCATTGAACACATCTAATGTAGTTTAAAAATTAAAGTAGAAAAAAATAAATATTTCAGCTTCAAGACAGATACCCCAAATATTTATCCTAGGGAATTAAGCCTTGCAAAATTAGATGTCTTATCATCTTGACAGTAGGAATTAGCACTTTACATTCCACTAGAATCAACTTTCTTCTAATATATTAAAATTGTATTGGATCTTAAATTCCTTTCTCCTAAAAATTATAGTTAGAACAATAAGCTTATTTCAAATTTAATTGAATTCCTGCTAAATATTAAAATACCACAAATAGAAAGTACTCATATATATATTTTGTGTGTGTTTTAAAAATTTATCTTTATTGTTAAACGTATTACAGATGTCCCCTTTTTTCTCCCCCCATTGATCCCCTCCACCCTGCATCAGCCCCACACACCAGGCCATACTTATATATATTTTTATATAAGCATATACTTCTGATGTTAGGAAAGTTTAAGAAAAAATATATACTTTTCTAGTAAAAGGAAGACAGATGAAACCTATTTTTCATTTAATTGATTTATGTATATTATGAATGGAAGATGTCCTTATCATTGGATCACATTAAATATGCCACTTGTTTATTATGATAAACAATTAACAACGCAAATCTATATAGTTAACTATTACCCTATTTGTCATCAATATAACAACTATTTGATGTAATAGTTGTATATGAGAAAACTAAGAGTCACCCAATTCAAAAGAGCCAGGAAGTAGTAGAAAATAAATTGAAACCCAGGCCTGCAGAAACACAGAGGCCAAGTGTCTGCACAGGCCGCCATGTCACTCATGATGCCAAATAGCATAACTAAAACTGATGGAATTTAGTTATTTTAGTTTACAAAAAAAGTTTTAAATAAAATACCCTACAATAACTTATTTGCTCTATTAAATATGGCTACAGAATATTCCAAAGTGTTTTGTAAATATCCCAAACAGATTCAAGTAAATCAGTCATCAGAAGTTTAGCTGATATGTAGACATGACTAACTGCATAGCATATTTGTGTTGGAACTTGCTAATATATGGACAAAATATTTCTGAATTATCTCTATTTTTCAGTGTGATGTATTTGCAGTGAAGGACAGAGATAGACAGGAAAAATGAAAAATAGAAATTACCTATCTTTTTATGCATACCCAAGAATTTCAGGGGAAAAAATAATTGTAGACAAATGTATAGAAATAATCAAATAAATATAAAAACAAAGAAAATAAAGGACATCTAAGACTGAGATTCCTAAAACTATCTTGTTCACAATCCTAAAACTATTTTAGAATTTTCTGTTTATTAATAAATTATAATTTCGGAGCACCTCTGCAAGAAAATAAATCCTGACAGATTAATCCAATTTTCTTTTAATAGATTCGCTATTCTGGGGAATGTCATAGTAATGACAAACCCTAGCACAGGTTAAGATACATAAAGCAAAGCTTGTCAGAAATAAAAGGAGAAATAGACAAATCCTAAAGCATAATGAGTTATTTTAACATGTCTCTCAATGTCTGATAAAACAAACAAAGCCCAGTAAATTTATAAAATCTTTAAACAATGTGAATAATAATTAGTTGACATATATAGAACACTTAACACAATATTCATTCTTTTAGAAATGTACAAAGAAATTCTAAAAATGCGAAGGTAAGTTCCAGTAAATTAGAAATAACTGAAGAATGTGTATTATTTTCCCTGACCTCTGGATATTTGTGTTAAAACGAAGAAGATAACTTAAAAATTACCATATGTTTGGAAATTAAGAAACTCATGTGATGCATTTTAATTCTACTCAAATACTCTCATAGTCATGACTAATTGTACATATGGTTAATAGAAGCTGTATGTAAGGTGGATCTTAATTGAATCACCCTATACGAGTTCACATACACCCACATAGAATAATATGATTAATGAATTCAAGTTACACCGAAGCTGTTCTGTCATAGATTTTGCCATTTGGCACTGTCCAGTTAATTATTGTAACCAACGATATAAATGATCATGGCTTTGCCAAGGTAAAGAGAGCATCAAGACTATGATTGCTCTCTTCTTGGTTTGTCAGAGGGAATATTTAATATTCCTATTATAAATTTTAATAGTAAGTAAAAATAGGATAAGCATAGGAAATCTATAAGGCCCACTTTCCTACGCGTGATTATTTTCCTACTGAAACTCATGTAGTTATAGCTTGAAAATTAGCAATTTTACTAAAATTATTATCATCACATTTTTGTGGAACATTTGTATAATCTGACAACATAATTAGCACTTCACAGAACATATGGTGTCAATGACTGGGAGCCAACTAACTAAATAATAATTAAGATTGGAATCTCAAAAAAGGGAAATAAAAATTAAAGGATTTTTAAAACAGAGTACAGGCCTTGATAAAATATTAACCAAAAAAAAAAAAAAAAAAATCAAAATATGTTCTCAATGTCAAAATTTGAATTTTAATTTGAGCTCTAACAATTCAGTAAAAATAAAGTAGAAAAGGCAAAATCATCTATCCTATTTTAAGATAAAATAAAGTAATTTAACATAATTATCTTGAAGTTTTAGGCAAAAACATTAGATTTTACTTATTTATTTGATACTACTCTTAGTTTCCTCTTTTATATTACCAAAGTCAGAGCATATTGTGATACCAACTCAAATTTTCCATTTTCAAATTAATTTCTGGGATGCCAATCATAGAATGCTTTACAAACAGCCCTGGGAGCTCTTGAAGTCATCAGAAGAAATCATATCAATCCTTAGAAGATTTTGGAGGGCTGCTTAAGCACTACTTATTCAACTCTATCACAAAGAACTGTTTATTATGGAATATCTCATCATACAATACAGATAAGTAAAATATTGTTCAAAAGCAGCACAAGTACAGCCTGGCCAGGCATGGCTCAGTGGTTGAGCGTCAACCTAGGATCCAGGAGATCGTGGTTCGATTCCCGGTCAGGACACATGCCTGGGTTGCGGGCTCAATTCCCAGTCAGAGGTGTGCAGGAGGCAGCTGATCAATGACTCTCTCATCATTGATGTTTCTCTCTCTTTCTCTGCCTCTCCCTTCCTCTCTCTGAAATCCATAAAGATATATTAAAAAAAAAAAAAAAAGGCAGCACAAGTACAGATCCTATATATCCATGATAAATACAGGGACACACAATATTGATGAGCCAGAAATTTTCCCACTACAGGGTGGGACCCAAATAGGTTTAAAGCTGTGAGTACACGAAACGAAACAGAGTTTATTCTTGAATAATTATTTATTAACTATTGTATTGTTTTCCATATGAACAACTGTAAATCTACTTTGGCCCCACACTATATATTGAAATATAACTGAAAAATAAAATTGTGTACATTTAAAGTATATAATGTAATGCTTAGATATACATATGTATTCTGAAATGTTTACCACAATTTAATTAATACATTCATCACCTCACATTGTGTGTGTGTGTGTTGTAAGCGCTTAAGCTCTACTTTCTAAGCAAATTTCAAGTATACATACAGTATTATTAACTACAGTCACCATGATGTATATTATGAACTTACTTATAACTGAAATTTATTACCCTTGAATAACATGGCCCCATGATTATTTGTATGTCTCCCTTGAAAAAAATGTCTATTCAAGTCCTTTGCCCATTTTTAAAACTTGGATTATTTGTTTTTTATTGAGTTGTATGAGTCTATGTATATAAATGTTTTACCTATTTTAAATATTAACCCCTTTTAGATATATGTTTGCAAGTATTTTCTCCCATTCAATAGGTTGTCTTTTCGTTTTGTGGAATGTTTCCTTTTATGTGCAGAAAATTTTAGTTTTATATAGTCCTGCTTGTTTATTTTTATTCTTATTGACTGTGCTTTTGGTATCATACCTAAGAAATCATTTTCAAGATCAGTGATAACGAACTTTTTCCATATGTTTTGTTCTAAGAATTTTACAGCTGCAGGCCTTATATTTAAATTTTTAATCCATTTTCAATTATTTTTTGTGAGTGGTGTGCAATAGTGATTCAGTTTCATTATTCTACATATGGATATCTAGTTTTCCCAGCAGCATTTATGAAAGTCACCATCCATTTGCCCATTGTGTGTTTTGGGGACCCTTGCCAAAGATTAGTTGATTGTTTATTTGTGGGATTATCTCTAGAGTCTTTATTCTCTACCATTGGTCTACATGTCTGTTTTTATGTCAGTACCATACTATTTTAATTACCGTAGCTTTGTAATATATCTTGAGACTATGAAGTGTGATGTCTTCAGCTTTGTTTTTCTTCTTCAGAGTTGTTTTGACGATTTGTGATCCTCTATAGTTCCATATGAATTTTAAGATTTTTTTCCCCTTCTATTTCTTTAGAAGATGCCACTGGAATTTTGATAAAGGTTCCAGTGAATCTGTGGATCACACTGGGTAGTATCGAATTTTAACAACATAAACTATCTTCATATGGAGTAACATAATGTTCATATCAAAGAGTTAAGTGCATCCCTATTGGGATATCAATAATTTAAAAAGTGGAACTGTTTAGAAAGGATAGCAATATGACTTTGTGTGTATGTAAATACAGAGAATGTTGACCTAAAACATATTTCCATTTATTGACTTGGGTTATTAAAATTCATATTTTGAGATTTGATTCAATAAGGAAACACAAAATTTGAACTTTAAAAATGATATAGAGCAGTTGTAGGAATAATTTGCCACTCAATAGTCTGGAACCCCTCTGAGACAGGAAGCCTCACAGCTTTCTAGAAACTAAGCAGAGCTTACTTTCATTACCCAAAGTGAATCATCCAAAGTGTATAAGAAATATGCAAGTTTACTCTAAAATTATACAGTATATAAGACTCTGCTCTGCTTCCTTTAGTGGCTTCTAGTATTTAAAGCTTATACTCCTTCATATGGCCTATAAAGTCCTGCTGACTCAACCAGTCCTATCTGTGCAGTACCTACCCTCTATCCCAGCACTTCTCTAGCAATACAGCTTCCTTGCCGATCCTAGAACATAGCAGACATGCCTACCTAAGGGCTTCTGCACTCTTTTCACACCATATAGCATAACTTCCCCTTGGACAGTCATGTTATTACTCCTGTTCTCTACTCAAATGTTACCTCTGACTTTTTTTCAGACGATGTTCCCTGAATACTTTTATTTCCTCCTGTCTTTCTCTTGATTTATACTTATTTACATCACATATCACAAACAGACATTATTTTGTCAACTATTCTCTCTTTTTTTTCTCTCCCACTAGAAGGTAAGCTCCACAGACGCAGAGGTTTTTATGCTTTGTTCTTCACAGTATTCTTCATGTTTAAGGAGTGCCTAGAAAGTGATAGATGCTCAATGAATTATTGAAACACATTATTGAACAAGGCAAGAAAGAAGGAAGGAGGGAAGGGAGAAAGGAAAGTAGGAAGGAAGAAAAAATTCCACTAATGTAATCTGCAAAGTGCTTTTTAAGCAAAAAAATATATATCATTTTGGAGGGAGCACAGACACATTCTAATTCACCCTTGTAATTCTCAATTTCACATTTTCTGTGTCTCATGCTGGGCATCTTGTGATTATTTGTACTCTTGAACAGTTAAGATGTTTTATAGTCTCTTTTTTTGATGGGAAAATTAACTTTTTGCCTAAGTTGAAACTTAAAAAACACTCAATTATTTATCAGCTAACTCTAACTCTAAATGTAAGTACTCTAAGATAATTCCATATGATACAACAAACTACTCTTTTTGAGTACAGTCAACTACATTTTTCTCTTAATTTTTTATGTTTATTTTCATGAACACCATAGTAATATTGAATATAAAACACTATTGGGAATGATTATTACTAAAAAAATAATTCAGTGGCTTTAAATACTGAAATGTAACTACCTGAAAGTAAAAGTGTATATTCATGATCAAAACACAACAGCCCCAGTTCCCCAGGGTTCTGATTCTTTGGCAGCATCTGTGTTTCAATTTATTGTCTAATGTCAGAAAAATGCCATATCTGTGACAAATTTCAAATTAAAATAATTACCATGGGTAGATTTTCATTCATTTACATTTGATTGGAAAATGTAAGGATGTGGACCTTGATTCATTTGTCTCTAAGGAGAACTAAATGTTACATCCTTCTAACACAACCTAGCAAATATATATTGAGGGCCTAAATTATGTGTTTTATTAGGCATTGGAGAAGCCTAATGGCAAATAATGCACAAAATAAGGAAAGGAAGCTTTTCTTAGCTAATTGCCTCTTCAGTTATCTATCTCAAAATTTAATATAATTCACTTTCAAAACCCACACACATTTAATGCTCTCAACATTAGGCATCACTGTTATGCAGGAATTCTCAATGTTTTCGAGGATATTAAAATCTGATGGTATTACCAAGTAGCCTTAAAAATCTATTATTACTCCATTTACAAACCATGCCGTGTAAGGAAACTAAGGCTCAAATAGAAGGTTAGAATAATAGCAACACTTACTACACTCCACCCACAGTTCTATATTCTTTACATCTGTTAATCTACATTGAATAAACTCACTTGAGTTTCAAAGTAACTATATGAAGCAATTATTATCATTACTATCCTCATTTTAGAGATGATAAAACTGGGATTGAAAAAAATTAATTTGCCCAATGTCAGACAACAAGCAAATGGCAGAGCAGATTGTTGAAGCCATTGTCCGGCTCCAAGATGAATTGCTTAAGAGAATTTTTAAAAATGCACCCTGGTAATGAGATGCCAGAACATTAAGGCAGAAAGATAAGAGACTTTCATGTTACATACACCTTGAATTGAATCTCACACAAGCTGTGAACTACTCAGCAAGTCAATTAAGCATGACAAGTCTCAATGTCCTCATATGTGAAAGGGTGATAATTGAGGGTTGTGGTGAGAAGTAGGAATCACATTTAATGATCCAATATCTGACATAAATCAGAGAAGTATCCAGGGCTATTTTTAGTAGCAACTTTGTTCTTGGATACCTGAAAGCCTTTAGTATATCCTTACTGTAATGATGATATTTCATTACTTCTCTTGGTCTTAGCCTGTGTTAAAGACAAGACAACAGGCCCCAAATGGGATGACTTATGGTAAGCCCCATGTCACCTCATGGAGACTTAATTTAATTACAGTTTTGGCTCTTCCAGAATTGAAATCATAAACCAGTCAGTCAGGAATGGCCTGAGCAGCTTCAGCTAGGTAATCCCCCCATGGACGCCTGCCATGCCCCGTAAGGAGTGTAACCTTGCACTAACCATCCGCTTCTTGCCTGGTGTAACTCCCTTGTCCCTGCGCCTTATTGCTTATACATTCTTTTGCCTTATAAAGCTCTTTGGAGAGTGTTTCTTTCTGATAGCTTGGGGGAAAAGAGTAGTAGTAATTTCTTATTTAAATTCAGTTGACATAGTGTTACCACCAATTACCAGCTTTATGAAAGCAGATTGAAATATAGGGACATTTTACTCAAGATGGACAGGAAAAGCCCCCTAGCACAAAAGGTTCAGTGTGCTTTGCACATTCACTTGATTTCAGAATTTTAAGTTATTATAGGAAAATGGGATGTTTCAGTACAAGTTTAGAATTAGAGCATAGAATTTATTATACAAGCTCAAGATATGAGTCAGTTTCTCTACTGCCAATATAGGAAAAGCAAGGTTGGGACTTAAAATATGAATCTTTCCTTTACATCTCTCTTCAGATCCATTTCTGTTTTACTTTTAGCCCTTTCGTCTTTCGGGCAGCCTCCTTTAGTCTGTATTTAGAGAAGCAGCTAGACAACACTCTCTGTCAATAGCCCCATGAAGCCCCAATGGGGTTTCTGGAAAACGAAAGATTAATTTTTAGAAAGTAGCCTCTAAGTTTGTTTATCAGGTGGCAACTGAACTGTTTAACAAATCAAACATTTATTGAGAGAGCAAAAATGAATTAATACTTGGGAGTGGGCAGTTTTCCAAGAACTAAGGGTTACAGTAGCATAAGCATTTAACCTATTTATAGATTTAATATGTTGTTTATAGCTGTCATTCTATAAAAGTTCAAATGCTGGGAAATCGTGGCCTCATGCTAGAACATGCATGTTTTTCTAAGATCAAGGCAGAGCTCTGGATTCTGTCTAATTTATCATCCTGCCATCTGTTTAACATGGATTTACTACCAGTTACTGGCAGTAAAATCTTTAAAATCTTTATTCATTCTGAACAGTGATCTGTCAAGTTTCATCCATAGAGCCTCTGTAGGACTCCTGTAAGTCAGCCAACAACATACGTAATACAAATTCAAAACAAAAAAGCTAAAAACAAAAAAGATTTTATCCAGCTGTGGCTAAATTGTAGCTCATTGCTTTAACTTTTTCTTCTATGAATCCAAGTATTGCGAAAAGAACAGCTGCATGGGCAATGCTACACTTTCCGTATTAACCATGCTCAGTGGAAAACTGCCAGAGAGGAGGTTTTTATCTTAGAGGGACACTTGACTACAGAACTGAAGTTAATTTTCTTAAATTGCAAATCATGCTTAGAGCACTGGAGCCCTAGTAGTCTGATAATAAGATCTAAATTATTGTTGATACTCCCAGAGGGTATCGTCCTTAGTGGTATGAACAGTTATGAAGTTCTGTGTTGCTATAATTAAATTATTTCTATATTTTCCTTTTAAATTTTGCTTTGCAGTTGCAAATATGAAAAAACAGGCTTTCACTTGTCATAAACCTATTATGTTTAAATCTATCTGTATTTGTACAGGATTATATCCTTCGTGTACACATTATATTTAGGTTCCCATATTACTTCTGAGATGCAAACTCATATTTGTTTCTAGGCTAAATAGGATTGAAAACCAAAGCAAAATATTGACATAATAGAATTATGAGCGTATTTGATGATGGACTTTTCTTGAGACATGCGGAGCTGTGAAAATCAAAGATAGCCAAAAAGTTTAGTAAAAGGCTTTTGGGAGAGCTTAATTTTGAGAAGAAACATCATTAGACAGAACTTACATGTAGAAAGGCAAAACGGAAGAAGGACAACTGAGTTTAGAAAATAAAAGAAACAAGTCTATTGCTGAAGCAAATTCTAGTAAAATCAAGAGGGTAACATTTGAACTTAAGAAATGAAGGTGAGGAGAAATATATTTAATGGCTCTTGCTGTCCATTTCTGCCAAGAAAATGTGGTTAGAGGTAGGGTCATTTTTTAGATAAAATAGTATTTTTAGTTGGTAATTACTCAGATGGAGAAGGGTGTACATTCTCTGAGAACTTTAAATGCCAAAGAGACAACCCTTAAACAATGGTGATAGAATATATTTTGTTTTCAGATATGAAAACATAACTGAAATTACCCAATGGAAGTGATGGTGTGCAGGGATGGATACTTCTCTAAATCCTAAGCCATAAGATATATTTCTAGCACCATTTCAATGATGTCAACAGTATTTATTAGGATAGTATTTATTAGAATACTATCCTAATATGCTTAAAATCAGTGAGAAAATAAGAATATCACAATATAAATGGACAAAGGCTATGAGCAAATTCGCTATAGAAATGTAAATTAGAATAAATACCACAAATTGTTCGTGATTGAAAACATGCAAAAAGAGACTTCACTTTTCAATTGGAAATATTTTAAATTTTGTGATACTTCTTATAGGTGATCTCACATTAATTATTCTTAAACAATAATAATAGTAGCAGGAGACAATTTTGGGAGGTGATGGATATATCTATGGCTTTGATTGTGGTGATGATTTCAAGGGTGTATAATTATTACAAACTCATCAAGTTTCTTTGTTTTTTTTAATTTTTAGAGAAAGGAAGAGAGAGAGAAACATCATTTTGTTCTACCTCTTATTTATGTATTCATTGGTTGCTTCTATGTGCCCTGACCGGACCTGACCTGCAGCCTTAGTGTATTGGAACCATGAGCTAACCAACTGAGCTACCCGGCAAAGGCCTACACTCATTGAGTTTTATACACATTAAATACATACAGTTTTTTATATGGAAACAGTACTTCAAAAAGTGCTTTGAAAAAGAAAAGAAATGAATTCCATTTACTTGCAGCAATATAATAATATCAGTGAAACAATTAAAGCCTGCAGGTCTACATGCAGCATAATATAGTCCTAAAATTAAAAACAACTAAACACAAACATATACGCTATTTCATAATTTTCAGGAAATGAAGCCAAGGTATACTAAACATGGAACTTAAGTTATCATTTACCTCAGGGTAGAAAATAAAGTGGTTGTGATAGGGAAGCTGTATAATTAATGTTATTGTTCAGCTCGGCTTTTGTTTTAATTGATAAAACTAAAACCATGGGAGTTTGTGACACTATTAAAAGTAACTAAATAACTTCTGAAATAGATAAAAGGAGACTATGAATGGATTGGAGTATCAGGAACCCAGATACTATGATTATGTAATATGGTCCAAGGCAGGAAAAAAAAATTGTACAGAACAGTTTTTAATTTCTTATAATTACAGCCTTTTAGGATATGTATTTTTAAAAATAAGTTCATTATTAAATACAGAAGAGTGAATTAGTGCCACTTATTAAAGATAATAATTAGTGCTTAATATCATAAATTATTATTGTACATAACTTAAGCTTTTCAAAGAAAAAACGAATTACCTTTTCTTCTCTGAGAAAAATAAGTGCTGTGTTCTCTGTGAAAGGATGTTAAATAAAAGAAATATATACCCATGAAATAATACCATATGGCTTTTTTAGGACTGAATCGCATAATGCTTACCTCCATTAAAAAAAAAATAATAACACCAACGTCTGAACTCACTGCTCTGATCAACACATTTAATTCTGAGAAAAATGTCTTTGGAAATTCTTGTACCTATTGAATAAATAAATGAAACATCTGTACAATTATTTTAAAAAGTTAAAAACATTTTTTTCCTAAAGAAAATATGCTTGTTCTATTATGAAAGCAACATCAGAAGGAATTCATTGAAAAGTTAAATTTTTTAAATAGGGTAGGAAATCTCCAAAATCTGTAATTACATTTTGGAATAAGGTGATTCACTCAGAATCTAAGGAGATTTCCAGGTGTGATGCTCATGATCATTAGATGTGAAACCTAAAGGAATAAAACAGATGCAGCAGATCATCAACAAATACCCTAATTGTGCCTACACTGTCACTAATCTAGGTGTGCCCAGAGTCTGTACTCCTCGATATTGTATAGCCCACATTCTCTCGTACACGTATAAACTGTTACATGAATATATAGTCATAATCATAATGAATAGTGACAACTTGACATGAGTGAAGCAAGAAGTTGGAAAATGCATTATTTTAACAGATGAAAAACAGAGCCCTGATTCAGGAGAGGGATTGCCATTGTTTATGACAACATGTTGGTAAGCAAATGCAGATGGAAGACGATGTGCTGAGAATATTGAATGAAAGAAAATTGTGAACCCAAAGGAGTTAGCGCACTGTGTGAGGCATTTGCACTTAGGTGAGGAATGACAGAGCACAGGAAAGTGTGTGTGTGTGTGAGTGTGTGTGTGTAGGGGGTGGGTAGATATGAGAGTGAGATGTGGGGAATATGTAAGGAGGCAAGAGCCAATAGGTCGAGGGCTTTGGCCATATTTACTTCCCAGAGATAGTGTGGCCACAGGTATTTCGAGAGTGGAGAAACCTAATGTGCGATATCACTTAGCTGCATTTCCTGTAGTGTAAACTCTGATCCTCTGAACACTCAATAAGTCCGACACAATTGTAGTGACTTGGGGCTTAAAGTAATAAGGCAGTAAGCGGACATTTCTGATGCCCATGCTGATGTAAAATCCTTTGATCCATATAGAAAGTAGATCCTGAAGGTTCAGTTTATGACCATCACCAAGGTGAACGGTATCTACCACTGAGCTTAAGAATCCCAGTGAAGCTGCAGTTTAGGAGCAATTCAGGCATTGCACGGACCAGCCTCTAGTGCATTTGAGGGAAGTGAGTTTAGAAAAGGGAAACACTGACATCTGGATTACAGTGATGTAATCACTAACTCACAGATGGAGAATGATTTAATTATTTCAGGAATTCCTATCTGTTTTGATACACGGTTAAACCAAAAAGTTCTACTGTGTCATTTAGAATGCTTCCAAGCACAACTTCATTCCAATAAGGATCATCACAGTGTGTTATAATCCACATGACGTGAGCATTAAATTGTGTAACCTTACAGAGGAAACTTTGGGGCTGCAAATAGTAGATTTACTGAGGGTGAGGGGTAGACACATGGTAAGTGGGAAGGGGGGGCAATATTAAGAGGAGTGTATGCTTTAAATTTTGAGATTCAGAAAACAACTGAAGATGAGAGGGCGTCTGAGTCATGTTCTTCTATATGCAATAATCCATCTGTTAGATTACTTTTTTAGTCATTTAAAGGCCGGCACGTTCATTAACTCCACCACCTTCCCAAATGCCCATCTGCAGCAATATCAGGCAACTTGCCAAGGGCGTTCACAGGCAGAGGGCATCTGAAGAACACATTTGTGTTCCAAAATAGCACACAAAATCACGTCATCTCAAATCCTGACTAATACACAGATATAAGCAACAACCCCTAGGATGAGAAAATAAACCGTACTGTAGCTGAGGCTTAAGAAGTAAATCAGAAACTTCCTGCATCTTAAGACTGACAGGAAATAAAAGAAAAAATAACATCATAAGTAGGTTATCAAGTGCAATAGCAGAAATGCCAGGTTAGAATGAAGTGTAGTATGGTGTCTAATATAATGAACATCTGAGACTGCAGTCAAGAATAGATAAACTAATTTTTCTACTTCTATATGAAAGTACCAACTTATATTTTATTTATTTTTCATTGAATTTATTGGAGTGACATTGGTTAATAAAATTATATAGGTTTCAGGTGTACAATTCAATAATGCATCATCTGTACACTGTATTGTGAGTTCACCACCCCAAGCCTCCTCCATCACCATTTATCCCCTCAATCCCCTCTTCCACCTCTCCCAACCCCTCTTTCCCTCTGGTCATCACCATATTGTTGTCTGTGTCTAGGAGTTTTTTGTTTTGTTTTATTTTGTTTGTTTTTTGCTTAATCTGTTCACCTTTTTCACCCAGGCACACAACGCTCCTCCCCTCTGACAGCTGTCAGCCTGTTCTCTATGAGATAGCTCTGTTTCTATTTTGTTTGTTAGTTTATTTTGTTCATTCGATTCCACATATGAGTGAAATCATATGGCACTTGTCTTCCTCTGACTGGCTTCTTTCGCTTAGCATAATGCTCTCCAGGTCCATCCGTGCTGTCCCAAAGGGTAAGAGTTCCTTCTCTTTAGGGCCAAGTAGAATTCCACTGTGTAAATGTACCCGGCTCCTTTATTCAATCACATACTAATGGACCCTTGGGCTGCTTCCAAATCTCCACTATTGTAAATAACGCTGCAGTGAACACAGGGGTGCATATATTCTTTTGAATTAGCGTTTCGGGTTTCTTTGGATATATTCCCAGAA
The DNA here is from genome assembly GCF_054644295.1 of Miniopterus natalensis. Classification (NCBI taxonomy): domain Eukaryota; kingdom Metazoa; phylum Chordata; class Mammalia; order Chiroptera; family Miniopteridae; genus Miniopterus; species Miniopterus natalensis. The sequence continues at coordinate 11,264,516 of NC_142096.1, forward strand.
GTGGAATCGCTGGGTCATAAGGCAGTTAGCTCCATTTTTAATGACTCGAGGAACCCCCAGTCTGCCTTCCCACGGCAGTGCAGGAGGGCTCCCTTTCCCCACACCCTCGCCTGCACTTGTTTATTGATGTGCTGATGGAGCCACTCTGACAGGTGTGAGGTGACACCCCATTGTGGTTCTAATCTGCATCTCCGATGGTTAGTGACGTTGAGCATCACGCACAAGAATAAACTCAAAGTGGCCCTGGCCGGTTGGGCTCAGTGGTTGGAGCATCGGCCCACAGCCTGGAGGGTCCCGGCCTTGATCCCAGCCAAGGGCACGCGCCTCGGCTGTAGGGAGCCTACGACCCCGGGCCTGGTCGGGCGAGGGAGGGAGGCAACCAGTCGATGTGTCTCTCACACTGACATGTCTCTCTCTCTCTCTCCCTTCCTCTCTCTCTGAAAAGCAATGGATAAATTATCCTCAGGTGAGGATTAAAGATAAATAAATACATAAATAAATAGATAATAAAATAAAAGTGGAAGTACATAGGCTTTACTTCCTCATGTCGAATTCATTATTGCCCTAAGACAGACTTCTGGAAATTATTCCACATTAAAAAACATAAATCACATATTTGACTCTCTGAACTTCCATAGAAGAAAAAATACAAAAAGGTTTTTTTAGACCAAATATTTTATAAGATGGTGGATTACAAGGCTGTCGATTGGCTTTAACACTGTGGAATGCTAATCGATGGTAGGTATACTTCCTATAAAGGAAAGAGTTTCACAACAGATGACTGTTCTCTGTTAATATTTAGGCAGGTAATATTTTATGCTAATACACACACTCAAAGAAAAGAATTACATACAATTTTACTGTCATTTTATTAAAGTATTACTAAATTAATAGGAACACATAATATATATTTACCTTTTATAAGCCCATTCAAATCTCTGATGTTTAAGAATAATTTCAAAAAAAAAAAAGGAATAATTTCATTTTGGAGACACTATAGCAGTCATTATTCTAATAACACATTCAAAGAGAGACTAGGTATTTACTTTTAAGGAAGCCATATATAAAAACTGGAATGCAGAAATAGCCAGGATGTCCCTTTAAAGTATATTTGATATACCTAGTTATTTATTGTTGAAATTATTAATTTAAAAAATGCACTAATGGAAATAAATGCATATATACATGTCAGTGCTTCTTAGAAAAAGCTTTGCTTAAAGCCATTTCTAATCTAAAATATTAAAAGACATGATTAATTTAATTTGCAGTTATTGTTAAACTAGTCACAAAAAGTTTTACACCCAGATATTCTAAGATATAATGGCCTATTATATATGTGCCTTTATAGGTAAATGAAATTTAAAAAATGATGTGGAATTCTATAAACTATTCAGAGACAACTTACTTTTCTGTGTTAGACAATTCCTCTTAGAAAAGATTAAAGTAAGCCTACAGTATACATAAGAAAGAGTTAAAGTTCTGTTTGCCTAGCAAACCAGATTTGGTCTGTAATCCTTGGTTAACAGCTTTAATATATTTTTCATTATGTTTTACATGTCATATGTCTATATTTCTAAATATATCTGAGAAAGGCTATTAAACCATAACATTTAGCAATATTCTCATTCACATTTCTACAACAAAACTGTATCATTCATTCCTGTGCCATCATGGTATTACATATTGTTGTGAATCATATTATGAAGAGTTTAGGAAATATTTTATGAATCTCTGAAGAAAAATTAAAGCACCTATTATCTACATCTTTATATTTTATTATACAATCTATGCAATCTTAAAAAAAGTTCTTAATCTTCTAGATCAAAATATTTTTTAAGAAGCCAAGAATTCATGTACTGGAGGAATCATAAATATAAACTCAATTTGAGTACTTAGAGAATGAAAAGATTTCCCAAAGCTATCATATTTTGTAGAAATATTACTTTTACCAAATAAAACAGAAGTTATGTTCACATGGCACTAGTCAGCAGGAATGTTATGAGTCCCCAATGCTCATGCAAATCATCAGAACATGTTTTCATTGAGAAGAGAGTGATTAGGGAACTATTTTTATAAGTCATTTTCTTATGGGAAGGCATCCTGAGTTAGAAATTTGTGCAATCTAGTTTATGTTTATTTTCCTTCTGCCTTCACTTTAAGTCAGAGGAGATGAACATGGTTTATTCTGTCACTTAGTGAATATAATTTCTATAAAGGTACATGCCAAGCATACTATAATGTTTTGGATAGAAAGTTATTATAGGGAATTTATGTACCTACGCACAGAACTGCAATCAAAGGCCTGGATGTTTGTTTCTCCCCCCCTCCCCCCTTATCCATCCTCTGTGTTGGCTTTAGCAAATCAAGACCTTATCACAGATGAAGTGAGGCCATGACTTCACAGGGAATTTGATAGAATCAGAGCTTCCCATCAAATTTGGTTCTCTTAATATTTTTCAATTTATTAATTGTATAAAATCAATATTTTTCCCAAAATATTATCCAGGTATTTATGCTAATTACTCAACAAGCACTGATTCTTTAAAGTGTGTCTGTGGTATAATGGAGGAAAATAACTAAGTATTTACTGTCATTGACTTCATAGGTGCCAAAAAGCTGATAGGAATATATATTTTTAAAAATATGTCTTTATTGATTTCAGAGAGAGGAAGGGAGAGGGAGAGAGCTGAAACATCAATGATGAGAGAGTCATTGATGGGCTGCCTCTTGCAGGCCCCCCACCGGGGATTGAGCCCAAAACTGAAACCCGGGCATGTGCCCTGACCGGGAATCGAACCTCGATCTCCTGGATCCTGGGTCGATGCTCAACCGCTGAGCAACGCCTGGCTGGGCTGAGAGGAATAATTTGAAAATAAGCAGGCAAGTTTATATTTGATGTAAAATCCACTGTGAATGGTTGAATAGCCTTTGGCTGAATACTGAAAACTGATAAAGAAGTCTAGAAGCAACAATCAAGTAGTTTAAAAAGTTTCATAAGCAATTACATAGTGGTGCACTAAAAATATACAGAACTTTTAAGAGACGAATGTTCATTTTCTGTAGCTATGAATTAGCTTCATTTTCCTTCTTTTAACAAGTAATATTTATATTTTTACTGACCATCTGTCCTCTCTGCTTTATTACTGTTTCTCTTATTCTCAAGCATCCTTTCTCCATGTGTCACTGGAGGTGGCTCTGGTGGTTGAGGGTTTTGTAACCCTTGCCACCAGCGCTTGTCCCCAGAATAAAAAAGATGAGGCCTCTCTCTTCCAGCATCCATACCAGTTTCTAAAACTAATTTTTATTAGCTAACCTATCTCCCCACACTGCAGCAAGGAAAGTGAGACAAGTTGACATGGGGGGGAGGCTCCTTTTTTGTTCTTCTAAGGGAAGCCAACCTAATGAAAATAGATGTCCAATGCATAATATTTAGAAAGAAAATAAAAATAAAGAAAACACTTTTTTTCAGAGCTTAACTGAAAAGGATAGGAAAGATGGGACTGCCATGAGTGTTAATGTTTACATTAGTGTGGGGATTAGAACAATAGAGGTTTCAACGCCAAACCTAGAAGATAGATTATTATTTTTTATATAACCCTAAATCACTTAATTTAGTGGCTGGCAAATGGTCAAAAATAAGACATACATGAACGGGTGAGTGTGTCGATGAGTAAAAATGGCAAACAAATTATAGGAATGCTTGCTGTGTTATGCCTTATATTGGCAAACTTTTTAAATGCAAGGAAGAAAATGCCTACTTTTATCTTCAGAAATCTGAACCCTATTGGGAGAGATATAATATATATGTATATACTTATGATAAAAATGTCAGAGGCGATTACCATATGAACAGCAGAGTTCTCAAGAGGTAGCGAAAAAGGCAAGACGATTACTTCCAGGTGGTCTGGAAGAACTGGAAAAGGATTAGGGATAGCTTTTAAAATAAAATTATATTTACCTTGGGCTTTGATGTTGGATAGGATATTCACTAAGTGTTGGTAAAGAGACTGTATTAAAGAAGGGAATATATTCCATATATGACTTAATATGTTTAAAGCAATCAACAAATAGCGGCATTCTTTGTGTAACAAACATTACTGAGTCTGTACAGTGTTCCCCACACATTTCTCAGAGCCAGGGTTGCAGGGGTGAATCAAACTCTTCTTATTTTGCTTACATTTTAGTGGAGAAGGTCAAATAAAAGAACAATAAAAAATCTGTAATACTTTCAACAATAAAGATAAATTAATAATAATGAAAAAAACCTGGCCCTAAAAACGAAAAAAGAGAAAAATTACATGTCAAGAAATGTACAATCATTATCTATGATTCTCCACAGGTACAAAATTAAAATTGAAATTGATATTTTCCTTGCAGTATGGTTAATCAGTGCCATAACCAAAATCATATAAACAACATGAGCAATATAATAACACTTTATAACGAGAGACTAAATATATTTGTCATAATATAAGTCCTGGAGCAAATTAAATTGGCTAAGAAATTTAACTTGACAATTCATCTTTCCTCCATAAATTAGTGCATTGAATATCATGCCAGGAGAATTGACAGAAATAGTTCTTAATTTATGGATGTTAGCTTCTTCATACATTTTTATTATACACATTATTGTCAATAAATACCACTTGAGGTTTCAAATAAATGATGTCCTTAAACTAAATACACTATGTGAGGCTCTGTAGTGGGCTGATAATATGAATAGTTATTTACAATAGCATAATACATTTAGGAATGTTATATGGTATTGTTGAAAGCTGTATCTATTACATTTATTGTATTGACAGAACATATCATATTGAATTTATTTATACACTTAACTGGATAGTTTGAAATATTTTACTGATGAAATCATCCATTAATTATGATATTTCTGAAGAAAATAGGAAAGTGAAATAATTTGTTGTCTTTTGAAACAGAAATTACTGCATTGCAATGTCAAATTAAGTCTCTTTACTTCAGAGGTGGCTTATTGGGATTTAGGAGGTTGTATTAAACTGATTTCATATAGTGTTCTGAATATTGGCTTAAATATAGATATATTTTATTCATAATGAAGGTGTTATGCATTTATTTATTTATTTAAAATATACCTTTGTTGATTTCAGAGAGAGGAAGGGAGAGGGAGAGAGAGAGATAGAATATCAATGATGAGAGAATAGTCATAGATCAGCTGCCTCTTGCACACCCCCAACTAGGGATGGAGCTCGCAGCCTGGGCATGTGCCCTGACTGGGAACTGAACCGTGATCTCCTGAATCCTAGGTTGATGCTCAACCCCTGAGCCATGCCAGGCTGGGCAAGGTGTTATGCATTTAGTATAAAGTATAAAAATAATATAGAGCACTTCAATGTAGTAAGTTAATTTATCTAGTTAATCATTTTAAAATTTTTAAATAAATCCTTTAAAAATAGTTATAAATTTCATAGTTGTGTTTTTTTCTTCAGCACTGTTTTTGTCCTGAGTGTGTTCAAATAAATGCTGGCAAGATTTATCAGAAACCAGCTGGGCTCCCTGGGCAATGCTCCACAGAGGCTTAGAGGAAACTCTCCTGGTGCTAATTGGCAGTTTGTTTTTCATGGGACCACTGTGGCTAATTGATGTCCCTGGAGCTGTAAATGGGGGGAGAAATGAGAGACAAATGATGCACTTCCCCACTCTGATTCCTTAATTCTAGAAAATTGCTGAAACAAACAAATAAAAAATAGATTTAATCTCCAAACTTCATTACCCTTTATTTCCACTCGACTTTGCATTCACTTCATTAACATGGATCCTGCTCACAGAGCTTTATGCCCAATGAAAATGTTTCTGAACAAATATTTTCCTCTTTAGAAAGATGAGAGTGACATCCTGCTGTAATACTGAGATAATGCCCTATTCTGAAAAAGAGACGATGCTCAATCAGGGAAACCAATAGGTACTTATTCAGTGTGGAGGTCACAGCTATATTTTAGTAGAAACACAGCTTTAGTCTAAGTTTCCATATTTATTTAATAATTCACCACATATCTGACTTTCGATTCAGAAGAGTAAGTTGATCTTGTAAGACACGCCCTCACCCCATTCCACCTTGATCTAAAAATTTACTTCAAAAATTTCTTTTATAGAAAACATCCATTGATTTTTGTTTTAGTTGATATTTTAGCTTTTTTTTTTTTCTTTTCTGGAAATACCGTCTTTGTTGTAATGGGGTGGTTTTGTTTCTGCTTTAAGAAGAAAAACCCCAGGCCCTATATAGTATGATGGAGACATGGGAGTGTGGGGACTCTTTTTTCTTGGCATGTCACGTTCATTTCCTACTCTTCCCCCTGTGGAGAGCTTAGGATAGCTGCGCACCTCACCAGCAATCTTGCCACTAGGTGCCTGTTGAGTTTGACTAATGATGGGCACTAGCAAGGTATCAAAATAGGGGAAACCGAAATTGGGCTATTTATTCCCTCGGCTCCTTCTCTAGGGTCGTGTCATCAAGGGTGGCTTTACCACCTAAAGCCAGAGCCTCTACCACTGTACTCTTTTTATGGTCTGGGAAGTGATCCCTCCTCTCCCCCCTTCAGTCATAAGAGGGTCAGTGATGCACCATTCACACCATCCCCAGCACCTGCACTTTCTCTCCAATTTTTCTCACACTTTGTTAAATAGAGCCATTAATACATTCTTTTCAAATTAATTTGCACACACCCATCTTTTTCCCAAGAGTCTGAATGATGCAGGAAACACATTTTTTCCCACTACTGTTCTTATTTTTCCTGAATAACTGTAGTAATTTTAAATATATGTTAGAATTTATTAGGCTATACCATGTATTATAGTCATGAATGTAATTTCCTTCCATTGTATTAGACTGCGAACATTTTGACAACAAAGACCTTGTCTAATTCATTTTACTCTCATGAACACCTAGCACAGGACTTTGCATTGTAGGAGGAACTCAAGTTATATTTTCTGAGGGTTGGCTTATTTATGGGTAAATTAATTACAGGTAAATTTATTTTGTATTTCCTCTTTTTATGAAGGGGAAACAGTACTCTCTTAAATATTTGTGACTTTTTCTTTCCAATGTAAATTTTGTTGAGTGAGTAAGCAATTCATTATCAAAAAACAGAATGCATTTCCTTCTAGTTGGAGTCACTTGGCATTATAAGATTTGTAAACAGAAGCTATAGAGTGTAAAACGCTTGGTTTTCATACTTCTTTTACAAATTTTTATTCAACAGCAAATTGATCCTTAAGACATCATATATAAAATGAGAGTACACATATTATTTGTATAGTATATACAGATTACATAAACACATTCATTTATACCTACATGTGTGTTTCTGTATATAGGAAAATTTTTGCACAATGCTTTGCAACTATTAGAATCAATAAAGTGTAGTTACTATATGAGCCTTGTCTTAGGCCAAATATTCGCATACTTTTCCTATTGTCCCCTAGATATGTTTACTGTTTTGAATAAATATAGTTCCTCCCTATACTATGTCGAATTCATTTACTTAAACTTATATTACAGCATGTAAGTGTGGCCAACAAACACTGCACCAATTCTTCACAATTATGTTTTCTAATTTTATTTTATTTATACCCCATTATTGAGGTATGATTGGCATGTAAAAAGCTGTAAATATTGAATGTATACAACTCAATCATGTTGGGAACCAATTTGTGTTTGGCCTTCAAGAAATCCACACTATGCAATGAAGTTTGATTAAGCACTTCATTCATTATTTCACATACACTTTTTATTTACTTGTTTATCAGTTTATTCTGTATGTAAAATTGTAGCGACTGACATCATGCATCCTGTAAAGCGTAGCTATTATGAAGGGTTTGTTCCTCAGCCATTGTATTTCTTGGACTACTTTATATTTCATCTAATCTACTTCCAATTTACTGCCTTGCATGGGGATAACAGCCATATCAACAATTTAAGCCTCATCAATCTCCTGAGCTCCAAAAGCTCCCCACTATTTGTGGCACAATAAAAAGAGATGTCTAAGATATTAAGCTTTCACATTCTCAAAACACATTGTTTCCACTTCCTGAGTTTTCTACCTCAATGCTATTTCCAGTTTTAAATATTGGCATCACCATCCATCAATCTCTCAAGTTACTCAGCCTAAATTTTTCTTTGTAATTTATCACAAAATCCGATTGTTTCTAAATCTGAAACACCTCCTGAATAAACCACTGCTCTCCATTTTTCTATGTCAACTATCATTCATTTTATTTCTCTTCTGTACAACTGCAATAATCTCCTTAATGTTTCTAACATCCCCTAATACTAATACACCTCAATTTTGAATTCCATGATTCTGTAATATTGGCCTGAACTGCTCCCCCATAAATTTGGTCATGTAATAATTCATATAAAAACACTTTGGTTACCAAATTGATCCTAAATGAAGTTCTAATTCTGTAATTTGATATTTAGGTTCTTCAGGTCCTGGTATTTTCAACCTCATACCCCTCTGCTATGCCATTTCTTATACTTTAAGCTTCTGATTATCTCTTCCACTGTTATTTGGATAGCTACCCTTTGCAAACGTAGCCTGACCTTTCACAAATATAGTACATCAACTTTTTTTTTTAAATCTCTGTAGATTAATCACACAAATTCATTCATCTATTTATTGACTCCTTCAGCAGATATTTACTGAGTGTCTGTTCTGTGTCAGGCACTGTTCTGGTCACTGAACTATAGAAAAAACAAAAATCAATCTTGCTCTTATGGAGCTTAATTTTAGTGAGAAAAGAAAGCTAATTTAATTCTCAGAGTCTCATTGGATCATCATAGCTGACTCAACCCCTTTCATGAATTTTCAGCCTTTCAGCCCATGCCATGCTAACTGTAGAGTTCTGAATTTCTCTGTGTTTACCTACCCTATGGCCACCTGAGCCCCTTTTTTGATAGTTAGGAACTGAGTATGCTGTTCTATACTTCTGTATGTGAGACTTGAGCTGTTGGACTCCTTAAATAACCAGTTTCTATATTTGTTTTCTTTAATAAACTGTGAAATGAGCTGGTTCATTGTTCATTTTTCACACATTCAAACATAAAATGAGAATGTATTCTTCTGACAGCATTTGTTCATTTTTCTATATGGGAGAATGAACTGTTTCATTGCTTTTCATTAGCAGCCTATTTATATAATGGGGTGGTGAAAAAAATAATGTCAAAAACAATTGGACTTGTAGGAGAATTTTGGGTTTACAGAGTACAATTAATCAAATTTTTGATGACACTGTAATAATAATCCTGCTTGGAAAGGTACTGAAGAGTCTTTCAATTGTCAGAGGTGTGGTTTTGTATTTCCTTCTAAAGGAGATTGTCTACTCAGCAAAAATGAAGTTGGATTTCTAATTACTTAGAATAAAAATTAACTCCTAAAAACAAAGGATTCTTAAACGACTTGTACTCTTAAACACAAGGCATGCTGAAGGGTTCCTTGAAATATTTGTGATGACTACTCAGCAATCAAATATATCTTTTGCATTGTAATTTGAGATAATTCCTGATGTTTAACAAAGTATCATTTTAGAAAAGAACTTCATTTGCTTAAATTTGTTTGCTCAAGTATACATCTTTCTGTATTTTACTAAGTCTATAATATTTTACCTGTACTTTTACAGTTTTTTAATTACAAATTATTGGGAAACTGGGTCTTCAGTTTTTCAGATCACTCTTGTTAAGTAGGAAATCTGAAGATATAATAGAAAACTGATTTATACATAATGCCTGAGTATTGCCCTTTCAGGTTGATAGTTTCTCCCTGATGGAGACATCAAAGGAAATTAAGTTCTTTGATTATTCAGTTCTACTTAGAGTACTGTTAACAAATCATCTTCTTTAACACTATAATACTTCATGGTTAATATTCTAATATATTGGCCCGGCTGGGCCTGGCTCAGCTGTTGAGCGTCGACCCAGGATCCAGGCAGTCGGGGTTCGATTCCCGGTCAGGGCACATGCCCGGGTTGTGGGCTGCAGCTGATCAATGACTCTCTCATCAATGATGTTTCTCTCCCTCTCTCCCTCTCCTTTCCTCTCTCTGAAATCAATAAAGATATATTTTTTTAAAAAATTCTAATACATTGTTGGATTATTATTTTGAACAAATGGTTGTCTCTTAAATCAATTAAGTATTCAAAATAGAAGTTTTTATTTTACCTTAGATATTCCTTCTTCATTGCTTTTCCTTTTATTATGTAGATTGGCGTCTCTGGCATGTGCCATTTTCCTTCTCTTAAGAACTTCTATTAACATTTCTTGCAAGGCAGTTATATGGGCAACAAAGCCCCTAATTTTTGTTGATCTGAGAAAGTCTTTATTTCTCCTTTATTTTTGAAGGATAATTTTGTAGGCTACAGAATCTTAGGTGGGCGTTTTCTTTCCTCTCAACATTAAATATGTCTCTCCTCTCTCCTCTTGTTTGCCTGGTTTCTGAGGATATGGTACATCTCACTCTAATGTTTATTTCTCTATAAGTAAGGTGCTCCCCACCCCAGCTTCTTTCAAACTTGCTTCTTTATATTTTATTTTCTATAATTTAAAAATGATATGTCTAGGTATAGTTTTTTCCTTGCTGTTGTTTGTTTTTTGGCCATTTTCTTGCTTGGTATTCTCTGTGCTTTCTGGATCTGTCATTTGGTGAGTGGCGTTAATTTAGAAAAATTCTGTCATTATTATTTAAAATATTTATTTTGTTCTCTTTTCTCATTCTTCTCTTTTTGGTCCCTCCCCTTTCTCGCTCCCTCCCCGACTTGAGGCTACTCCTTTCCATTGCTTTTCAGAGAGAGTGGAGGGGGAGAGAGAGAGAGAGAGAAACACATCGACTCGCTGCCTCCCACACGCACCCCGACCAGGGCCTCGGATCGAGCCTGCACCCGAGGCACGTGCCCTTGGCAGGAATCGAACCCGGGGCCGACACTCCAACCACTGAGCCAGCCCGGCCGGGCTCCCTTTGGTGTTTCCATTAGGCATGTCACACCCTTTGCTGTTGGCCCACAGCCCTTGGCTGCGCTGTTCTATGTTCAGTGTTGAAGTTTCCCAAGGCTCTAGCCTCAAGCTCAGAGATCCTCCGGCTGTGCCCAGGTTACTACTAAGCCCATCAAAGCCCATCTTTACTTCTGTCACAGTGTCTGTCTGCTTTACCTCTGGGACATCTTCTTGGCTCTCTCTTAGAGTTTTCATCTCCGTGCTTTCTTGCTCATCCCTTAGAGCCCTGAGCATATTCGTCATAATTGTGTGTGTGTTTTTATACGCCAGGTCTGATGCTTTCAACGTCCCTGCCATGGCTGCTTCCGATGTTGCTCTGTCTCTTCAAGTTGTGTTTTTTGCTCTTTGGTATGTCTTAGTAATTGTTTCCTTGATAGGCATAAAAAATGTACTGGGTAAAAGGAACTGCTATGAACAGGCCTCTGGTATTGTAGAGGTGGTGTGTCAGGGCAAGTGCCTACAGTTTAAGAATTAGGTCATAGCTTTTTAGCGAGCACTTGCCCGGTTCTGTGAACTCACACGCGTTTCTCAGGCTCCCCACCCCCTCCTTACACGGGAGGGTGTGGCTGGAAGGGGCTGCAGTTGGGCATTTTCCTTCCCCCGTCAGTCAGGCCCTGATAGCACGCCGGCAGGCCCGTGTCTGAGCACAGCCTTGTTAAGAAGAACAAACATTCCCCTCCTCCCCCACCAGAAGCATGAGGTTTCTCTCCAGTGCCTATTGTGAGAACCTGGTTGTGCCTCTCGGGGTAAACCTCACAGAATCGTGGAGGCCGCTCTGGGACTCAGTCTCCCTGAAGCTTTCTCTCCGAGCGTCCGCACTGTGTGCAGAAACTCTCCAGTAACAGCTCAGGCTTTTCTACCAGGCCGCTGGCTCCCCTGGAGGCTTCCTGGTCCCCCTGGGGGTTTCTGCCGTGTCTCTGCTCCAGCAAGGTAAGTCACAGCTCCCTGCACTCGCTCGTCTGGCCCCCCGTTCCTGGTGGCAGCAGCTTTTCCGTGTCCTCAGCTCTCTTGCGGACCCTGGAAGAGTTGTTGACTTCTCAGGCTGGTCAGCTTTTTACTTGTTTGAACAGAACGGTAGCTTCCAAGCTTCTAACATGTGGATTGGAAACTGGGCGTCCCTGGACGTGCTCTGTACACTTCTGGAAACGACATTACGTGCCTTAAACTGTCCTTGTACTGAACGGGTGACTTCCTAGCTTACCTGTCATGCTTGTTATCCCTCCATTAATGCGATATTTGGTTTAATGTTTTGGATTTTTTCCAGGTCTCACGGCAGCATTACCTGGGCAGGTTTTTTCACACTGAGTGGCAACAGAAAGGGACACCTCTCCTGCTAACTGAAATATTGCACATGGTGTGGCCAGGCTTATTATCATATTTACTAATTTGAAGATTATAAAGGGAAATCATAGGCTTTACTTTTATTACCATGGTCAGACTCCAGACATTTTATCAAGTAGGGACATAAATATGAAAATAAACCTGGTTTAAAATAGTAAATTAAGCTAAATTAACCATTAAATATAAGCCATAGAGGCCCTTTTCAAACAATCACTTAATTTAAGGCTCACTGAATATTATTTTCTTCTGTGTGCGGGTTAATTTTATCGGCCATATCAACAACATGTTGGTTCATTTCTAGTCTGCTCAGATTGATAGTGTTCTAGGCATTGGTATGGCTAATTTACTTACTTGGATAGTTTTAATTAGTTAATTATACTACAGTTAATACCAACATGATATAAACAGAACATTTTGCAAACAAAAGTTTAAAACAATTAAATTTTATTATTCCTGGAAAAATTTTACTAACTGCTCATCAAAAATCCACGACTTGCACAGGCAAACTTAATTGAAGAGATGAGTGCTTTTCTAGTGCACTCATTAAGTGACGACAGCCATCAGGTGATTTGAGGACTCTAGTTTTTCTTCCATATTAACTATGTAATCTGGCTTCACCTGGTTAACTGCGTCAGCACTGCCTCTAACTCTGCTATGTTTGTAGGTGTGTAAATAAAGAATACAAATTGAAAATAATAAGCTTAATTCTCCTTGTTGCAAATAAGGGAGGAAACTCCCTTCTTAGAGCTTTTACTTTTAAAAACTTCCAAGTGGTAATATTCTTACCTTTTTAAAATGTATGAATTCTTTTAAAAGCTAATTAGAACTCTTGCCAGCTTTAAGGCCCAGGAGTGCCTTTCTCGAGACCTGGGAACCATCTCTTGGCAATAGATAGGATCCCTGTCTTTCAGTTTGTGGGAGGTTAGGGACATAACTTCAGTGGATGCCTCCCTTCAAGTTACAGAAGCTCCTCTTGTCATAAATGTATAGAAAGTATATTTTTCCTTGGTGTAAAACCAATTAACGAACACAGTCACCCCAATTACCAAGTAAATTTAGTGTGACAAATGGTGTTGCCACCTTACTTGGGGACAAGTTATTGTTCATCTTGAGGACGTATAATGTAACCGGTTGTATTACTTGGCTATAGAAAAGGGTGACATTTCTGTCTTTAAAATCTCTTAGCAGATTAACTGCCATGCACATTGCGGTCTGGTTTAATGCTTATTTAATGATAAAATTGTTTCATTCTCTTTTATCTTGGTGGAGAGGTTTTCTGAAATGGAAGAAATTTTCATTTTTATTATATGTCTGAACAAATAAAGTGCCTGCTACATTATTTTTAGCATTTGCAGTAAAAAAGAAGTGAAGCATAATTAGCAGAGAGCCCTTAAGTCAACCAATAAAATGGTATTTTTTTTAAACAGTGGTACTATTAAAATATCAAAATATGTGCAACTCCTTATTCATGTTTTGAAGTACCAGAACTTCAAAGAATCAAACCTACAGAAATTCAAAATTTTGAAAATAGTTTCAAACACAGCCTGTGGAGGCTTTTAGAATTTATATTTCCAATATATGAAGTTGTGTTGATTTTTGGGAAACAGTTCTTGATCTTGCAATATTTTAATGTGAGTGCTTTCCAATTTGAATTTTTTATACTACAAAGCTTACATTTTCAAATGTACTACTTTAATCAGGATGGAAACATGTAGACATTCTGCCATATTTTTAGATTAGTATTTTAGTTTCTCATACAGTTATACATTCATATCTGGGAATTCTGTTTACTACAAAGATTTATATAATATCAAGGTGGCAATTACTGAAAAGGTTTACAAATTTATTCCTAATTATTTTATTGTTTTTGATGCTATTGTGTATGACATTGCTTCCTTAATTTCTCTTTCAGGTAGGTAGCTTTTAGTGTATAGAAATGCAACTAATTTATATGTTGATTTTGAACCTTGCAACTTTACTGAGTTTATAAATTATAACCATTTTTCATAGTGTTTTCTACATATAAGATCATGTCATTTGCACACAGACATGATTTTACATTTTTGTTTCTGATTTGGCTGCTTTTCTTGCCTGTTTTCTATGGCTAAGGCTTTCAGTCCTGGGCTAAACAGAATCGACAAGAGTCAGCATTTTTGTCTTATTCCTGATCTTAGAAAATAGGCTTTTAACTTTTAACTATTGAATACGATGTTAGCTATGGGCTTGTCATATGTACTAGCTAGTAAAACAAGCTTTTAACTAGAAAAAATTCCAAATTAAATAGACACTAAAACTATAGAGTTAGGAGACAGGGCAATAAACAAACAAAAAAGTTAAAATAATTCCAGTGTCAAGAATACTTTCCTACAACTTGATGGACTAATACAAACCAAATTCCCTAAATGCATTCACAGCCCAATTCAGATTGTTAGGACAGCTTTATAAATAGCGATACACTTTCTTTTCTGTCTTTGTCTACAAACCTAACTGACCAGTCAATTATATAACACTATGCATGAATCCGAACCCACAGTGCTTTACAGAAGAGGGAATATTAATAAATGTATATTTTTAAATTATTTAGAAGTCTAAGGACAATCCCCACCTGAGCCCCATCATTGTAATTTCATAAGGAGGGGCAGGGGATGAGGGGTGTGGTCTGTTGACAGGATAATTCAAAAGGGCACAGTCCCAGTAAGCTTCTCACTCACACCTTAATTTTACTTGGTCATATTGCTCGTTATGTTTTGTTTTCTTTCATATCTGTGGTTTAAAGAATAAAAATCATCCCATTATCTTGTCCCTTCATTATATTTGTCTCTATTTATTTAAAATATTCTCTTTTCCTCAGGCTCCAGAGTCAGACTTAACTACCTCATTGGGCAAAAGAAATACACCTATAGAAGTTTCAGATAATGGGGGTTTTCAGACACGCAGAACTGCATTTTAAAGTAATTATGTTTAATATTTGAGGAAATCAAACAAGAATTCTGTTAGCAGTGCATATTTAAGGAAATATATTTGTAATGCATGTAACTGATTTATTCCCACAAATAATAACAAAGACAGATAATCAAAAAATTGTCATGGGACTCAAATAGCAATTTCACATAGGATTATAGCCAAAAGTCATTAATTTGTGGAAAAAGTACTCAGTTTCATTAGTTATCAAGGAAATGCACAGTAAAATAGTAATTAGCTACCTCTAAATGCATACCTGGAATGTCAAAAATTGAAGAGTGACAATACTAAATGACAACAGGAAGTGGAGCAGAGGGAACTCTCTTGCATTACTGATGGACGTATACCTTTTTATAAACAACACACTTTGGAAAAAGTTTTGGCAGTATTTTCTATGGTTAAACAATAAGCGTAAAATATGATCCATCAGTTTTACTTCTAAATATGTATCCAAAAAATATGTATGCATATGTGCAAATAGTATGTACAAGAATGTTTATAGCAGCATATTTCTAAAAGCCAAAACTTAGAAACAATTCAAATAGTCGTGAACAATAGAATAAATTGATCATTGAAATCTCATGCAATGCAATACTACTCGGCAATAAGATATAAGAACTCTAGCTTCAAACAGCAACTTGGGTTTATCTCAGAAATAAAACTGTACAAAAGAAGCCAGACACAGAATGATGCATAATGAAGATTCAGTTTATATAACAAAAAAACAAGCAAACATATGATGTTATGATTACTTTTGGGAATGAGAGAAGGAATAGTAATTGGGAATCAGCAGGATGGAGGCTTTTACAATACTGGTAATATTTTAGTTAGTGACACAGATATAATTACTTTGTGGTAATTGATTGAACACATGACTATATGTCTTATGCATTTCTGTGTATTTGTATTAAATCTTAATAAAAATTTTATAGCATGACTCGTCTACTGAAAAATATATGCAAATAAGACTACACAATATATTAAAAGTAAAGGATACCATTTCCCAAACCTTACTATTATACTACTTTTCAACTTGATGATTTTTGCACAAAAATAAAATATAAATATGGTTCTAGAACTAAATATTTTAATCTACTTACCTCAAAAATTTTAAAGTAGAACATTATATTCAATTACCTGGGTGTTTTTATATCCTTTTCTATTAAAATTGTGTAAGAAGTGTTCTTGCATTTGAATTTTTGAACACAGGTGAGATTGAATGAATTCCAAATATATTAATCAGTGTTAATTTGATATATATTGCAAAAATAGCATAAAATATTTTCCTTTATACTGTGTGTACCTGCCTTCCTTCACTTTGAGTACCTCTGCAACCTGCCAAGACTTAGTAAGTAAAAGACAAGAATATATTGCTAGGATACTGATGTATTTCATGGAATAGGAAAAAAAAAAAAAAAAAAGAAATCAATGGATGGAAAGGACTCTTCCCTATAACACAGCATCAAGAGTATACCCCACTTTCACGAAAAGATAAATCATGCAGACAGAAAATCAACAAGTAAACGAACTTGAACCATACTTTTAACTAAATGAGCCTCACTGACATATACAGAATATCCCATCCAAAAGGAGCAGAATGCGTAGACATTCTTCAAGTCCATTGGGAACATTTTTCAGTCTAGTGCATATGATAGGCCATAAAACAAGTCCTACCAAATTTAAGAAGTTTGAAATTATACCAAGTATCTTTTCTGACTACAATAGTATGAAAGAGAAATCAATGACATGAGGAATAGCTGAAAATTCATAAGTATGTGAAATCAAACAACAGATTTCTGAACAACCAATGGGTCACAGAAGAAATCAGGAGTCAACCCTGCTTCACTAAGATCTGGTTTGGCTTCAACCAGTGCAGAGCAACTAGACACTTACACTCTTTTAACCCAAACTCTGTTTTCCTTGAGCCCTGGTCCAGGGTCAGAGTTTCTGGCCCAACACTAGTTATGAACACATCCCTGAGTCCTGGCTTCTTCCTTCCCCCACACCAGCTCATTCAGAAGCCCTACAAGCAGGCAACCTTGAGGTTCTCCACAGTCCTTCCCGTCACCGAGCTGTTCAGCACGTCCATGACATCATCCCTTCCCTGAAGGCCTCGCCTGGCCCCACCCAAGTGTGTTTTCTTCATTGTAACCCTGAACTCCAGGTCTTCCTTCCAGCCTATTCCAGGTTTCCCTCCCTGCTGGAGCTTCAGAGCAATCTTGGAACGATACTACCTCCCCTTCTATAGACAATGAATCTATGCCTCTGTTCCTTCTTATCCATGTCTCGTGTCTGTTCATCCATTCATGGGCACTAAAGTTATTTCCAGATCCTGGCTATTATGAATAATGCTGAAATAAACAGGGGAGCGGACATATCTCTTTGATATCCTATTTTCATTTCCTTTGGGTATATACCCCCCAAAATTGCTAGATCATTTGGTAGATCTATCTTTTTTTTGAGAACCTCCACATTGATTTCCATAGTGGCTGAACCAATTTACAGTCCCATCAACAATGTAAAAGTGTTCCCTTTACTCAGCACCCTCACCAACACTTGTTATTTCTTGCTTTCTTAATAGCAGTTTTAACAGGTGTGAGGTGAAGTCTTACTGTGGCTTTGATTTCTATTTCCCTAATGATTAGTGATTTTAAGCATCTGATTTTCATGTACCTATTGGCCACTTGTATGTCTTCTTTGGGAAAATGTCTATTTAGTACCTTTGCCCATTTTTAAATCAGATTGTGGCATTTTTATTGTTGAGTTGTATGAGTTCTTTACATATCTTTAATACTAATCCCCTATTTAACACATGCTTTGTGACATTTTTCTCCCATTCTGTAGGTTACCTTTTCATTTTTCTTCTCTCTCTCTCTACAGAAGCTTTTAAGTTAGATGTAGTCCCAGCTGG
The DNA here is from genome assembly GCF_054644295.1 of Miniopterus natalensis. NCBI lineage: Eukaryota > Metazoa > Chordata > Mammalia > Chiroptera > Miniopteridae > Miniopterus > Miniopterus natalensis. The sequence continues at coordinate 11,282,749 of NC_142096.1, forward strand.
CAGTTTATGCTTTTGTTGCTTGTGCACTTAGTGTCACATTAAAAAAAATCATTGCCAAGGCCAATGTTGAGGAGATTCTTCCCTACGTTTCCTTCTAAGAGGTTTATGGTATCAGATCTTATGTTTAAGTCTTTGATCCATGTTTAATTTTTGTCAGTGGTCTAAGATAGAGGCTCAATTTTATTTTTATGCTCATGTTTGTTCAGTTTTCCTAGCATCATTTGTTGAAGAGTCTATCATTTTTTTTTTATTGGGTGTTCTTGGCTCTCTTGTTGAATATTTGTTGACCATATATGTGGGGGTTCAATTCTGAGCTCTCTATTGTATTTGTTTATGCATCTATTTTTATGCTAGTAACAAACTGTTTTAATTACTGTAGCCTTGTAGTATAGTTTGAAATCAGGAAGTGTGATGCCTCTGGCCATTTAGGGTCTCCTGTGGTTCCATAGAGACCTAGAGATACAGGCATGATGGGATTAGCCTGGACTGCACCTTTTAGTATCCTGCCTCTACAGGCAGTTGTTGCTCAATAAACTTCACCATTATGGCAAAAACTGGACTCTTGGAGAGAAGAGATTAAAGAAGGAAAGAGCTATTCATTTCAGCACATCTTCCCCTTTTGCAAAGGGTAAGAAAGTCCCCTTCTTAATATAGACTGATGACAATAAGATTCCTATCACAGTAACAAGTAGGTGACATTCTATTTTGTTCTGTTTTGTTATTTATCATTAAAAAAAAAAAAAGACAATATTCAGATGTGTTTCCAAACAACCACTTTCAGAATAAGGTACCAGTCAACATTTTTGCACTGATGGGTCTGTGTTCTTAGGTAGAGTTTTAATAGATTGGGAGTTCATAAGTCCCTGTTCTATAAAAAACAACAACAAACCCTTACTTTAACCAATTTATTTAAAATAGGATTTTAAAATGAATATTTAAATTAACCAGGTTACTACATACTTTATAACTCAATAAATAGTCATATTCCATGTTCATTTGTAATGTGCTCACTGTGCTATTTAATACAAAAACAACAACAACGGGTCACAGGGCATTGATGAAGAAGGAATTATTTCCTTTTGAAAGTGATTATCTTATTAAGACTACTCAGCATTTAATTACCATTTATGATATTTAAAAAATAATGCAGAATAATGCATGTAATTGTGTGAGAATGACAGGAGATATATTTCCAAAACTGGGAAAATTCATTATGGAAAGTAAATGCTGTTGATTTTCTGATATACTTTGTATGCTGTTTTGAGGATAGTTTTATTATTAAGAATGTCTACGCAAATGAAATTCTTCAACAAAATAAATGCCTAATAAACAATCTGGGCATTTTCATTTTCAATGGCAATTAGAAAAGCTTAAAATGAGATATGCAAATAAACAATGCTCCTATAAATTGGTTGTTTTCTCTCTTCTGAATCACAAAATGCAGACAAATAATGAACTGTGAAAACAAGAAACAAACTAATCACATTTTAGGAGCATCTTTCATTCTAAAAATCACATTTTACATACCATTCCTTCAGTAACAGCAGGACCTCTGAGAGTTCACTTTGCCATGCCCAAATTTGTTTTCATTTAACATATTAGAATGTTAATAAGTCAACCATATTTATAGTGCTCCAACATCACAAAGGCAAGCTTCCCCAGTATTAAGGAAATAAATGGAATGGCAAATCTTCATGCATGCCTGAGTAAGCTTGTATTATGTCATAGATTTATAGTCAATAAGTAGCAAAGTAAATTAATAAACTGTGAAATTAAAATCTCCTTAAATCATAAATAGTCGAATTTTGAAGAGATGTTAAATGATCAGCAGTTTATGTCACTAAGAAAAACAACAGTTTGGGGTGAGATAGATCTTGGTTCAATTCCTAGTTATTTTATTTGCCAACATTTTGCTTTTGGGTGATTTATTTCATTGTTCATATATTCTTTATTATAAAGGGGCAGGAATTTCCTGAGGTATTGCAGTCGACCATAATGGATGATGTTTTTGAGGAAAGTGCCTATGATTGTGGCATCCAGAGGTCACTCAATAAGTAATAACAAATGTGGGTTGGTTGGTTTGGTCAAGGAAGAAATGTACTTTACAGCAAGAGGGATGGCAGGCATATTAGTCAGTTCTTGAGAGAAATGGAACTAATAGAATGTGTGTGTGTGTGTGTGTACGTGTACACACGCACACCTATAAAGAGATTTATAAGAAACTGGCTCATGCAGTTATGGAAGCTGGCAAATCCAGATCCACAGTGTGGGCCAACAGGCTCGAGACCAAGGGGAGCCAGTGATGTAGATGAAGCCCACAGGCATTCTGCTGGAGAATTAATTCCCTTACTCAGAGGAGGGCTGGTCTTTTTGTTCTACTCAGGCCTTCAACTGATTGGATGAGACCCATCCACATTATAAAGGGTAATCTGCTTTACCAATTAAAATGTTAATCTCATTCAAAAATAATGTCACAGAAATACCCAGAATGTTTGACCAAATATCCGGGTACCCTGTGGCCCAGTCACGTTGGCATAAAATTAACCACAGAGAGCATCAACCACATCATTATTTTATTGTTTTTGATGCTATTGTACATGGGATTGCTTCCTTAATTTCTCTTTCATAGAGTTAGTTTTTAGTGTATGGAAATGCAACTGATTTCTGTATTTTATATAAAACATGGTTGGAAAATTTTACAGTGTGGGCAAAGGATTAGCAAAACACTTTTCACTATATATGTGTGTGTGTGTGTGTGTGTGTGTGTGTGTGTGTGTGTGTGTGTGTGTGTATAATTCGTGTTCCCCTGGCAACCTACTATAGGAAAAAATGAAAACTAAATTGCTAGGCAACATCACTTATGGTTAAAAATGATTTGGTTTGTGTACTGCATCTAGCCTGGGAAAACTATAAAAATGTGATAGGTACAAACTATTTTATTCATCCCTGACTACAGTTACTATTACTATTTTTACTGGCCAAGCCTCTTGTGAGTCCCCTGAAGCTCTGTCTATAGAGATATTACAAAGATATTGATATATATGTAGGATGCTGGGATACTCTAACTCAAGTACTGAGGCAAAAAAAGAATGTTCAACATTGTACTGCTGGCAAGGGGTGTTTTCTGTCCTAAAATCCTTTGATTGTACTGATGTTAAGTGTAGTCTTTGTCTTTTGAGTCTGAATATTTATTAGTAGAGTCTAAAACATCTTCATGGTGACCCCTGTAGATAGCAATGGCAAAATACCCTGAACATATTTCTCTTAGATTTAATTGTTCAATATAGGGCATTTAGGATTTTAAGAAATTGTTTATTTTATCTCACCTGTATTTTCCAGCTATAAATTGCACTTTTATTGCAGAAATGATCTCAAAGTCCTCATGTTAAAATATGAGAATCAGTCTAGCTCTGAATAAATTTTCTCAGGTGGGATTGGGGGTGGGGGGAGATATTTCTATTTGTGTAACAGAAGTAATATTAACTTTCTTTTCCATATATTAAATACTTAAAAGGCAAGTAGCTTGTAAATATATCAATTTCACAGAGTGATAGGAAAATATATATGTTGCACTTATAACTTTTATGGCATATTCATTTTTTATAATCTATTTAAAAAAATCACTGAGTTCCAATATACTGTGCTAAAGCAAACAAACCTAAAAAGACAAGAGGACATCACTATTAAGGAGATAGAGGAGTTGTAATTAATATATTCTAAAATCAGCATGTAAACCAAAGATTACATATAGGCAATATATGATGAGAGTCCACTGAAAGCTAAACACACATGCAATTATAGTCGATGAAAAACACAACTGAGGTAGATGTGAATCACGTCTCTCAGCACCCACGCCTTTTTGTGTGTTCTTCCCACAGGGACTCTAAGCTTAGTGGTAGTTGCTCTGGCCAGTGTAACGTCAGCAGAGTGGTACGAGCCTACTAAGCCCTTGGCACTGGGCCTCGCCCTGTTAGCACTCTGCTGCCACCATGTGATGACACATGATCCGGCCGGCTTCAGGATGGAAGATTGGTGGAGGGAGAGGTCTATGGGAAGCCCTTGCTGCTAGGCCAGTGCTGTCTCTGGAAGGACAGCCGAGCATCTGGTGGTTGGCTTAAGGACATTGCAGGTGAGTAGAGCCAACAGTTATGAGAAGGTAGAAGCAGAAGAGTGGGGAGCGATGGGATGCGCTGGGCACTGAGCCTGGTGGACGGCCGCTTCCCGAGTGTAAGGAGACTAGCGGGTGCCTTCCCTTCCACGTTGCAGATCGTGTGCATATTTCCCCTCTATCACAGGCCTAGAAGTGAAGCGATGCTGGGAAATATATTTCCCAGTTTACCAAGTCATCGAACATATTGTCCACCAGAGTCTACTTCCACATGGAATCTATATACGCCTCTTTTAACCATATTTAACTTTAATATAAAATAAGAAAGTGTGCTTTCAGCTATCATGATACAACTTATACTGAAAACATATGAACACTCTTTTCAAAAGTGGAGACACAAAGTCTCAAGTGGTCCTGAATCCACCTGGGAGCGATGTACAGTTCACACTACCCTTCTGCTACCTGTAACTTAAGTACAGATGTGTAAGATTATCCAGTTAGAACATCTATGTAAACAAGGAGGAAACTGGAAAAAGAGAAAGAGAAGCCCTATGTATTTATATGAAAGAACTGAAAAATCACTGACTACTACAATAGTCAGGTTTCGTCAGGAATATGGGATAGCAGAATGTCATAGAAATTACACCTTTCACAATTGTTGGCACAGCTGATAGAGGTCTAGAAATTAGAAGTAGAGGGTCAAAAAAAGAATCTCCAACTTCATTCTGGGAAGTCCATTGTCCAGTTACTGAAGGCAGAACACGGGGTAGAATTACATAGAGGGATCTATGAGGAATCGTTGCCTCTCTGTAGGGCTGCAGAAAGCAAGAACTGGGTATGAAACCAAGGAAAGTGAGGACAAGCTGGAACTCAGCATTTCTACGTATTTCTGAGTCTGCATCTTTAGTGGAAGCCACCTTGTTTTACCCACATCCCCCTTTAGGACATATCCCTCTGGGTACAGACACCACTGTTGACTGACAGCCCTCAGCTAAAAGCCGCCTCGGAGAATTTCCCTAAGCCGAAGAGAGCCCCTTGCCAAAAGTTGTGCTCTACATCCAGGGACAGCCTTCATTTAATGACCTGCCTGCATGAAGATATAAATACCTGGCCCCTTTGCTCCAGCTCGGAATAATCCTGAGAAGCCTAGCTTTAAACATCCCCGAGGGGTTGGCTGAGCATTCTGAGAATGTGTGACAGCCCAGTTTCTCCCTTTGCATGATCTTCCTTCTGTCCCTGCATGCTAACTCCCATCCTAGAGTGTGTTTCCTGGGGCCTGAGTTGGCATCAGGAGAGGGGCTTGAATAATTAGTGCGAGACAAGAGGTTGGAGCTGGATTACTTTCCAGCCTGCTGAAAACAGACATCGATCGCTGTGAGCGATGCAGGACCCGAGAGCCCTAGCATGCTGTGACACGGACTCTGTTAAAACGTTCACACATCATGAACTGCTATGATGAACCAAAGGAAGTGCTGATGACCTGCAGGGTTATCCAACTATAGCCCATCAGCAGTTGTGTAAATGTGTGCACACGTGTGTGTATGTGTATAAACTTTTAATTAAACTGCCATAATTTCTATGACTGCTTTCACCCTACAACAGCAGATTGCAGGTGTTACAGAAACTGTACTGTCCACAAAAACCTAAAATATTCACTATCTCACCCTTTACAGAAAAACTTAACCCATACTAGTGAGTGAAAAGTAGCAGGCATTTGAGAAATATGGGGGCAATATCAATTATGAAGATACTAAAATTAGATAGCTATTATTGGGGTTAATTGATGCTTGAGACAGAGATAATGTAAAGCTAATTAGTTAAACGCTATGTGTGAAAGCCAGAGAGAACTTTTGGCAGTATATAAAGAGATACCAATCTCTTGTGGATGGAGAGCTGAGGAAGCTCAGGGCCAGGACCAAAACTAATTATAAAGAGTACCGAGTGCCAGAGAGCTTTAAATTCCTGCTCTAAACAGGTTGGCTATAGCAAGATCAGGGCCCTGATTGGGAAACAACAGGGCCATCAGAATGCGATGGAGATGTCTGGGTTGATGCACTTAAAATTCTTGAATTCCCATATCCCCCCAAACTCTCCAACCCTGCAGAAGGGTTTGCTCTTCCTTCCAAAGGACTTTAAGATAATGCAGTCACTGTCATCACGCAAGATAGCATGTGCCCGTCCTTCCAAAACCTGCTCTCACCTTCCTTCTGACTACTACTATGTCAGTACCAGAGTTAAATAACATTATCTAGTGGAAAAGTGCTTGGCTTACTAAGGGAGGTAAGGAATAATTACTACCCCCAAAGAAACGATAGCACCTAATCAGCATACACCGAAAGGAGCCAGGAGAGTGCATCTAGAACTGTATTCAGAGTGTACTAGATCAAGATATATGGGACATAAAGTTGTGTGAAGGGGAGAGTTTATTGATATAGCAGGTGGGATGTAAAAGAAAACAATACAGCAGCTCTGGAAAACACACTGAGTGTGCAACTACGATGTGACCGAGCAGTTGTGCTCTTGGGCATTTATCCCAGAGAAATGCAAACTTCGGGTCACACAAATACCTGTACACACAGGTGCTTAGAAGCTTTATTGATAATAGCCCCAAACTGGAAACAGTTGAAATGTCCTTCAGCAAGTGAAAGGTAAAACAAACCACAGTATATCCATGCCACGGAATCCTGCTCAGCACTGGCAACAAACTGTTGGTACACACAACCACTAGGATAAATCTCTAGAGAACTATGAGTCAATAAAGCAAATCCCAAAAGGCCATGTATTATATAACTATAGAACATTCTTGAAATTATAGAAATAGAGAACAGATTAGAGGTTGTCTGGGACATTGGGAGGGAGGGTGGCCTTGGGAGGGAGGTGGGTGCATAAAAGGGCAACGGCAGGGATCCTTGAGATGAAATTGTTCAGCATCTTGACCGTAGCAATGCCAATCTCCTGGTCATGATAAAGCACTATAGTTTTGCAAGATGTTATCATTGGACAAAACTAGGTGAAGGAATCTTTCTGTATTAGTTCTTAATGACTGTATGTGAATCCGCACTTATCTCGACATAAAAAAGTTTCTTAAAATATTAAAGCAAAATAAAATCTTCACATGGAAATTAGATTCTACATAAAATCTGAATTTTTGCACTGTTATAGAATTATAAATTTGGAAACACTTCACCTATACTCTTTTCTGACAAATTTGGCTAGATTTAAATTGCAGCTGCCCTTTTATGCAAGATACAGGTTGCTAGGGTAACAGTTATTCCTGATATTTCTTACACTGGAATATTCCACTTATTTACACAGTCTTTCGCCTAAAGACTAACTCTGCTTGACGCCACATGCCAGTTCAGACTTTTGATATCGAAGTACAGAATTAAATGCAAGTTTTCATGTCCCTGTGGGTACAGTAATTAGGAAAGCTAGCAACCTATCTCGGGACCATTCTATAACTGTCATTTCATCTATCCCATTCCACCTAATTACAACTTTCTAGGTTTCCTGAGATGTCTATAGCTCTGGTTTTTTTCTTGTTTGCTGGAGCATTGATGATTTTAGATAGTGTTGCAAGAACATAGCTGAGCAATTATTTTCTGAGTTAATATACTATATCAAATAATAACTTTCTACACTTCTACCAAAAGACAATTCAGTTATATGTCATTGGGGGGGGGGAGGGGAGAGTCACAACCTTTTTTCTACTTAGACTCTTAAAGTCTAAAAGGCAATTTTTTATTGTCTTCTGGCATTTGTATTAGGAAGTTTTAATTAATGTAATTATAATTCTAAATTAAGTCTATGTAATTTTATTTTGATGGAATTGTTGGAAACTTTTTGTATCAATATAAAAATTCACAAATCTAAGCCTAAGAATGTGTTTCTTTTCAATAAATTTTCCTGAAATACAGAGTTCTTTTATAGTTTCAGATATATTTTTAATCTTAGAACACTATTCTGTTCTAGCTTTGAGGTTTTTTCCTAAATTCTTCTACAGAAATCCAGTTGCTATTCACAGGAAGATTTTCCATTTCTGTCATACCTTTTAAGTTATTTTAATAGTAGAGCTGTAATGTATTGAGCATGTGCTGTATGTCAAGCATTGGCTAAGTTATCTATTCATACAACTAAATTTACTTTCATAATAGCCTTATGAGGTCAGCATTCTATGGAAGAGGCTAGAGAGGTGAATCCATGGGGGATTTATACAAGTAATGAGAGTAGATCTGGTCCTCATTGATGGGCCATATGATGCTAAAGATTGGACTTTCAAAGCCAAAGTCTCAAATTCAATATATGTAGTATTACTGTGGTTTTGACAGATTTCAGTGCATATTTTAATTTTGTCTTTTTATTTGCAGCCATTTCTCTCTGTTTATTTCAACTTAGAGTTTTTAAACTTACTTAAGTTCTTTTATGTCCTGGTGTGTTAAAATACCTGGGGTTTGTTTTAACCAGGTATAAGACATACAGACACAGAGATAATTGCCATGAAGGAAGCAGGTTATATTCACAGAGCCCTAGGGACAGGAGGCATGCCATGCCGGGCCAAGCTACCTGGGGAAGGTCCAGGGGGGCACAAGGTGAGAGCTCGGCCCAGAGAACTTACTGGGTTTTCAAGGAAAGAAATGAGTGACAGAGGGTAAATTCACTTAGTTTAGGACTGGATAATTTGAATAAGTTCAGTGGGATCTGGGTTATAGTGATGGTCCCTAGTTGTCCAGTACCTGACCTTGGAGTGATTTAGGGCAAGGGGAACACGACTTGTATTTGAATTTGATGAAAGAAGTGGTTCTGGGTGTGGGCTGTTGGTAGGTTTACATATCAAAGGTGTGCTCTCAGGAGAATCCTTTGTTTTCTCTAGGAATCAGCTAGTCCTGGGGGAAGGCATTCTCTGCAGTATCAGGCCTTAAATGCTAGAGCGTTGAGTATACAGAACTGGAGAAAATAGAGTTAATATACTCTGTCTCAATAAAGTCTATTTTTAAGTCCTTTTGAGACAAAATACAATAAAACAAAATAAAAATTTAATGTATATTCTTTTGCTGTCTTTTTCTGGATACTGTTTCCCGGCAGCAGCCTCGTCATTGTCACTGTGGCTCTTTTATCATCTTTGTTGGGTGGTTTTCTCACACAGTGCTTGATGCGGGGAGATCAGTCTAGGGGTTAGGTTTGTCAAGAAAGCTAATGAACTGTTAGGGATTTTCAGTCGCCTTACTTCAGGCCTAAAGCTGGAGACGGTGCCTGGCTATATCCGATTCATGTTTTCTGGGAAGTTTTTATCTAAGGAACTAGGTGGGATTTGCTCCTGCTCCCACTCTGTGGTTCTCTGCTTACAAGGAACAAACCAAAAAGTCCAGGTATTCACAGTGTTTGGAGTGTTACTTGATTGGATGCTTTGTGTAAAAATAAAAACCTCACAATGCATAACTCAAAATTATTGTCCACAAGAGGGATCTTTATGTCTCAGAATTAAATCTATTGCTATTTATTCTCGTGTAGAATTCCCTCATCCCACCTCAGTGTTATAACAGTGAGTTATAGTCTTGTGTTTGGAGAGAAAGCGTAGTATCCCAATTAAAGAGGGGAGTGTCGGAGAGTCCACTTTCCTGCAGACTTGGCACAGGAAATCTTTTTTCACCTAAGCAAGTAGATACATAATTGTGCACTAGGATAGGAAACTATGCAATTTATATGATATCCCCTTGCTTTAAACTGCACCATGTGCAGTTACTATATCAAAAATTTAGCAGTTTTGCTAAAGATGATTTTTTAAAAATCTTACCTATTTGTCTAGCTTTTAATGTTTTCCAATATCTCCAATGGAGTAAATATACATTCTAGTTTGCACAAAATAGTCCTAATTTACATCTGTTGCTGCAGCATCCCATCTGGTTCAGAATTTGTCTCTGAGATGAAGTGTCTCAGTTTAGACAATATATTACGTGGTAACCATATCTCTAATCACAAAGCCTCTCGCAGCAAAATTTTAAACATAATTCTTATACCAGGTAAACATTTTTAGGCTTGTAATCTTGGGCTGTCATTTTATCAAGAAAATTAAATATTATATAAAAACATTTGTACCAGGCGTAATGTCATGCAAATATTAGATGCTATATGAACTTGTGTGAAGTTAATATTCTAGAACTTTAATTTTTAAAGCTTCTGAAGGTTAGTATCAATCATTTTTGAAATGTCTACAAATCAATAATGAAAACGAGTTATAAATTAAGGCTATATAATAAATTCACAGAATCTAAGAAGGCACAGGCAAGAAAATATTACTTTTCAGGCAATAGCAGAGTGCACCAATGGCTTCCTAGAGAACATACTTTTATAATTACTCTCAGAAAAATTTTTTTTTTCTCTAGGAGCTTCTGGTATTGGCTAAGTGAGATTTTGACCTTTTATCTAGTGCAAAAGGCAACCTAAGTTCCAAACTGTGCAGAATCAACATCGCAGAAGTTCCTGGCAGCCTCTCACAGCCCTGATGGCTGCACACTGCACCTCCCGAAGGTTTCCTAGTTCCTGACCTGAGACGCCCACCCATGTTCACCCATGTTCACCTATGTTCACCCTCCCCACTGAACATTGTCCAGGCTTCATCACATCCGCTCACATGACACACCATGTACCACTTCTTCAGTAGCACAAACAGGGCATTTATAAATGAGCCTTTGATTCTGTATTTAATATGAGTGATTCAACTTACAGATAAAGAACAAAATCTTTTTAATATTGTTATTTTTCCTCATGTAGCATACCTTGTGTTTAAAGGTGGTATTGAGTTTACATTAAAAATTGCTATTTTAATAAGAAATATTACAAACATCCATAAGTAGACCATCCTACATCATGAAGATTTTCTATGTTTTTTCTAAGTATAGTTTTACTTTTTATATTTAAGTCCTTCATTCATTTTGAGTTAATTTTTTGTAGCAAGTATTAACTTTGGTTTATGGTTAATTTTCTGTCTACTGTTATCTAATTGTTCCATCTCCATTCTCTGGAAAAGCCATCATTCCATCATTGAATTGCTTGTGCAGCTTTGTCAAAGTCAGCTGGGTATATTTTGTGATTCTATCTCTGTATTTTCTATTCTGTTCCACTGATATGTGACCACACTTCTACCAATACCTCACTGCCTTGATTACTGTAGCTTTATAGTTAGCTTTAATATTGGGTATGGTGATTTCTTCCACTTTTTTTCCCCAAGAGACTTTTAACTATTTTAGGACTTGTGCCTTTCCATATAAGATTTAGAATTAGCCTGTCTACAAAACCTCTCTGGGATTTTGATAGAAATTGTACGAAGCCTATAATTCAATTTGGGGGAAATTTTTCCTATGCTGAATCTTCAAATCTACAGACATGTCTGTTTATTTAGGTCTTCTTTGATTTCTTTCATTAACATTTATAATATTCAGCATTCAGATCCTGTACATTTGTGTTAGGTTCATAATTCAGTATTTTATCTGAAATGATTGTAAACAGTGTTTTATTTTTAAATTTCAGTTTCTTTTTTTCAGTTTCCACATTTTTCTTATTAGTATGCAGTTATTTTTAAACACAGTTTTGGTCAAACAAAACACAACTGTAGACCGAATTTCTTCTGGAATTTACAAGTTTGCAAACTTTGCTGTAGGCAGTGGAATCAATACAAAGTGGTAAAATATTATGCTGTTTAGTGGGGATAAATAGCTAATAATGACAGTAAATGGACTTAGTAAAGAAGTTCCTCAGTACCAAAGTCAAGGGATTAGGTTTATGGTAAAATTCTTATCCCAGAAAAAACTGTTAAGCTGTCTAACTAAGAACTAAGACAGAAAGTGTGGAATAAATGTGCTCAGAGCAATATACAAGGATGCCACATACTGGACATTTGGTAGAAACACAATACTCAGATCTCGCATGCGGTTGGGTTGTTAATACTCTGCTTGTGTTAATTAGGCTTGGCTCAGGAGTCTGTAGTGAATGCATGTCTGAATATCAAAGGAGCCTTAATACCTGCAATGATATGATGATATTCTGTTAACCAACAGAATATTGAAGAAGATATTTTTTGAGCTTTCCAGATCATGGGCCCTAAGATAGTTTGAAGTTACTACTCTTGCTCCTTTGGAAAGAAACTTGGTCTAATCTATTGGAATTCTGCCACATAGAGCAGAAGCATGGAGCCTTAGCTGACAGTCACATGAACTGCTCGACATATGAGGAAGGACGTTTGGACCTCCCTGTGCAATGAATGAGCCCAGGCAAAACCACTAGAGGTAGCGTCCACCCAACCCATGGAAATGTAATAAATAATAAATCATCGTTTTAAACCAGTAAGTTTGGGGGTAAATCAGCAACTAACATCTGATCTATGTTTCTTATTAGTTGAGAAATTCAGAGAGAAGATTCAAATATACTTTAAAATTTTGAAAAATCAGATTGGGGAATGGGAGCTAAAAATGATAATGTTTAAACTTTTCAGCTATATGGTTCTCAAACTTTGTAGTACTACTTTTGAAACCTTGAGATCCTGAAAGTTGAACAGTTTTATGATGTCAAAAAGTAGGGCAGAGGCCATTTTTGGAAATAAATACCGTAGTAGTCCTATTCAGCAAGCCCGCTATCATTGTTATTGCAAAGCTACAACCAACAAAATTACAGGTAATATTTGTATTTTAGTAAAACTTGCCATGGTCCTACTAGCAACTGAAATAAAATTACTTTATACTGCATTAATATTTATTTTCAGTGTGAAAATTTTAGCACTTATATGATAGGGGTGTCAATGTATTTCAAACGTAGAAATGTCCCATATTGGTATCATCTGGCCATTATCCACTTAACAGTTATGTGTGTAATTGTTTTTAACAAATTATGAGGCCCATAAAATTAAATTAGCCAAGAGAAAACTAATAAAAGGCATACTTTTTTGTTTTACTATGAATCTGGACACAGACACATGTGGAGTCAGATTTACACTTATTAAATCAACTGATGAGATTTTAAAAAATCAAGAATAATATAGGTTTAATTTTAACTTTACTAATATGTGAGGCTTATAAAAAAAAACTTGTGATAATCTTAGGAAAAAAATCATTGATTTATGCCAATTAGGTAAAATGCAGCCCAGCATGTAGGTATTCCTTTCCCTTTACTCTGGTTTTGCGCAGTGCGTATAGAAATTACTCTTCTGTTTTCATTCCGTTAAGTTCTAAAGCAAGTTCAAGTTCCTTTCAGACTCTCAAATTCATTATACTGCTATACCTGTATCTTAAGTGTAAAGTCAGAAAGAAAGAAGGTGTACTGCTGAGTTTTGAATATAACGTTGCTATTTTTACTGTCATTTCAGGACTTTCAACTCAAGATAGGTTCTGAGATTGAACAGGAAAGAATAATGTGACCCTAAAAATTACTGCTATAGAAATGCAGAGTACTGGACTAGTTTTTGAGAGCGTTTGGACATCATATGTATCCTGGCTTGTCTTTATAGCTCATTGCTTCCATAATGGATCGAAAGCGAATCCCCACCATCTCTACTTGCGTTCATACATTTGCTCATGAGCTAAGTCATCTCAAAGCAGACTCTACTATTATTTTAAGATGCTAAATGCAAAATAAGCTACTTCAAAGGCTTTGTGACAGAAAATTTCACCTGCAGGTGACCAAAAATAATCAGGCTGACAAAACGTAACAAATGCCAGTTGAAGTTTAGATTGCAAAACCCGTAACTCTTTCTACCTGGGACCTAGAGATGCTAATAGTGTAGCAATCTTAGAGTGGCTCTTCCCGCAGAGATTTTAGCTTTTTCTTTTTTTCTTTCTTTTTTTTTCCCCCTGAAAGATACCTAGGGATTACTTGTCGGATTAGAATGAAACTGAGAAAATGCCTATGCTGCCATTTGACTTTTCAAAATAGAAACAGGTACGGCATTGCTGAGGGATTTAGGTATAGATCTTGACATTGTGTTTATTGTGGTTTTTAAAGATGGCATAAATGTTTTGTCAGCAGTCAAAATGCATTAAAATATTTTTGAAAAGTGGCTGGAAATCATTAGTTAAACCAGTGTATCAGCAGAGACTGAACACGGAGAGGAACAGTGAAGGAAAAAAACAGTAGAAACCCAGTGGGCTGCACTTCTGTTAGGGAAGCTTTTATCAGAGTTGCATGAGTCAGCCTTTTCTGCCCGACTGAAATCAATGTATTCAGTCTTTGTTACCTACCACAGGAAACAGTCTCAAGGAAACTACCTTGATGTTAAGTTCTCACATGCTGCAAGTTAATAAACCTTTAATTTAGGGTTGGCTTTTTAACAGCCACAAAGATGATGCCGCATAAAAGAAAGGCAGGGAATTGGGAAAGAAGAGAGAAAGGAGAGTAGAAAGAGAGGAGAGGAAGAAAACCTCTTAGGGTATTTTGCCTAAAGGCTCTTGACATCAGCAAAGTTCGACTTTGTAACTTGCTGTTTCCAGGCCCAATTGCACTATTTTTATAACTTTATTTCTGGACTTATTTAGCAGACAAGCAGAGGTGGCAGAAGATTCAGTTAGAGTTACTCTCCAGGGCATATCTGCCAGTATTTTCCTTTCCCAATACATCTTATTTTAAATGAAAGGAACTATGTAAGAATCGAAGCCCTATTTAGCAAAATAAAGTTCTTTCAATATGTTTCTCTGCAACAGTGTTCACTCCAACACCAGGATATAATCACCTGGGCCTAGGTAACTATACAGAGGTGTTGCAAGAAGCAAGCCTAACTTTCTTCCTGGTTTTCAGGTAAAAGGCATTAAAACACAGGTGAAACTAAAACTAAAATTGATTTTTAAATGTTTTTATTGATTTCAAAGAGAGAAAGGGAGAGGGGGAGAGAGAGAGAAACATCAATGATTGGCTGCCTCCTGCACGCACCCTACTGGGGATGGAGCCCGCAACCCCGGCATGTGCCCTGACCAGAATTGAACTGTGACCTCTTGGTTCATAGGTCGACAGAGCCACGCCAGCCAGGCTAAAATATTTTTAATACAAATCAATTCTGGTTTCCCAAAACCCCACTATATTCAGAGATCAATAAAGGAGAGCAAGAATATGTGTGTGTCTATTTTTTCAATCCATGTTTTATTCCCTTTGTGGCTTTGTTGGAGAAATATGATTTAAAACAAAATCTCCCAATCCAGATCCTCTTCACAAATGCAGTACTGAAATAGCTTATTATTGAATAAACATTAAACCAGAATGTGATGTGCATAACAGGCCAGTTCCCTAGGAGATTGCAGAAAACCTTACCCTTTTATATAGCCAGGCAGACACAATCCATTACATACAGGTTCTCAAGATAAATAATAACTCATCAAGTAAGAGGAGTGACACTACCATTCGTCATGCACAGTTCATCCTAGACCCCCTGCTAACTGTAGTGATCAATACATTAGCTAACTGGCTTAATCCAGAGGAAAAACAAACCTCTCATAAATTATGACAGGAGGTAGTCTTGAAACGTGGGGCAAATTAAGGCTCCTACCCTCCCACAGAATCCAAAAGGTAGGGCTGCTCTCTTCCTCGGTGTTGACATTTCAAAGGGGTGGCTCCCAGGTTCTTGAGAAAGACATTTCTGGGTCTTAAAGCTGACAAAAGTCCTCTCCAGCTTTAACAAGAATATCTCAAAAGGAGAAAGCACTACAGTTATAAATATTCTAAAGTAAATGCTCTAAAATAAGGGAGAGAAGTCTCGTCTCTTCCCTTATTTTCAATCAGGAGAGTTAAGCCTTTTTACATTTAAAAAAAAATTTATTAAATTTATTGGGGGCCCATTGATTCATCAGATTACAGAGCTTTCAGGCGCACAGCTTTGGGGCCTTCCACCCGCACGCTGTATGGTGTGCCCCCCACCCAGAGTTCACTCCCCTCCTGTCACCATGTAGTTGACCCCCACCCTCCGGTAACCACCGCTCTGTTGTGTCGAGGACTTAGTTTTCTCGTCTGTATGTACGTTTTGTATGCTTGTTTCTTTTTGTTTTATATCCCAGGTGAGTAAAACCTTTCTGCTACAGTGCCCATCCTTCTCAGTCTAACAGTTCACTTGGCACAGCGCTCGAGAGTCACCCGGGTGGCGCAAACGGCAGCGTCCCATTTTCTCTGATGGTTCAACGCTGTTCCGTTGCATGCAGGCGCCGCATCTCACCCAGCCGCCCGGGGAGGCACACGGAGGTGGTTTTCATGTTTCGGTTATTGTGAATAAGCTGCAATAAATTTAGAGGCTCTTTTCTTAATTTTTGGAGGAACCTCCATCTGTTTTCCATCGTGGCTTCACCAATTTACACTCCAAATGGAAGAGTGCGAGAGTTCCCTGTTCTCAACACCCCCTAGCACATTGTATTTCTTGTCTTATTGATAACAGCCTTTCCAGCAGGCGTGAGGGGCGGTGTCGCCGTGGTTTGGATTTGCATTTCACTTCAGTGATGTTGAGCATCTTTTCATCTATCTGTTGGCCGTCTGTATGTCTTCCTTTGGAAAGCGTTAATTCAGATCCTTTGTCCACTTTTTAAAATGTGGGCGTTTATTTCCTCGATTGTCAGTAATTAGCACGGCTCCACTTCCCTTCCTCGCCCAGACGGCCGGGCGCGCTGGCCTAGGCCTCCGGGGCCTAACTGGAAGCGAAGCCGGCATTGACTTGCACTGGAACAGGAATTAGAGTATGAATAGATCGTTTCATACTAACCTGTAAGAAGCTTAACAATTTTCTTCCATTATTGAATAATCTGGCATAAAATATCTGAAGCTGACGAGATGATAAAGCAACATATGTAGTCCAGAGGTAAAAGCTGTCCCCAAAGTCTTTATTCTTGACAGTTTAGTGTGAAATGATTTAGTATCACAAAGAGAAAAACATACCAACAAAGTGGAGGGGTAGCCCCAGTTTAGCAGACAAAATCTGACATGGACAGTGTTTCATATTTTGAACAATAGGTACAAATTAAATCACAGTAATAGCTCCATTCACCATTGAAAATAGTAGAAAATAGAAAATCTTTGGCCACAGAAAAGGACATACTTTAAAAATATAAAATTTAAAACAAAGACTTGAAAGGGAAACCTTCCTTAAAGCGCTATCTGAAAAAGAAATATCTGGGAGATGTTGTATTTTATACAATGAAGATTTATGTTACATGAGGACAGACACTTCTAACACGTATACATTTATCAAAATTTGCTTTTAAAGGCCAATTAGGTGTATTAGCTTTATTACTCAAATCAATGTCCAAAACATAAAATTCATTACCAGTAACAGAATAGAATTTATATACTCTGTTAATATACAGTTAAAAAGCTATATGTCCATGGTTTGAGGGGTAAAGTTATGGAATTCTGATCATAATTCTTTTCCAGTCATCTACAGAGGATATTTAAAATCCTCCCTACTTATAAAATTCTTCACTTCTGCTAACACTTATAATTTTATCAAAGTAGGTAAGGCTATTCATAAAACTATGCCGAGGACCAGAAATTCCCTTTGCTGTGATTACTTTGTTTCAAAATCCATTACTTGGCCAACAGACCTCTGAAACAGTTTTACTAGGATTGTATGGTATCAAAAGCTGTATCCCTTATTCACCAAATAATGGATTTTTTTTTTTAACTTTCTTGGCCCCAGACAGAAGCATCTTCACTTTGATTAAAATTGAACAAAGTCCTAAATAGTCTCCTCTCCTTTCAGACATTTTTCTTTGTATTTGTCATTTCCAAGATCACTGCTATTTGCATACACTTATAAAGCCCTATTCTGAATAAATAAATAGAAATTTTCATTACAAGAGAGATTTCCAATTCATGATGGGTGAAACAAACATAAAAACCCTTTGTGATATACTTCAAGTTTTTGTGCTTACTATATTCAGAATTTTAAAAAAACAAACCTGAAACAAATAAAAGGAAAATTAATTTTTAAAAAGTAAAGGAAAATATATGAGGACTTCCCTAACTGTGTGGTGCTTTCTTATAGCAGTGAAAGGAAATAAATAGATTGTGGTTTGGTTTATGTACGGTGAATGGCAATGAAGATGGGAATGATACTGTATGTTCTTCATGAGTTTCTTACAAGGGTCCGAAAAGAGAGCTGAATATAATAAATCCAGCGTATCTACTCAGAAGTTAGTGATTATCTCACAATCTAGGTATTGCTGTAAAGACATAGTTATGATACATTGCAGGGACTTATGCTAAAATCACCTAAATTGGTAACAGGCATATTATGTTCTCAAAATTGTGCCTCTCTGACAATCCAGTGAGCAAGTAAAAAGATCTACAGTAGATAAAAAAAATACACTGTACTCAAGGTATTATGCAGTTACAGGAAGGAACACGTGTTGCCTGTCAAGAAAACATAAACATTTTCAAATCCAATTGAGTCAAGTCCTTGGATTATTTTACCATCAATACGACCTATGCCCTTTAATGAATGATGTTACCTTCAAATAGTAATGACTTAATTTGTATGTATCTATGTAAAACATACTGACTTAAGTAAATTAGTACTTGGCAATGGTCTCAACTTTGATGTTTATTATTTGGTTTTGGTTTTGATTTTTATACTATGTAGAGGAGCCTAGTATGGTGGCTAGATTCCAAAGAATGCCATCAAATAAATTATGCCTACTTACATTTTCCTCACTTGGTCACATCCTATAGCAAACCTGAGATGGTTCTACTATATTTTAATTACCAAATTGGCTGTAAACTAATTGTGTCAGTTCCAAGCTTTAAAATGATTTCCATTTTTGTACCTTTAGGATCCCTGAGCCCCACGTAAGAAGTCTGACTACCCTGAAGACACCATATTGTAAGGAAGCCCAAATAACCCATGTGAAGATAAAATGTAGAGAGAGAGATTGAGATGCCCAGCCAGCCCTCATCGTTCTAGCTGTCTCAACGGAGTCATCTTGCCGGTGAGTAAAAAACAAACTTAGAGCTGATCAAGAAATGTTGCCATGAGGGGCCTTTCTGTTATCTATTGCTCTATGACAGATCACTCCACAGCCTAGTGGTTCAGTACCACACAATTTCATTTTCTCTTACAACTTTATGGGTTTATTTGGCAGCTGAGCAGTTCATGCTTGGCATCTTACGTGTCATTGCTGTCAGATGGTAGTTTGTGCCAGTGTCATTTGAAAGCCCAGTTGGGCTGGACATCCATAATGAAGGGCTGAAACATTCTAAAATCACATCAAGTTAAATCACTTAGTGTTTCTGCTTATTTGGTATATGTGTGTATGTTTGTGCACTTATTTATTTTTGTATCTATAAACTAGTGTGACAGCTTTTCTTTCCAACATTATCAGTTTTCCTGTGAAGTAGAAGCCACCTGAGTTTACTTCCTTAATTATATCATTGATATTTGAACATAATATCGAAGTAGACAACCCACTCAAGCTCACATGCCACTATTGTAAATATTAGTGCATCTTATGAAGTAATTACTTTGCCGAAGTTCCCCTTAGAATTTCATAATTTTTACAATTTGAAGGAAGTTGGCTTAGACCCATTCCCTGTGTCTTTAAAGAGTTGTAATCACCCTAATTATCTGCTCCAATGTAATGTTAAAATGTTTTTAATGCTCTACTTTATCTCTGGAGGAATGTACTTGCTAAGAAGTGGCCATCTGTTTTTTATTTGAACACTCACTATAGGTTAAAAATCCACTTGTGTGTTTAGTGCTATCAGAATCATCCACACAATCTTCCTATTTTAGGGGCAAATATTCTGCAGGTCGCTATAGGAGGTATCAAAGTAAGAGCCACAGTGCAGAGAAAGACCCAGATTTCACCATCTTCTCTCCCCTGTCTACCCAGAGAACATAGAGACTCTTATATTCTTTTTTCACTATTTTTTTTTCTGTTCTGAACTTTCAATTGTCTTTGCAATCCTCCTTAATTCTCTTCAGTTCTTTGTTAATGTAGATATTTTTACAAAGGATTATGCAAGTATTGCAGTTTCAGAAAAGGAAAGTATTAAAATTACTGGAGTAAAGAGGTTGAATGTCACAGCAACATCATATTTGTATTAATTTGAAGCAATGGAGAGGACATCCAAGTTGGACTTAAAGTTACACAGAATATCAACCAGAACTATCAATAAGCCTGAGATTTAGGAGAGATGGTTCTTGACTTATACTAATAAGGTCAAGCAACACGAAGCGTGAAAAGGGCAAAAAAATGGGATGTCTCCCTTCAGTTTCACATAGAGCTCCAGCGTTGGTGGGAAAGGATTCTTTACTCTTGACCCTGGGTATAAGGCATCTTCCATTTCTCCTTTTACAAGGGAAGGCTTTCTAGGCCTAGGCCAGCTAATCAGTGAGACTGGAAGAAAGGGAGCAAAGAATGTTATCTCTTTCTTATTACATTGCTTAAAAACTAGCCTATTAAGTCAATGGCTAGGCTCCAACCCATTTTGATTAACAGATTTGGTCCTCTGATTTTTTAAATTGTAATTTTATAAAATAAATTTGAATAGTGTGATTATGAAAACACTAAATCATATGAATTAAACCTAGTTGAATATATTTGTATCTACATTTCAAAAGAAATCAACAACAGTATTATTCCATAAGAGACAAAAAAACACATACGCAAAAAAACACAGAACACTGGAGAATTTCCTTTAAGCTGTGATAAACTCAAATGTTTGTTTTCATAAATTGTAAATTATTTAAAATTGCCCAATGAAACACTAAATAAATAAATGAAGTCCCAAATTAATTCAGTAGTCACTAATTATCTTTTAGGGTCATGGAATTTTTCTAAACATTGGGCATCAAATTAGGGAAATACACAAAAAGACTATTCTCATAGAGCATAGTAGGGACAATAAATAAATTAATATATACATACGACAGATGGAAAGTATTATGGGGGAAAATCGGGCACAATAAGAAAACTAGTGTGTGGCAAGGATGCAGTCGTGTGGCAATGGAGGCTGCAGATTGATCGATGCTGCTTAAGGATTGCTTCTGTGACAAACTGTCATTTGAGGATTAACACGGAGGCTGAGAGAGTGAGCCGTGTGGATATTTGGGGGATGAGCCCTGCAGACTGAGGTGACAGGGTGAAGGCCTGGGGTGGGAGTTCAGCTAGAATCCAAATCCAGCAGGGAGACCAGCCTATGCAGAGAGCAGGAAGCATAAGACAGAGCAGAAAACAAGGTCTGGAAGGTAAGGGGGATGCTGGGTCCTGAGAGCACTGGAGGTTACTTCATTGCAGGGGCGTCGGGAAGCCTTCCCAGTGAGCAAGGACCTGACGGCCAGAGGGTCAGTCTGGCTGCTGGAAGTAAAATAACTATCATTACAAATTCTGTATTGTAAGTTTGCTCGCAGATCTATTATATATTTTACAACTTTGTATTTTAACTGAAAAACTTTCAATATTATTATGACCCATGAAGTTTTTAAAAATCTAAATTCTGCTGAGAAAAGTAGAAATTGTTTTAACAGCACTTCAAAAAAATAGTTTAATTTCATAAACAATATTCCAGGCAAGATGATAAATGCAGACAGCGTAACAATGACACATGCTTTTGAGTGAACTCTCAGCATTTCTAAGCACTGTTTTCCTCTCCACTCGCATATCCTCTGTGGTTGAAGTCATGATGAAAGTCTGACTTCATTTTGGGGGTGAGAAAAGAGAGCATACTTGTCACTGAGATATATGAACTTGTACAAATCATTTCTGCAATGGAAACAATACCATATTAACTCAATGACTAGTGATTAAATGAAGTTCATAGGTAGAGGGATTTTTTGCCTAAAACCTTTAAAAGATAATCTTGACTGAGTTCGTGAATAACTACCTGGACCCTTCCCTTAATCGGGGTTGTAGTGGATCAATGCCACATGCTGCTTTTGTATCAATTGTATGAAACTGTTAGGTGAGTCAATGTTTTACAGAATACTTTCTGCAAAAAATACATCACAATAATGAAATATTCAGTTTTACTGTTTTTAAATATAGGCTAAGTAATCTAATACTTTACTTTTTAGTTCAGGTTTCTTGAACACACACTTTTCCAAACCGAGGGCTTTCAAGTGCTATTTCTTCACTATTTTCGCGTCCCTTCTTCCAGTTGCTGTCATCTTTCTGGCCTTCCAAGCCTCAGTAGAAGGAGCACCTTGTAGAGGTCCTGGCTGAACAGGTCATTTACAATGGCTCCCTCTGTTCACACCGCTCTTTCACCCGGAGTACGTAATTGCCTTTGTACTCATTGTTAAGATTTTGTTTGTAATACCTTAAACAGCTTTGCCCGTGTGCTCTAGGCTCCATCCCTGTGTGCTTTGTTCGGCATTAACAATTCCTAGCTTTCAGTGGATACTCAATATATGAATAAAAGAATTAATCATTATCCAAATCCGTTTATGCCCACATGTATGCATAAATTCAAACCGAAGAACCATAATTGGGATATAAATGCATATATCACTTTGATATTCTATAAGGAGCTGGACAGAGGGTCAATGGCGGGGGGGGGGGGGAGGGAGGTGGCATCTGTAATACTTTCAACAGTAAAGATAAATTTGAAAAAATCATAAAAATAAATAAAATCAATGAATATATATATATATATATATGTGTGTGTGTGTATATATATATGTGCATAACCCTCGTTAAAGGAACCAGATGGAAATATGTGATACCTTCATAATCAGAGCCATTTTACAGGAGTGCAAATTACTTCTTCACTTAGTCATGTTATGACAAAATCCATTATAATGATGGATACGCCCAAGGACATTATTAATATTGAAACAAAATTTAAAGAAACTAGTTGTTTCAAGTTTGTCTCACAGAATTTTCTTAGTATAATTGTGGGTAATATGCTAAGAAAAGTGGATTTTATATGAAGATAGATATAGATTTCACTTTAAAAAACCTGTAGATTACAAGTATGATTAATGAGCATGACTATTTTAATGGAAAAACAAATTACTGGGGAAAATGATTAATAGTAAAGTATTTATGATAATTAAACTACAGCCCTGACATTGATAGACTATATATAAGCTTCCTTGCATAAGTAACGGAGAATCCATTTGTGTGTAGCAGAAAGGGTGTAAAGGGCTTGTAGGGCATGGCATGTGTCTGCTTGGGCATACAACTAATTTGGTTGATTTGTTACCTTGCTTAGTGTACTCATAAGTGATGAGGTAAAGAAACATTACATAAGGATGATATATAATACCTGAATGCTTTATATAGTGTGTTCAAAGAACCCCAATGATTTCAGTGGAAAACATGTATGAGAAATTTCATTGGAACTGGTACGTTTTTTTAAAAAACAGTACCCATCATTACCTCATGCAGGCAAGTTATATAAAATCTCGCAGTCTACCTTAAGCACACTGTACCTGTTTCCTTTTTATAAAACGGATTAAGAATAGTACTCAGAAATAGTGTCTCTCTTCAGATGACGATAAGGAATATCTGGGAAAAAGCAGCTGTAACACTCAGTGTGATGTTTCACAAATAATCATCACTCAGAGTATTTGCTGTTGTGACCATAATGCAATTCTGAACCTTAAGCATTTCACAGTCTGGTCCTTTGATCCCTGAATATTTTTTAATGAGGCATTAATTTATGGAGTTTGAAATTGTGATTCAAAGGGATTTGGGCTGAACACTCTCTGGGGATACATAGGAAGGAGAGAAAGGGAGAGGGAGAAGTTCATCTCATCTGAAACTGTAGCAGCCCAACTTTGATGAGCTCTACATGTTGTGCCTCTAAGATTTTATTTGGAAGTGGAATTCCACAGCTAAAATATATTTTGTAACCTACTGCTGCTCTAAGATATCATCTTTATAGGTCTAGGTAAATCACGAATGGTCCACCTAAAATAAAACAAAACTTATAGCGAGGGTGCTGTGCTTGTTCCAGAGGACTGAACAAAGAGCGTAGGTGAGGAATGGCATACGTCGCGTTGCTCCGGGAAAGCAATTTATAGGCTCCACTCTACTGGGCGTATTTCAGCTGTGTCACTTTTATAGAGAGAAGACAACATTGTTGTATTAGAATGCCATTAACTGTATCAAATGTCATATGTTTAAAGACCTGAGGATGCATATCTTCTTTTTCACTGTAAAAGCATTTTATTTCTTTCTCAGTGTAATCAGAACACTGACAGATAATATAGCAATTTATGAACTGTGGACAAAAGGAAAGCATAAAAGCACAATCATATTAGGATTCCAGCTATGCTTATCTTGTTATCTCAGCCAGAGATTTGAAGATGTTTATGTACAGAGAATGTTAACTGTTTTCAAAAGATCATTTTAAAATATTTCAAATGGGAATTTAATAATGTGTGTGTGTAGAATACAGACACAGTCCTGAAAAAAAGCCTAGTACTTTCCCAAACATTTGTATAAATATAATCTCTAATATCCATCTCTTTTTGTGATTCTCAATTGCTGAATTTTGAAAGAAGATCTACTTTTTCTGACCATCCTCTACAAAGTAACTGTTAATGTTTGCAAGAGGGGGGAAAAAGGCATCTGGAAGTGTCAAAGCCTATGAATAACATGGAAATTTTCATTAAACTTAGAAAATAGTTATTTTGATTACAGGTATCTAATCAGGTGCATTTCCCCTGAATTTATTAACTAATTTTAGATTTTTTTATTGTTGACACTGTTACAGATGTTACCCACCTTCCCCCCCTCTGACCGCCTCCACTCAGGCCCCTCTCCCGGCCTTCACCACGTTGGTGCCTGTGACCAGGACCTATGCGTGTATGCATCTGTCTCATCCAGGGTCCCCCAGCCACCTCCCCTCTGAGAGCGGTCGGTCTGTTCTGCGTATCTATGCCTCTGGTCCTATTTTGTCAGTTTGTTTTGCTCATTAAATTCCACATACACGTGAGATCCTATGGCACTTGTCTTTCTCTGACTGCTTTATTTTGCTTAGCACAACAATCTCCAGGCCCATCCATGCTGTTGCAAAGGGTAAGCGTTCCTTTTGTTTCCGGCTGGTAGGATGCCACTGTGTAAACGTACAGCGGTTTTTTATTTCACTCATCATACTGATGGGCACTCGGGCTGTTTCCAGGGTTGGCTGTTGTAAGAAGTTGGCTGCTATGAGCATAGTGGTGCATATATTCATTCTGATTGGTGTTTTGGGGTTAAGATTTATTCTCAGAAGTGGGATTGCTGGATCAGAAGGCAGTTCCATTTTTTATTTTTATTTACTTTTTTAGGAAACTCCATACTTTTTTGCACAGCGGATGCACTCGCCTGCATTCCCACCAACAGTGCACTAGGGCTCCCTTTTCTCTACACCCTCAGCAAGCCAGCATTTGTGGTTTGTGGATTTGTTGATGGAGCCATTCTGGGAGGTGTGAAGTGATACCTCATTGTGGTTTTAATTTGCATCTCTCCGATGATTAGTGACGTCGAGCATTTTTTTTATATGTCTCTTGGCCACCTGTATGTCCTCTTTGGACATCCCTGTAACTCTGACTTTCTGCATCCGCCTTCCACATTTAAGGACCATGGTGATTACAGTGGGTCCACCTGAATAATACAGTATATTCTTCCTAATTTAACATTAGCTGATTAGCAACCTTAATTGCATCTGAAAATATACAAAAAAATTGAAGAATATAGTCTTAAAGAAACAGTTATGCATTGCTGGCATTAACCTAAATTGATAGAAGCACTTTGGAAGACAATTTGCCTTCTATGTTTTTTTGAGATTTGTCTACCCTCTGATTTATTAATTCCATTTTGAGGTATCTAGTAAGCAACATTTTACACATGTGTACCAGGACACATGTATAAAAATGTACAAAGCATCTTTAAAAATTTTACTATTTCTTTACAGAAAAACACCAAGATACACTAACAATTGAGTGTATAAATATACTGTACAGTTGGGATCCTACAGTTGCCTTTATTAGCACAGATGAATATTAGACTAACTGTAGTAAGCTACAGAATATTACATGTAGTAAAATGTAAGTATATAAAGAAAATATCTAAGAATATTACATGTTTTATAAAAGCAGCCAAAAAGAAAGAAACAAACAATATCAGAGTTTTACATAACTTTTTCTAATAAAACTTTCTAATATGGATTTTCTGTCATATAAAAAAATTAGTTCTTCATTGTTCCACCTAAAGATTGTAATAAAAAATTTACGTTGAATATTTTATGAAGTATTTGAAAAACCTATAACTGATCGAAAGTTTTGTAATGTTCTTAGTATATTATTAAAATCCAATTTAACAGAGTAAAATACTGGCTCAGTTAAAACTGAATCTGGTCAGTTACAACTCAAGGTATTTCGATTCGGTAGATTTAATGTAAATTGTGCTATTAACATATTTGGGACCAAAAAACAATATAAATCATGAATGTAAATATAGTATTTAAAATTACAACTACAACTATAAAAAGCTTGTAAAAGGAAGAGTTACTATTTAAAAATACATGAACAAAGATTAAGACTGAGAAAGCATTTTAGGTAGCAAGCAGAAAATGGCTATATAGGTGAAAATCATGAATAGATATTAAATATTCTTATTTGAGAGTTTTTACCTTTAAGTGGGAGAGGAAAAAAAATACATATATATTATTGCCAGAAAATAAAAAGGTGTATGTTCACATTGGTAATTTATTAAACCATTTACTGAATTTAACACATTTTGAACACTATGGAAGGGAATAGGTTCCAATAACATATATAAATACACGGTTAAACACTGATAACACACCATTTTGAACAGTGTTGTTGAAACAAGTATCTTATATAATATGGTATATTATAGAGTGTAGAAAATATTTGAGGTATTTTGGTTACCTGTAAAGAATGTGTACCAAGTCAATGAATTTCAAGTTATTTTTAGCCATGGGCTTCTTCCTTGACGTTAATTCTTATGTAAGAATGAAATATAGAGAGAGAGCTTATCTGAGTGAAGTGTAGATGGAGATGGGAGAGGCATTTCCAGCCCACTGCCCATCCTCTATTCCCAATGCATCATCAAATTCCCTGAGTTAGAGATTCATGTTTCAGGGGTGGTTTTTCCAGAAAAACTTTAACATCACTAGACTATAGGGTTTGTATAGTTCTTTCCTAATCTAAATGTCTATGAATTAGAAAAAGATGAGCCCTTTTAGTTTAGAAAATTTTTCTTCTTAATGTCCCTAATCTCCCCATTTATTAAATGAAAATGGTTTTTAAATATAATTAAATCATTTTATATATTGAGCAAATTATAATCTTCAAAATATAGGCAAAAAAGGGGCTCAAAATATAAAGTAAGCTTCCCCAAATCCTTTATCCAATGAGTTTGCAGTCAGAGTTAAAAATAAACTGTATTTCTAAAACCTGGTCTCTTTTTATCATCCTCCCCTAGGCAATAAATCAAGGAAAAAAACAAAGGTTTTCTTGACCCTAAATCATTGAGGAGTGAATTTGCAATACTAATATTTTACATTTTTTGGCTTATAACATTGTTCCCTTGATAAAAATCAAATATCCCCTGCCCCCTCCTGAACATTAACACACTGTTACCATTATTAATCATTCCTTAGGGTAAGTTAATTAATAAAAGTATTTTTAAAGCTTAACTTTGGATGGCCTTTATAGGGAAGTGAAAATATCTTGATTCAGGAGATAGGATAACCAAGCACAGAATATTACCAGAGACAGTTTCCAATTGTTCTTAAAAGCTTAGGCCTTAGGTCATACAGATATGTGTTCATTTTCCTGATACAACCACTTACTGTGTGACATTAGAAAAGCCACCTAAACTTTCCAGACCACAATATCTTCATCTATAAAAGGGGGTAAGTAATTGCAGCTATTTCACAGGCTGTTTTAAGGAATAAAGATAGAAAAATTATATAGAGTTAAATTCATATCTATTAACTAATAAACAGTAACTATTGATACTATGGGCTCACCATGCAAGGAAGGAAAGAATGTGAAATTAGGGAAGAAAATGGAAATACAAACCTAATTAACTCCAAATCAGGAGGCACAAGACAGAGCTCCATTAACAGCTCTCTGTAAACTAGTGTGCGGATAATTTTAACCTCTCTGCATCTCATTTGTAGAACCAAGGAGAAATATAATGGGTGGATAATGATTTCTAAGTGTCCTTTCATTTCAAATGTTCAGTGATTTTCGTAATTGTGCTTGTACTTTCTCTAACTACTGTAACCCGAAAACAACTTTTGTACATAGTGAATTTCGAGGCCTAAGAAGCCCCTTTCTCTGGAAGGTTTCACAATCTTAAAAGAGTAGATGTGCTGGGTGGTGGGACAGAGAGCAGGAAGGTCTTAGAGAATCTACACTGCTAACTGCCACACTGGTAAGTGTGAAGAAAATCACACTTTTGTGGCCACATTTTCTTCTTAATTCTTATGTTAGCAGGCTTCAAAACCCTCGTGAGTGGGAAAACTTGTTTTAGAAACACTTTGTAGTCCTTGGATCAGATGAGGCAATAATTTGTCACTCAGTCTAATTGGAGGAAGTCGTTGTGATAAGGCGAAAGGAGGAGGGGAAGAGTTTCTTTCTGGGGGTTCCCACTGCCTTAGAATTGCAGCCCGGCCTCATGAGCAGCAGTGGAGCGGGGCTCTTGCTCTGAGCCGTGCGGTCCTGTTGGGCTGACTGGGGGGCTGAGGAGCCTCCCAGCGCCCTCCTCACGCAGCCCCGTCTAGTTCTGCTGCTGCCATGGGGGGGGGGGGGACCCCTTTCCTGAACCGAGGACTGCGGCCTCCCTGCGAGCACATGAGCCGCCTTGGGATTTTAGATGAGCATGAGAAGTGCAAACTCTCCCGATGTTGACCCAAAGTCGCGTCATTTTCAGAAGCTTCAGCTCTGCCTTCAGCTCTGACACTAACCACTTTTCAACAGTTCTAAGTGGGATGAGCCCACTCTTGCTCTCCCAGTAATGGCTGGTTAGAGAATGAAATGATCACAATCAGAAACAGCATAACAATTTCTGGCTGGTACAGACGCACCACTTTTCCCCCCCCTCTACTTTCTCTTCTAGTAACTTTTATATTATAATGAGAGATAATTACATATCCTCAAATAAGTCCCTGGGAAACTAAAAATAGTATTTTATTTCCTTGTCAGCTCCAGGAACTAATGCCCAATAAGGCACTTTATAGCACACATTAAACAAGCTAACACATATTTGTAAGAATCAATCTGTCTGCCATCAACCATCTATCTTTCTTCACATATATATATATATACACGCAAAAGAGTAAAGTTTTAAAGTAAAACAAAAACACAGAAGCCAATTTCTGTAAAGTTACTTCCTACTGTACAGGGTTTCTCAGCAGTTTTAAAGAGTTATTTGTGCTACTCACTCCATGAGACGTATTTTTTTATCCTCAGTGCAGAAATATGAATGATAGCCATGGAAAAGTGTTGGGCATACACTGAATATTTAAAGATCAGACCCGGTTGTCACCAAGTGTCGATATTTCAATTATATCTGCTATCATTATCTTGACCAGCTCCCAGGAGAAAGCAGCTCTACTGCTGCGTATCTAAACACCACTGAAATTTGTAAAGTGAACATGGATATTGATTTTTAAATGAAACATCAATGTCATGTACTGGTTCCTCAGAAATGTCTAGCACTGGGAAAATAGTTCAACAGCAAAGAGGAAAAAACTGAATTTACCAGCTATCCTTGCTCTGCCCCCATGATTTTTGTTAATGTGTTGGCAGTATTTTTCCAACTTAGTACTTGTTTTTCAAATTTCTTTATGGTATCGTACAGAAATTCATAATTTAAGCTTCACTATTTTTCTGTTCATGAACATAAGAACTTTGTTTTTTTCTGAGGTTCATTTCTGCCATTTTGTGCATTTTATACCTTTCATTATTGTACCAGATAGTTAATATTTTGTCTTGCTTTTTTTAAAAAAATCCAAGTTTATAAAGTCTTGTATCCTCTAGCTCAGTTATAGTTTTTTTTATAATGAAAGTTTTAAATTAAACTATAATACGATTTCTTTCTTTCTGTGTAGTTTCTGGACTCTGTAACATTATTTTCTTGTTTCATTACTGACTCTTAATTTACATTTATAGTTTTTTATATCCAATATGTCAAGTACTTTTTTTCCCCCCGCAAAAAATATCTTGGTATTTTACACAGTAATTCTTACAAATGACCTCTAGGATTCATTTGTCTAGTTTGTAACAAAACAAAGCAAACATTTTCTTCTTTATATGAAATCTAAACACTTAAGTTTACATTGACAAACTCTAAATCGTTTTAGAGTTTAAGTGCATATGATCTCATTGCAAAAGTTTAATAGGAAAATATGAAATTTGTATCTATTGTGTGTCTCCACTACACAAGTTATCACCTTTTTAAAATTTGAGCTAAAAGGTCCATTTGTTTTAAAGCTGCAGAAGTTCAAAATTATAAATATCCTTCCATTGTTGAACATTTAGAGGACAACGTTAGAGGCCTATAGGAAAGCAGGGTGAGGCCAGGCCAAGTGACCACTGAGTATCCCTCCCTGTCCCCACCTCCCTGCCTAGGACAACTGTGAGCTCTCCCAAAAGGAATGATGGGACCAAAGCCAGCACTAGGCAGGAGCAAGAGAAAAAGGACTTTGGAGGTTGTAGTGACCTCCTGGCCTTCAAGGGCACTGTGGCCCACCAGGATGATATCCCTTGGGTTGAGGAAGGGAATCCAAAGGGGTCCAGCTCGGGCTGAGGACATGCTGGGCACCTGGTGCTGCGAGCCTTTTGAACTGGAGGTTCTGGGGCTGCCCGCAAACCTGTTAAAAGCAAACTGCCCAGATCCCAGTGGCCACAAGAAGAGGTGCTGATTCTTGTTCTCAAAGGGCGGCCAGTTCTGGCCCATGGACAATATGGGTATTCATGGTCTCTTCTAGAAGCTTTTTCTATGAAACCAGATTCATATCTTGAATAGAAATAATCTAGAAGGTGGAGAATATTTGTTGAGAAGCAGCCTCTGAAAGTATCTTCAAGCTGTGGCTATAGCTGAACAATGGTTCCATCACCCAGTTGGACATTTAATTAAATTTTCCTTATGTACTTTTAAAAAGACCTTTATTGAGGTATTTACATGACCCAAAATTCACCCACTTAAAGCATACAGTTCAGTGGCTTTTAGGATATTCACAACTATTACAATTTTAGAACATTTTCATCCCAAAAGAAACCTATAAACACATACTCTCTATCCCCTACCCACTCCATGCCTGGCTCCAGACAAAAACAAATCTATTTTTTTGTTTCCATAAATTTGGCTACTCTTGATTCCATATGAATGTTTAGGTGCTTTTATAGTTTAGTTATATTAATGTATGCATGGTACCCAATGACCATAAATTCAGGTTCTATAAACTTGTATCCTTGAATGGCGTCGTTTAAACATATATCTGAGCCATTATAAAATATCGATACTTTTCATTTACGAAAATGGAGATTTTGTGACCTGCTCTTAAATATAATAAGCTACTAAGTAAAGTTATATACACAACATCAGGTATTTATGAATTTTCCCAGGGCTTTATTTATGGAGATTGTTTTAAGACTATGCCTGCTTTCATCAGCTCCTAAATATTCCTGGAGTATGCCTTTTTATTAGCCTGGGTGTGCTAGTGTATGCAAAGTAGTTTTAAGGTTAGGCAAAGGAAAGTGTAATTACAAATATAAATCTCTCCCAAACACTCAAGACACCCTGCACACACACGCTTCAGTTTTCCAAAAAGTCACAGCATCAATTAAAACCATTACCCTTAAGCCTATTCACCGTGATGCAGCAGTGAGGCCAGAGCCCATACTTCCTTCACAACGTTAAGTGAATTTTGCTTCCGAAGCAGTCAGGAGAGATGCTTCCACATGAGGAAAATATAAATTATGTTACACGAGCTTCGATTTGTGAACCTGGAGCAGAGCTCCTTTCTGTGACCGTATTTTCACTTGTGTCCCTTCTAAGGGCCCTGGGATCCGCACTGCGCCCATTCTCTCCATGCTCATCACTGAGGTCCACGCTGGCCTTGGGGCTCATTTTGACTGTTCAACTGCCCTGTGCGTTGCTAAATACTCAGCGTCCCTGGCTTCAGATCACTGAACGCTCTTGCCCCTTTCGCTCATGTCAGCAGCCCAAAGCATGACTTGACCCACTTCCAGACTCGGCCGCGGGAACCTTCCGCTCTCCCGGCCTCAGCTGAAGATCAGAGCCAGGGGACAGCCTCAGCAGCAGTCTTTCAGTTACTGCTTCCCTTCACGTTCCTGCGTCCCACGCGCGAAACGAGTAATTCCTTAGAAAGCCTCGGCTTCTGTTCTTAGTACCCAGGTTTTACCTCCCACTGTAGCTGGGCGTCTTCTGTCACTTTCGGGGTGCTCTTGGCCCTTGTCTCTTCAGATACTCGGCGCAGTTTTCTTTCTCTCCTGGTTCTAAGCTGCTAACCACTCCCAGGTTACAGAGTTTGATGTTGTGGACAACACCTGGATGCTCTTTGATTTTTTTTACTCTTTTATTTTTCAGTCTGGCCAATTTGTACTGATTCCAAGTCCACGGGTCCTTTTCCTGGCTCTGCCAAGTCTCCTGTTGAACCAGTAAAAGGCTTTCCTTTCTCTTGCAGTGGTTTTCCTTTGTCACATTTTCATCCGATTCTTTTCAGAGCTTCCCTCGTCCTGCTGTCCTTGCATGTTGTCCACTTTCTGGTGGTTTGTTTTGAGTATGAGTTGATATTTTTTTTGGTGTCTCTCGATTTTTTAGTGAACGCGGGCATGCCTCGGACAGGAATGGCAAGGTAAATAGCATGCAGGAGGCATGCCTCGCCCTGCTAAACCATCCAGTGTGCAGGGCAGGGCCCCGGCTCAGGAGCTGAGATGGGGTTTGGGCTCATCGCTATGGTTACCTTCTTTACATTACTCTCCAATTACCTTTTCCTGAGGATGGAGCGGGCTCGCTGAAGAATTTTACTCAATATTCCTGCTCGCCTTTGGCTTTAAGCCTAACCTGTGTGCCTTTCCCCAGAGCGCCTCTGCGGGTCACTGTCCCTTCTCCAGTTGGAAACTGCCCTTTGCAGGTTCCCCTCGCTTGCTCGCCTGGCTCTTGTCCCATTTCTTCCTGGCTCTGCTTCAGGAATTGGGCTTTCTCACTGACACTTCCCCCTCCCCACTGGCAGGAGGTCTCTACTAATGTTGAAATAGGATCCTAAACCTGCCACCACTTTTGATCTCCTCCCTCAGGGTTTTTCTTCCCCCTTCCTTTAACTTACAGTTGGTGCCAGCACAAGGGTTCTGATACCCTCCCTCTGGCAGCCCAGCGCTTTCACCGCTTCGCGGAGAGGGGCCTGAGTGTGGCTTGGGGCTCTCTCCTTTGGGTGCTGCTTCCCTCCTCCAAGCCTAACTCACCAACAAAGGTTTTTTCCTGATTTCCAGTTTTGTCCCAAATATTCTTGTGAGTTCCTGCTGGAGGCCCGTAGAGAAAATGCTGTGCTTATGTTTGAACCTGCTACGTATCAGTGGCTCTCGGGGTTGTGTACTTTCACTCAGCCTTTACTAATTTATTAAACATTTCATCTAAATTTGACTTACTGGCTGTGTCTTTTCCTCCTATGGTCTGACTCCAGTGAGCCCGTGCGCACGTCCTGTCTTTGGTGGCACTTGTCTTTCCTTAGACATCGGTCTAGCTGTTTGCCCTGCAAGTTCAACTCTCTGGTGGGTTCAATAAAAGGTATGATCTTGCAGATTTTCCACCTTTCTTTGTTATTAAAGTGAATTTGGCACTTTTTCCAGGTTTACGCATCCTACGTAAAGAAAGGTATTCTCTTTCTTCTTTTCATAGCTCTTTTTTCTTTATATTCATTTCAAATTCTAGATTCTTAATTATCAAAGTCTAGAAGACTTTCCTCTTTAATTCTCTTTCTTTGATTTCCAAGAACAAATCCTTAGTAGTTTGACAATTCTTGAAAACAAAGAGAGAGGGAGGGACAAAAAGATGAGAAACTTGGGACCTAACGACTACACCCCTTTCCAGGTCATTCTAGAGATATTTTCTGTTGTCATATTAAAATGTGTGCATACATTTTAGGCTAATGGTTTTGGTTCATTTTTCTTTTCCAAGTTTAGGCTCATATTTTCTATGTTGGCTTTTAAAACTACTTGATATATAAATTCTTTTATTTAAGTTTTAAAAGTTTTTATTGATGACCTACATTTTTGGATAATTATAGAATAGTAAGTATACTAGATAATGTGCTGTTTGCAGGGATGTTGAAGACAATATCTAAGAGTATTCAAGGAGTTGATAATCTAGTGTGCTCTGGGCTTTTTCTTATCTCCTATATCATATTTATCTAGCTTGGAGGCAGTGTGTACTGTAGTTAAACTTTTAAAACTCCAAGCTCAGGCTATTTCAAAAACCAGCTTTACAACCTAATACCTGTGTAACCCTGGACAAATTATATTTCTAAACTCAATTCTCAAATATAAAATTGGAATAACAGTTGTACTTTGTATATAAGACTAATATCAGTATTATATAAGATACTGAGTAATAAACTCTTAGTCGAAGATGAAAACACAGCAATGCTAAATAAATATTAAATTTTAAAATATCATCATTTAATACGACCATCACTTAAAATTCTGAAAGAATTGAGCTCTAGATCACTTTTTCCCACTCATGATATTTTCAAGTTAAGGGAGTGCAATATAACCCATAATGATTAGCATAATATGAAGCATCCAATAGACTTATAAAATTTTTACTACAGCTGCAGTGAATAGAGATTTTAAGAATATAGCCCTTAGGCAGTGTTCCTGAGGGAGCATGGATTAATAAAGACAGAGAAGATACAGAAAGATGTCATAGTAAAATTCTTGAGAAGCTGGGATAAGGTTGGTGTAGTCACTCCCAAAGAAGTGGGGGACAGAGGGACTAATAAAAGGAAATATTTTTATTTAACAAATAACAAGCTTGCCCAGAGCCCATCCTAGAAGCAAAGGCAACACCGTATGCTTTGTTTTGCTTAAAATTCGGTGCTCGTATTAGCCTATCAAGTGTATTTGGGTCTTTAGGTATGGGCATTGCTGTTTGTAATCATAAATTTATCTTCCAAATCTCTTTCGAGCTGTTTTTGATATTTATGGAGAACTGAGTCCAATGCTTATATATGAGAAAGATGTTTTATTGAGCAATCATTAATTCCTTTTAGAATATAGCATGTGTTCATAAATATTTTTAAGTAGGCTATTTTATGTCACTTTCAAATAATGCAAATTATATTTTAGATTTGACGTAATCATTATACAGTAATCTTCAGTGCATCTTATGATTTTTTCTCTCTACTCTGAAATAATAATCCTATTTTTCTAGTCAACTTTTGTATTTAAATTGCTTTTAGAGTGGAACAACATGTATATCTTCATGAATTACTTTGTTTACATGAAATTTTTACACATTGATTATATCACATACATGGTTTTTCTTTATTATTTTCACTTAAATCACTTTGGTATGCCGACTGTTGTATTAAACATACAACCCTTTCACTGTCCTTTGTGAAACATTATTTATTTGCCTTCATTCATTATCATCTACTTACAATCTTTTTTCACCTTTATGTTTGGTTTGCTGGCTCCCTATTTAGCTAGCAAATAATATTACTTGAAGAAAGCATTTTATTTGTAATATTAAAGTCCTGTAAAAGTCAGTTTTACAGAGTATCTTCAGGAGACTATATTGGATGTCTCTTGTCCTTGTAACCGAGAATCAGTGTGCTGCTTTATGCACTGGCCGCCTTACCTTATTGAGATACTAAATTGAATGTGCGCAACCACGGTGGCTTTGGTATTGGTGGTTAGGAATTATGGAGGAAAATTTTTGACCCCCTGGTTAATACAGTTAACTTCAAAAGGTGTAGATTTGTGGTGTTTCTGTGAGAAATTTGATAAAATTTAAGAGATGATTCTATTTGTTTATCAATTTCTCATATAGATTCTGAAATTACTCACCAGAGAAAACTGTATTTTCACTTTAACTTCATTAAGAAATTGGCGAACATTTTAATATTTGCCTAGTGTGTAATACAAAAGTCAAAAGCAGTCTATGCATATTAACTTCAGAGATATAGCAAGAGAATATTTAAAAATTCCTCTGTTTTCTGAGCTTTTAATTATAAAAAACTTACAAATCTTAAGCCCCTAGAGTAGAAGGAATTCCAGAAAGATTTCATTTCTTCATAAACAGGCACATTATCAATAT
The DNA here is from genome assembly GCF_054644295.1 of Miniopterus natalensis. Classification (NCBI taxonomy): domain Eukaryota; kingdom Metazoa; phylum Chordata; class Mammalia; order Chiroptera; family Miniopteridae; genus Miniopterus; species Miniopterus natalensis. The sequence continues at coordinate 11,319,118 of NC_142096.1, forward strand.
ATAGACAGTGCCTCGTATGCTAAGATGTCACATGTAAGTGATACTATCATCCTGACTCATTCTAAAATTAATTTATATGAAAAATTATACTCTTTATTCAGCACAAAGTAAGTTTATTTTGCTTCTTGAATGGACAATAGGTGTTTTTCATCCTTGGTTTCCTTTTACTATACTTGAAATTTGTTTCTTAAAAATATATATATTTTTTTATAACTGACCTTCAAATCACCCAGGGTTAACCTGAGAGAAAAGTTAAGATTTTTATATAATTAATGAAGCCTTTTCCATTCTCCGTCAGTCACTTATTAATACGCATTTCTGCTTTGAAAGTATGATCTTGAATCCAGAAACTGTGTTTTGTTTGCATCATATCCTCGGAGCATGGCACAGTGCTTGGCTATGGCATTTATTCAGTCAATATTTAATTAATGAACAAATGTTAACACACACTTTGTAGAGAGGAGACAATTTTAAATCTTTCTAGATTGCAATTCTTTTAGACCCTGATTTTTCTCTAGGTTATTATTATTATTTGACCACTTACCTCCTCTCAATTCTGCCTTTGGCTTTTTCTCACTATTTGCCTAGCTAAGATCAGGAGTCATTTGAGGATCTCTACGTTAATACTCAGGGAATTCACTCTCCTAATCTATTATTTTGTGCTTTCTACTAATATTAAAATATAACCTGCTTAGTTTAGCCACATAAAATTTCTTCAGCTTTAGTAAGTAGTTAAAATTTGGTGACCAATTTGTTTTTAATTTTAGAAAAATCCTCTCCCAAATTTTTTACTTTTAAGAACAATTAACATACTATAACCCTAAAAAAATTAGAATCCATTTCAGTGTTGTTTTAGAGGTGACGAAGTCTGGACAATCAATTTGCCTCGTTTCCTTATGTGACTCCTCGTTTTTTCCAGGGCGAATTTACCTTTCAATTAATAACAAATGTGATTTTTACCCTGATGTTTCAGCCTTTCTATTTCTGTGGCTATATTAACTTATGTAGTGTCTCACATGGGAAGACATATCCAGTGACACCCCTGAAACTGAGTTTCCAGGCTGTAAAGTATCTAGAGCTTATTTCTTTTATTGATACAATCAAACAATTTCCTGGAGGTTATGAATCCCTATCACATGCTTACGTTTTACCTGAGAGTTCAAGAGACTTGCTCAGGTAGAAAAGGAAAGTGCGCGTTATATTCAAAGGCCATGAGGAGCAGGATTTGATTTTATGAGAATTCTATGACATTTTCTCTAAAATAACTATCCTGTTGTTCTATCTGTATTCTTTTTGTGGTATATAACCATAGTTTTATACTTTTTATGGCTTTTCACCTGTGTTCTAAAAGCCACTTTGGTAAATGTAGAAACAAATAAGATTCTGAAAGGGGTTTTGTGAGTAATGTATTTCAATAAAGTAACTTTCATACTTTTATTCTTGGATACTAATGAGAAATTCACTCTTTCTAAAAAAAAACTTTAGGAAATTTGTAGATAAACAATTTTAAAGAGAAACAATCACTTGTAAGACTCTAGAAATCTATGATGCTGGGATTCCAAAGCCCATAGTTGTGCTGACAGACCAGTTTTGTTTGGTGCTACACAGCATCTCTCTCACGTAGATACCAAATTTTGTGGCTTAATGACAGCTGTCCACATCCCATCACTGCACCTCCTTTATTCATGTATGTTCACTGCTCTGGCTCTCTGACACTTAAGTGTAGACCTGTGTTCTAAGTTAAAGCATTATTTAAATTAGTGTATCGGAGCAAGAATACTCCCTGTGGACAATGTTTTAAATGTAAACAACCAGAAATTAACCAAAAGTCATGATAAGCGTCACAACTTAGAGAAAGACTGTAGAGAGAGAGAAATATCACTTAGTTGCCTCCCTTTTGTGCCCCGACCAGGGATCAAACCTGCAACTTAGGTATGTACCCTGACCAGAGAATTGAACCTGCAACATTTTGGTTTATGGGGTGACTTTCCAACCAACTGAGCCACACTGGCCAGGGCAAGACTGTAGGATTTTTGCATTATTTATTTGACAGTGTTGTCCCTGTAATTTAACACACCAAAGAAACCTAATTAATTAATGCCCCCCCTTTTATAAAAGAACAAGTCTTTGAGGTTTTTCAGGAATTCTCCTGAAAAACTTCAAAGTTCTTAAAAACCTCATATGTCAAGAAAAGGACAATTTATGAATCTTGGGAAGTTTGTCAAATATATCAAAAGTTTTAAAATATCTGGCCAAGTAAATTATGGGTCATTGTGGAACTGTACATCAGTTACTCATTTAACCAAGATGACAATAAAATATTTTAAAGACAAATACAAAAGTTTACATAGTTGTAAGCAAAATTTTAGCTTTTCCAATGTTAAGACGACTCAGTGCCCTGAAACAGTTAGAAGACCTAATGACAACACAGGAAACAGTTTTAATAAAACATAGTAGCTTTGCTTTTGCTTCATAATCTTTTATTAAAAATACAGGAAAAGTTAGGCTGTTTTCTTAAGCAAAGAAATAACCAGTTTTAGCTTTGTACAAGTACATTTTTTACATTAAAAGTTATTTTTAAAACTTTATAACAGCAGTTTAACTTTAGTCAGCTTCATATATAAGGTAAAATTCTGAATGACCAGGACAAAATTATTTCCATTTCCTTAAGAAGCATCTCTGTTAGAGTAGGCACAGTTGGACATTAACAAGAGGAAGGAGCTAAGGCACAGTCACCCCAGGAGTAACCAGCATCATTCTGCCGGAGGGAGCAAAACATCCTGCTTAGTGGCCCAGGCAGGAAGGGCGTGGGGACCGGGACAGTTCTGCCAGATTAGGAGCTGGGGAGGGAGAAAATGGCCAGGGGGGGTTCCTTTTAGTAAGAATCCAAGTGATGAAGCAGAATTATGAGGCATGTGCGGTAGGAGCCAAAATAGGGACCATAAAAAGGGGAGGGGACTGGCCTGGGAAATTTGGAAAAAAGAGATTGGATAGGGGGAGGGCACAAACCCAAGCCCAGGAAACCCCAGGAAAGGGACTGGATGGTTTGGAGAAAGCCTGCTCTTTCACACACCCAAGGACATATGATGCGGGAGCCTGCCAAGGCCCTGGGGCAGCGCTGCGCACGGCCTCTTGGACAGTGCGCCTCAGCTTTGCGCTCCAGTGAATCCTGCCCCCATCACTGTGAACCCCACACCTGAGTGTCCCCGAAATCCCTGTCCCACAGAAGAACCTGTTTCCTCGGGTAACATCTATGCCTGATACCATCTCTTACTGAAAATATATATCAGTTTCTTCTATATTAACTAGAATTATTGATCCCTAGAGACCTTAATTTCAAAGACAATCAAAAGTAAGCAAGTAGCTTTCTTTAGAATGGCAAACTTATAAATACTTATGAACACATTATTGACTGGCAAATAAGCTTCCCTAACAAAGTACAATACATTCATTAGCAGATCCAAATTAATCTTTAGGTTTTTTATTTCTGTATTAAGAACCAAAAACAAATACGCTTAGATTTATTTAGCAATTACTGTTTCAGTATTTTAGGTTATTTGGAAATAGTATAGTGTGGGAGCTAAAATAATAATTTTCCTCCTACCGTCTAAGCTCTTCTAGCTGGGGCAATGATCACATTAACAGGAGAAAATCAAAATTTTAATACATAGTTCACATAGGCGTGAAAATTCCTAAGACAGTGGAGGCGACACTGGGTATGCAAGACATCTGGGGACAATGGAGAAAGGGGGAGCACAGTAGGAGATTTCAGAAGTAAGGATGGGCAGTATACAGGTAGCTGAAGCTAAGGGGGCCTCCCAGGCAGGAAAAGTCTTGCGGGCCACTTATAAATAGCACACTGCAGGGGAGGGGTGTGTTCAGGCCCCTGCCTGAATCCTTCCTTTTGCCCCACCTCATTCAAATCAGACTTCGGAGGACATCCTAAGGTCTCCTTCTCGAATCAGGTTTTCCTGCCTGACCCTCTTGGGCAGGAAAGGGGGACCCTCAGCGTTTCTCCCTGAGTCTGTTTCACCTGGCTGAGCGGCCACGAGATCAATTAATGTGAGTGCAGACACCAGTTAAGTCATTTGAAACACTTTGCTGACCAAAGTGAGGAGCCGGAGGGCAGGTTCTGGCTGGAAATAGTCGGTCAGCAGCGTCAACAGATGAAAATCTGCGTCCTCAATGGCAGCTTCAGGGTGGCAAAGCCTGGGTTCCCTTCAAGGGACATCAACATTAACGGATGAAAAAATGATGTGCTTAGTAAACTCTCAGGTTTCAAATTACCAAAAGAGTCCTACAAACTATTTTTAAGTACCCATACCATAAAACATTTATTGCTGAAGTTTCGACAAAAAAACCTTTTGTTTTATTTACATCTATTTAATTCCCAATACTATTTACATTACTATAGAAATTTTAAGAGACATTAGACAGTCAGTTATCAAGCTCTTTTTCTGTTGACAAACCCTGCAGTAGGGATAAGATGAACTTATTTTTTTTGTAAAGCCAGATAAAATAAAAATATTAAATGATAACTTTTAAAAACCCATGTCTGTTTAAATATTTTCCTGATCACATGATATCGAAAAGCATTTGGGTAGTTTCTGCTATGTTTTTAATTATATAAGCACTTAATTTTTCAAGCTAATTAAACAGAGCTCCTTTTATATAAACTATTTTATTAATTTCCTCCAAAGGTAGACATAATATAGACAGACACAACCAGAGACCTGATAATTGCATTGATTTTTTTTTTTTTTTTTTTTAGCATGAGGCAGGTAGGTACAACAAAAAAACCCTATTAATTTATAACATTTTAAATAAGTTTATTCAGATGGCTGTTTTTAATATTTTTAGTTGTGGTTGATAAACCATCTTTAAGGAAATTAGAGTGGAGGGTGTTACTTAGACAAGGGAACTTCTCAGCAACTTGTGTTTTTCTTCTATTTTTGTCATTTTCCTTTGGTTGGTTTCATCTCAGGCAGCTGTGGGTGGTTTATGTTTCTGGTTATCGGTAGGAAAGCTACTGGGGCTTAGAACATCCCATTAGACTTCTAATTTTGCCATAAACTTACTAGATTTTTTGAAATCTTGTCAGGTTCCAAGCAGAACAAAGTGCAAGAAATTTCGGTGTGATCCTACTGTCCGATTCCCATCTCTGTTAAACTTCTTGTGCTTTCGTGTGTTACTTTCCGGAGTTTGTTGGGTTGTCTATATGTTGTCTGAAATCTAACTGAGGGTCCTTGAAATTACATTGAATTCTCTTTCTAGTAACTTGTAGTGCTCCATCCTTTGGGGTAGTTCCTGAAGAATGATTGCTGCTTTGATGGTGTCGGGATTTCTCACTTTTTCACATTTCTGGTGGCTTTTTTGCTGTCTGCCTCCTGGGGAACCAGTCGACCTTCCGCCTTTCAGACAGGCGTGGGCAGGCTTTCCCCTGCAGGTGACCGCGAGGGCACAGTGTCCTCTGGCCTGGCGAGGGGCAGCGGCCAAGTCCCCCAGTTCCGTCATTTAAAATCGCTGCTGTGTGACTGCCATGGCCCAGCTAGGTTTTAATACACACGACTTCTCTATTTGAAGGACAAAGGACGGGCTTTAATTTTGAGATGCCTACAGTGACACGCCACATGAAATATTAAACGGCGGAAATTGAAAATGTCCAGTAAAACATTGCTCTCATCGCACCATCGTATTTGTTTTAATCTATTTTCTATGTTGAACTAAGATTGATTAACCTGTTGAGACTTTCTATTCATCCTGAAGTAGTTGAAATTTCAGGGCAATTAAAGATAGGGACAAACTAACTTACATATAGTTTTTAAAATCTTATTTCTGTAAGATATAAGGATGTGATCACTGGTGCTTTGTATGAGCAATAGAGGCAAACTGATAAGGCTTATTTCAGTCATGAATAAATGAAGTAATACTAACTCTATTATAAAGAAATAAAATATTTTCTTTGGAGCAGTGGTAAAGAATTTCAAAATTCTACAATGAAAACTTTTCCCTTACCACTAACACGCTTTTGAACACATCCTGCTCTGGATGTTCTGCTGCCGTCTTCCATTTTAGAAATATCCCTTTTATTATTTCTGATTAATTTCAATGTAGTGGAAATTAAGTTTTTATGGAAACTGTATTTTAAACCCAATAAGTGATAATAGACTTTATATGTAACAAAACTTTACATATTTTATTAGTAATTTTCTTGTACTCTCACAATTTAATATTTCTAGTGGTTCTTAGTTGTGTGTTGCTTTTTTTCCCCCCCTCGGGTACAAACACAACTTGTTTCCCTGTTTTTATATTGCATTCCAAGTTTACATGAATACTATTAAATGAATACTCTGAACTTTATTATCTATTCCTAGATTTATCCTGTAATTTGGCCCAACTTCTAGCATTTATTCTGTTGAGTAACTATACACTGACCAGGTGAAGGGACACAGTAGTTTTTTTATGTGTCAAAAAAAAATGTGTTTATTATGCTTATTTGGGTGGAACCCTTCACCCAAGTAGTGCTAAAATTTGGGTTTAGGGGCCTTAAGATAAAGAATTTAAAAACATTTGTAATATGTTTTTGAAACAAAGACACATGACTTTAAGCATGCCCCGTGGAAAGATGCTCTAATCCCTAAGCTTTAATTTTGTTTTATACATCAAATCTTTTTAGAATCCAAGACAAGGATGTTTTGTGTTTACTGCAGATTTTATTTTTGCAATTTATATATTATCTTGTCCTTGTCATCTCCTCTAAACATGCTTTCTATCTTTATTTCCATCAGTGAAATAGGATACATTTATCCTGTCTCTCAAATCTCACCTCCTTTGTTAAGCTTGTCTCATGTCCCTCAGATATCTTTGGTCTCTGGCTGAGTCCCCATAGCAGTAAGTACCTTTCATACTGGACTTAGGATGAAGTCTCAGTGAAGACAGGGATTTCATTTAACTCTTCAATCCTAGCACTCTGCCTGTTCCATAAAAAGCTGGGAAAGTACTTGCTAAAATGAACTAAAAAGTTATTAAAGTCAATGCTGACTTTCAGTTATAGGTTATTTTTAGTGTCACTTAAAGCTATGAGCTCTTTCATTTTTATAATCAATTTCAAGCTAATACAGAGTATAACATTTTTTTAAAAATAGCATGATTGCTGTAAACACACAAAAATGATTCCAGGGTATTAGAAAAGCACATTGAAATATCCAGGACCAGTTTTGCTGTTTTTGCCATAAGTAATCCACTACCACAAATGTTTCCTTGTCCTGTGTGGATTCCTTAAATCCATTAAAATGGTAATTATTCTGTGCTTAATGATTTATTTATATAGTTAAATAAGTATAAAATACAGTCACAAAATAAAACTGTACTTCTTAATGGAGTATCCTAACCTGGATTGCAAATGCCATAGTATTTAACAAAAAATGTAAAATATATACCAAATAACTTAGTTGTTTTGTATGTGATGCAATTAACTATTTTCAGCTATTTTGTTCATGACCTCGCATGTGCCAGCCAAGGAGGTGCACTCTGCTCAGACAAGAAAGTACTTGCTGGTTAGCTTTAAGGACTGCAACTGCTGGCAGCCTCCAGCTGCTAATGATGTCAGGAGCCACCCCATAAGGTGCCTACTGGCTCCTGCCTGATTTCCTTCAATGACAAGGCCATGAAACATAGCATACACCCCCTTTCTCTCATGGTTTTCCATTTGAGGCAGTGCTATTTCCTGACTCTCTCAGCCAATGATTAAGCACATCAGGAGTTCTAGGACCTGACCATTTCTGCCCATCACACACCTCCTTTTTGCCAGTTAATATTTGCTTTGGAGCTCTCTATTGGGTTGGCCAAGGCACATTTGTAACATAAATGTATGTCCACATAAAAACCTTCACACAGCCGTTTATAGCATTTTAGTCAGAGTTGCCAAAACTTGAAAGTAATCAAGATGTCCTTCAGTAGGTGAATGGATAAACTGTGGCACATCCAGATACTGGAAATATTATTGAAGTCATGAAAAGATATAGAAGAACCTTAAATGAACATTACTATATGAAAGAGCTGATCTGAAAGGCTATATACTATATGATTGCAACTATATGACATTTTTTAAAGGCAAAACTATGGAGACATGAGCTCACACATTGAGAAACAGAATTTAATATCCTGACAAGCAACCCAAGGCATAGTACAAACTCTTAATTAGTAGTGTCTTCTAGAAACCTAGAGAAAGATAGTAAAAGAACCAGGGAATCGGGCATTCTGGAGTGGTGGTACTTTGTGGGGCCAAAACGCTCACTAGAGGATCAGGTTGTGTAGGAAAATGCAGATAACACTGCTCACTGAGCGTGTGATGTTGACAGAAAAAATAAAAAGTTCCGTGGTGGCTCTTCTCTGCAGGACAGTGCTGATGATAGGAGAGGCTCTTAAAGACTGGCTCATTGATAGCAATGGAGATTGTGGAGCAATAGATGGCAGTTGTCAACATGGAAAAACCAGAAGCCAAGGGCTCTTCAAGTCAAAACCAAAGGGGCTTGACTGGCAGAACCTAGCCAGTACCACTATCCTGGAACTTCGTTACCTGACCCAAAGGCACAGACTCCCACAAAACATAGCATCTGGTCATGGAAACCACTTTATTGCAAATTAACTCTACAAATGACTTAAGACCATGGAATCCACTGGATTTATTACATAGTGTACCTTCCAGAAGCAACTGACCTGGGCATTGGAATGGCCAGCTACAGTGCCTTCTTGGTGGCAATAGCCTCCAAGATGAGGTGTGCATACTAGAAAACTCTATATGGCCCCCGTAGGAAGAATGCATGGGTCTGAGACCAAGAGATGGAAGGAGGACTGCCTCACTTACCAATAATTCCCCATGACTCACTCACACTTCCCATCCTTTTACCTCTGGGTTCTACAGGGTTAGTGGTCCTCTTATCAAGTAACAAGACGGCCCCACTGAGCTATATAAGTCATGGGTGTCACCTGAGCACTTACTTTTATTCCTTTTTTCTAGGGATCTACAGACAATAGGAGTTACCACGTAAGCAGGAATAATGGACCCCGATCAGCATGAAGAGGGAAGACTATTGTTAAATAATTGGGGAAAGAAGGACTCCGGTGATACCCTGGGGAACCTACTGGTGTTCCCTTCTCAACTGTGTCTACAAGGGGTAAGTGTAGCGACTGCAGTCTGACAAGGGAGTGATTTCCAGGAACTTTGTCCCCTTAGGAATGAGGATTTTGAGTGACAGCACCAGGTAAGCCCCTGAGACCAAAGAAGGAAATAACTAAGGGCAAAGAGGACCGAGAATGGTTAGTGGCGAAGGGTGGTGGTGAGTACTAGTAACAAACCAGGTCACCCTGCATTGATAAGTATTATTGTTCACCTCACTATCTTTCATCTTTTAAGTTTTCCCCAGAAAGAATGGTTCATTGGAACCTTGGAAGAGTTGCTGCCAAAATGCGTCGGGTGCAAAGCATGGGCTCTGCCACACATGGAGCTGTGCTGCTCAGACCTTCAGTCAAGAAAGACATCACCGGGGAGGTGGCCAGATGGACAAGTTACTGAGCCTGTCAGAGGTACTAGGGCTTGGGCATTTTTGCAGGGCTCCTGTAATGGGCAGTCTTGGCTCTGGAGCTCCCTTGGGTGGCTGAGCATTTGTCCCGTCTACATATGGTCTACGCCTCGTCTTCTCCTTCCGCAGGTGTCAGATCTGCAGCGAGGCCCAAAGCCTTTCCTGCCGTATCCTTCTCATCACCTCCCTTTACCTTTCATGGGCATTAGCTTCAGCTCAACCTCTCACAAGCCTAACTCCAACTCAGTGTCCGCTTCTCAGTGCACACAACAGTCATGTTAACTTGATAGGCTCAGTGGGTCTCAGTTTCATAAACCCTCACAGCCCTTCAGAAACTGTCTCACTCACAGTCCTCGCTTAGGATCTGAAATGGATGCATCTGCTCTGTCCATGGCCACTGCCTCTCATCAGTGAGCAGCTTTAACAGCTTCTTAATGCGGATAAATCTCATACATCTGTAGTCCTGAACTGACAAGACTACATTTTTCTTCTTCAGTCAGTATAAAAACAAGTAGCTTTTATTCCTAATGGGACACACAGTTTCTTCCAACATATTATTCAGTAACATTTTGAAACCCACTTCTTCACCACTGTTCATAACTAGTATTAATAACTACAGGACAATAGGGGAGGAAAATAGGAGCAGGCATTTTGCAGATATGTGCGTATGATTTATATGAAAAGTGCTTTGAAAACTGGCTGAATGCAGTTTTCTTATTCTGGCTTCTAAAAGTGGGCGATTTTTCTTTCTAGTACTTGTTTTGTATCACTTTCTTTTAATTTAGAAAAGACTCACCATATTTGTTGCACTAAAAAAAATAATAACTCCTTAAATTCCTTTGAGGTCATTTAGTATGTGATCCCAAGAGTCATAGTTAGACATCACACATCCTTAAAATTATAAAATATACTCCTCCTTTAGGTAGGTTAAAAATAAAAATGGGCATAATGGAAAGTGACTATAATGTGAAAACATACTGTTATATTAAACGGTACAGTGATAAAAGCTCATATGAATAAACTTCTGGATATAATTATAATCAATAGGTATAGGTTAAAAATGCCATAAGAAATAAATGTAAAGAAAATCTATTTACATGATAACATTTCTAAAATATTGGATCTTGTCTGATATTTTTATAAACAGGAACATAATATATATTTAAAATATAGCCTGTAATATTTAAGAAAGAAATAACATTGCTCATAGTTGAACACAATGTAAGAACTGAGCATATGAACTGCTTCCTGAATCACTGTGGGATTGAATTCACTACTATACTACTATATTACTGCTTGTTTTGCCCACAAACAGATGTAAATTGAGTGTTCTGGAGTAGAACACCATAATTATTAAAGGAGGAAAAGAGAAAATACATTTTTTAAGGAATCAAATTATCAAAAAATCAAATTTTCTTTCCTGACTGGAAGGAAAATGGAATGTATGTTACTGTGAATATACAAAAATCAATCTAATTCATCAGACCATTAGAATATCAGCAAAGGTATCTTGTTGAATCTGTTCTAGGAATACTCATTAAAATCAAGAAAACTAAAAGAAAAAAAAAATCAGACCCCATCGCTTGATATTGATGGCTCTCTAATTGCAAACTGTTAGGTTTCTACTATGAAACAATGAAAAACAAAAAGGAAATATTCCAAAACCTGCAAATCAATTGGACAAAACAGCAATTATAGTTTCGCTTATCTACAGAGCAGTAAATATCTCTCCCCTGTTCTATAAATTTAACTTTTTTTGTATATTTTATTGTATTTCATTGATTTTGCCCCTTTCTTGGGTCATTATAAAAGAAATTGTGTTTAGATTTTTGCAGCTAAATCCCAGAACAATTTTGTATATACATATATACATACACACACACACACACACACACACAATTTGTTGCTGAAAGCAAAATTATTTCTATAACAAGTATATGTGCCCCCTCAATTTTTTGCCCCTTTCAGTACGTTGTATATAGGAATTGTATATTTAGTACAAGGACCCAATGTATGTTGTTTGCAGTGTGATCATGTCTTAATTTTACTTTATTTTGTTCTGTCTCCTTTGCCTCTCAAAAATCAATACTGTGATGCAATGGCTTAAAATATTCACAAAGGCGCCTGTATTTGAATCAGATGTAATAGCTTTTAGCTATTATATCAGGATTCTTTTGTTTTTCAAAATAAAAAGAGCTTTACTATTTTGCCTGATTGTAAAAGTACACTGCTTGAAAAAGTCTGTAAGAAAACAGAACAGTGGAAATGTTTTAAAACAAAGAACCAAAAACAAAACAAGAACCAAACATGTAACTATAAGATCTAGAGAAAATCACTGTTAGAATTTTGAAAGACATTCTTTAGGATATCTATACTTTATTTTATTCTTTCTCTGATATGTGTTTATTTCAGTGAAAGAATGAAAAACTTTCAACCTTCCAGATGTCTAAGATTCTTTTATTATTATTTCCTTTTTCTTAAAGATAAATTCCTTTAGCCATTCTTTTAGGGTAAGTCAAATGGAACCAAATTCTCAGTTTTTCTTCATCTGAGAATATCTTTTTTTCTGAAGGATATTTTCACTGGATATGGCATGATGGATCTTTTAGCACTTGACAAATTTTCTGTCACTTTCTTAGCCTCCATGGTTTCTGATGAGAAATCTGTCTTTAAAATTATGTGTCCCCATAGGGAAATTTCTGTCTTACTGCTCTCAAGATTTTTAATTTTCAGAAGTGTGACTATATGATGTGTTTATCCTGTGTGGAGGTTGCTCAGATATTTGAATCTTTAGGTATCTATAGTTTGACAAATATGGAAATGATTAGCCATTTTTTAAATTAAATTTATTGGAGTGGCATTGGTTAATAAGATCATATAGGTTTCAGGTGTATTTTCACTCATGTGGGTTATAAAACTAAAACTCAGCCATTATATTTTATTTTTATTTTAAATATACCTTTATTGATTACAGAGAGAGGAAGGGAGAGAGAGAGAGATAGAAACATCAGTGATGAGGGAGTCATTGATCGGCTGCCTCCTGCACAACCCCTATTGGGGATTGAGCCCGCAACCCGGGCCTGTGCCCTGACCGGGAATCGAACCGCGATCTCCTGGATCCCAGGTCGATGCTCACCGGCTGAGCCACGCCTGGCCGGGCCAGCCATTATTTTTTTAATACTTCCCCAGCCCTGTTGTCTGTGTCCTCTCCTGGGATGCTAATGACATGAATGCTAGAACTTTTAAATAGTTTTGCAAATGTAAATAAAAGAACAAAAGTGGCTATATTAATATCAAAGTAGATTTTAGAAGAAGTAATACTACCAAGGGTCAAGAAGACATTACGTGTGCTATAATGGGGTAAATTAGGAAGAAGTCGTGATACTACTGTTTTCCGTATCATCAACAGAGAATTAAAATACATGAAACAGTAACTGATAGAACTGAAAGGAGAAATAAACAAATATATCCTCAATTATAACTTTATATTTCACAATCCCCTCTCCATAATCAATAAAACAAAGATTTAAAAAATCAGTAAGGATATAGAGGAACAGCAGCATCAATTGGCTCAACATACTTGCCATTTATAAGACCCTCCCCCTTAGTAACAGCAGAATCCACATTTATTCTCAGTATGCATGGAACATTCAACAGGACAGACCATAAAACGAATGCAAAAGAATGTTAAAGGAATTAAAATTATAAAAAAGAGAACATATAATAAATTTTTCAAAATAAGGAAATCAATACAAAAACACTGAGAATTTAAAGAAAAAGTTATGAAACAAAGAACATAAATTCTGGAGGTATAAAATACGATGACTGAACAAAAAAATATACTAGAACTTCAGGAACTGACTTGATTGAACAGACATATGAACACATTCTGTACCTCTGTACCTTTTTACCATAATTCATCACAAATAAAATAAAATTGGGGCATTAAATTAGCATTTGTTACTTCTATCACACCTTTATTTTTCAATTAAAAATAATACTATTGATGCTTTTAGCAAAGAAAACAATGGATTGGGAAGGTTGTCACACAAAAATGTTAGAAGTAACCTGTGATATATAAAAGTTCTTTAATAACAATGTTCCATTACTTGTAAGAAGAACAGTACAAGTGTTGCCATGGATGTTGTGTAATACCCCACAATAAAATGCAAATAAAAGTTTATTCTGTTGGATGACCTAATCTAGGCTGAACCACTAGGTTGAAATATTTCTCATCAGTTTTTCAAAAATGATACATCCCCCTACGACCATGATTACTTCATAGTATTATGTTTTTAAGATAATGTTTTAAAATCGTATTGAATTTTGTAAGCTTATTTTGAGCTTTTAAAATATTTTAAGTTCTTCCATTATTTAGATTGGTATTTCCTTAGGATTGATTTTGATGTGTAACAATCAAAGTCTCAAAAACTAAGCCTAGTTTAAAAATCAGCTCTATCACAGCGAGACACAGAGAAACAGAGTAAAGTGGTGGGTGCGGGCCCAGGGCCAGGGGAGGTGGGGGTCCCTGTTCTGCAGGCGTGGTGTTTCAGCTCCACAAGATGCCTCAGCTCCAGCCAGCGGCTGTACTGCATGCTCCACCTGAGTTAACACAGTGTCACGGCGGATGTTCTCATCACCATTTGAAATAATAACTGCGACTCACGCCTAATACCAATAAGGTGGGGTGACAATTAAATCATTTGATATTCAATTTACAAAAAAGGAATTAACAGTCATAACCGTAAATTAGAGCATGCTTCTTACATTGCCAAGTGTCATATTTGCATGTGGCCACTAGATAGAGCTCGTATAATGACATCCTGAGCAGCACTGTGGGGCTCGGCAGGTGGACAGCGTGCTCTCTGTGATGCATTCATTCTGCATAACGCTCGGGGCCCTGAGTCTGCTGGCCTTAAGCCCGGCACCTCGGCCCTGTTCTGTTTTCACTAGAATACATCCGACCACCAATATCTTATGAAGTTTAATTAATAGCAGTCATAATTCCAAAACCGTCGTGTAACATATTAGCAGGAACGTTTTCCTAAAGCCACCAGAAAGAATTTCTCATAAGCTTATAATACATTTTATGATTTTTGATACTTTTATACATTATAGTATTTATCAGGCATGGGGCAGATCATGCTTGCTACTTTCAGATAAATATTAAATGTAAAGTAAAGGTTAAGACTAATGCTGATATCCTAAAAGCAGAAACTAAAACTTGTTTCCCCTCTTCTTTTTATGAACAGAGAGAAGACCTCTTTTATGGAACCAGCAAAGGGCAGTACAATTTGTAAGAAACTTGAAGGCAGAAATGATGTCTTACACTCCTATAAATACCCATCACTGTCATCACCACCATAAAATATAAACTAACATAATAAGTCCTTGGAGACTCATTCTTAAATATCAGTATTTTATTTGCTAAATATATTAGTTATTTATACATATTCAGGTATTAATTTGATCTTCATTACAATTAATGTATTATAATTTCAAATTATGTATTACTAAAATTTAAAATTAATGGCATCTGAAAAACTCAATTTCTTAATCTGTAAAATAGTTTTAATGTTATGTGATTTAGAAGTAAAGTTAGGAGCAGTTGATTTAGCTAGTCAACAAACAATGTTTGTCAGATTTTGTTGAATATCAGAATCACCTAGGAGCATATTAAAATGAACAGTGAGCTTATCTCCAGAGACTATGACTTAATTCTGCCTTGGGTCCTACAATATGCATTTTTATCAAGTGCTCCTAGGAGTTCTGATGTAAAAGTCCTTACACTGTAATTTTGAAAGCATAGTATTTCAGAACATAGACCCTAAATTGAGATAGACCTGATGTCTAAGCCTCAGTTTCTAAGTCAATAAAACGAAACCTAACATAAGTAGCTGCAAGGGTTAAAGCAGCTGACACATGTAAGAGTTACAGGCGCCTGGCACATAGTTGCAAGTCTACACATGGCGCTCATTCCATTCCTTTCCCTAATTACGTCTAAGTCGTGTGAATATTATCTGGCAAGATTCGCAGGGAAGTAAATGGTAATGATAGTGACTGGCGTTTTTATTATGCACTTTTTTTTTTTTTGCCATTTATGATATTATGCAGTTCCTGTTAATCGAATGCTTACATGAGTAGCAATGTCACTTTATCTATTGATAATTACTTAGCGCCTTGTTCTTGCTTAAAACAAAAAAACAACTATGTTTAGGAACAGATTACATTGCCACAAGGTATGTATGCCTCATTCGGCACAAATGTAAGTTGTCAAGAAAAATATGCAGCATGCCTTTTCTCACAAAGAGCTCTGGAAAAGGAACTTCAGAACTCCCTCCTGAAGAAAGTAATTCCATTGAACGTTGTCATCTAATATTTTAAATCCTTTACTTGTCATGGGGTTGCTCATAAAATTGTTAACGCAGGACCTTCAGTGAGTCCGTTGAACTAAGCGGCATGTATAGTCCGGCATTTCCCTAACCCTGCTGGCTGGTATCATTGTATTTGAAGGAAAATATGTGCTGTGCATAAAATACACTGAACCATCTCTTAGCAATTACCTTTCCTTTGCAAAGTGACGTAACATTAATATAATGTAGTTATACGGCTTTTGAAAAAAATAGCAGCCCCACACTGACCTAGTCAAAAATATTTTGAATTAAATAAACCATGATAATATACACTACATGATAATGTATTTGTTTGACTATTGAGCTGTATCTTTAGAAGGTAAACTATTTTGAATGATTTCATCATGTGTTTCTTAACTCAAAATTAAAAGTAAGGGAGCTAGAAATAACTATCTAACATTTACTGAGCACTTACTGACAGCCTTCTAAGTGATTTAACCCTCACACACTCATAAGGTAGAAGCATTATTTTCCTGCTCTGACAGGCGAGCCAACTGAGGCAGGAGAAGTGCAAGTAACGGGCCAATGGGCGTGCAGAGGGGCTGCAGGATTTCATCCAAGCAGTCTTGCTCCAGGGCCTAGAACCTGAAATAGCATCAGAAACTCCTCCCGCTTTCCATTTCACAGCCACCTCTAGCTGGGGCTCTTACTCCCTTGAGCAGGCCTTTAAGCAGGAGGTGGGGGCATCCAAACACACTGCAGTTTGGTTTCCAGCTACTTTTCCAAGCGACATTGCAGTAACTCCGTTTTCCATCGCTTCCCTTCCTGCGATTGCCAGTATCCTGGACTTGCCAACGTTTAAATTTTCGCTTGTGTCACGCGAGTGCACTGCTTTGCTTTAGAACTTGCCAGTATCATAGCCATGGTTCCCCATCCCACCCCCATCCTTCAGGCTTTGCAATGTGTTTCTCATCTCTCTCCGGGGCAAAGTCATCTTTATCTTTCCTGATCCTGGTAGGAGTATCTTGAAAACTCAATCTGAGAAAATCTTAAATTCACAGGTGTCTAAACTCTAAACCAGTCTGGCTCTAATGCACATTTATTTCCCAGAAATAACTTTGTGCTTTGGGATATTTGCCATCCATTGGGTGAGATGCCCTCTGTCACTTGTGCTGCATTTAGGAGATTTAGAGGTGACCCACATTATGATTTATAACTCAGTGTGGCAATTCAGAAGGAGAATAAATCATTAGTTCTGTGGGTCCAGTGGCTCACCTAAGGGAGAGCCTCAATCCCACAGGAAGATTTATCTTGAGAGGCTTCTAGCCATGAAGCTACAGAGGAGGGCGCAGTGGGGACAACGCTTAGGCTTTCACTTTGAAACTCCCACTGTGTCACTGTTAAACCGTGTCCATGCCAGTGGTCCTCACCTTGTCTGTTCAAGTAGAAAACTGTTCACAGATCCCAACATGGTAATCACTACATATTCAATTAAGTTGTTTTAAAGCCCAAGCTATAATGATTCCGGTAACAATTTGAATTTTGTTAATTCCAGTAGCACCGACTGTCACTAAATATGCAAGATAAATTTTTTACTCACTCGGAAGAGAGCATGTGGAACCTATGAATTTGAGGGTTTCCTGTTGTAAACCTGTTGTCAGCCATGACCCGAGAACCACAAAGTGAAACCTCTCAGTGGGACACCTTATTTGGAACTTGACTCTTTACTGCAATTGGGACATTACTCTAGCTCCAACCAACTGAGCCACACTGGCCAGGGCCAGAATTCAGTTCAGACCAAGCCTCTGAAGCCATTCACCCTTTTTCTTGGCTAAGAAAACCAAATTGCCCCCAGGTATAGCAGCCTGGCCTGCCTCTCCCCACCCACAGGCTGTGAATATTAGTTTCTCAAGATAATCAAGGTAATATTTTTATTGGTACCAATGACTGGCTTGTGTGGCACCCACTAGGTATAAAAAGGCTGCCTCTCTTACACTTGTTAAAGGTTTTCCTCCATGATAAAACACAGAAATTGTCTTTCCCACCAAGGGATATTTTCCTATGAAGAAACAATGCTTGTAACGGCAAGAACCACGTCGCAACCCTAAGGACCCTAACAGCATGTTGAGGGTGACAAGGAATTAGAGGGAAGGAAGCTGGACTCTGGATGCGCGTCACCCACCGTAACATCAGCCTTCGCACCTCTTACTGTGACCTCGCTGCCGAAGCACCGCTGAAATTTCAGTTACTCGCAGAAAAATCATCTCGTTATGTGCTTATGTTAGTTCTCCTGCTTTCTCATTAGTCTTGTTCCAAAGAAAAGTATGGTGACGGTCTACTCTAATTGTAACGATACTACATAAAACATCTTCTTGTTACGCTAAAATAATCCACAAGCTACCTGAAGAATTCAGGAGACAGCGCAGTGTACATTTACCTTTCCATTCCAAATAGCTTCTTAAAGTTAACAAGGGAGAAAATGAGAGCTATAACAATGATCAGGGAAGTACTTTCTCAGAGTTTTAACCTTCTGTAGTAATTTAAATAATATTATAGAATTGGCTGATACACAAACTTATGTTAATGCAACAAATGTGTTTACATTATTTTGGGGAGCAACAGAACATTTTTGTAGGATTTTATAGCTTATTATTATTACTTATAGCAATATTTTATCATATGTTTTCATTTAAAATTGAGGCCTTAACCGGATTATTTTTTTTCTAATATTTTATAAATCTGACTTTTAATTATAGATGATAATTACAGGGTCCTGGTTCTATTTTGGAAGCCTCCCTAAGAGTAATTATTAATATCAATATAAAATTTAAAGTTTACAATATTTTTTCACTAGGAGTCATTATGATTATAAATGAATTATACTATTAAGGTTTATTTTTTATTATTCTCAATTCTAAATGGAGAAAACAGTATCATATAACTAAAGGGGCAAACAGAACAACACTGTTCTATTCCCGTTCTGTGTAATTATTCCGGTGTGGGTTAGTACAAAATCTGTTAGGAGCTCCATGGTTATCTGACTTAATACAGTTATAACTAATTATAAGAAAGAATTCGAAGGCAAAGATCAGTGAGAGGTCTAACGAAGAAAAAGCAAAAGCCTCCAGAATAGTTTAAGGTTCTGAAATCAGGAATTTGATTTTCTTAACGAGACTGTCAGAGTCAGAGACAAGAAATAACATTCTGGAAACTTCAGGCATTTCAGTATTATTAAAGTATAAGATTCATTAAACACTGAATCCCTGATGAGTGTTAAATAATGCTGGAAAAATGGAATGGCAATAAATAGGGCATCAGCTATACTTTGTCTACAGGGGTCCAGATATTGAAGGTGAAATACAAGATAAATCAAGTATAAGTTTTGAAATGTGTTTGGCCTGAATAACTGGAGAAAAATATCTTTTTTAATTTTTAAAATTTTGATAAATGTATCGACAACAATTGGCCATTTTAACCATTTTTAAAGTTTATAAGTCAGTGGATTTAATTAATTTTACAATGTTGTACAAACATCACTGCTATATGTTTCCAAACATGCATCGAAGAAATACAAAACAGAAAGTCAGTAACCAGTAAGCAATAACCCCCCCAACCACAGTAACTGCTAATCTACTTTCTGTCTCTACATTTGCAGTCTTATATTTCCTACAAGTGAAATCATATAATATTTGTCTTTTCATGCCTGGCTTATTTCACTTAGCATAATGTTTTGAGTTTTCATTTTTGTTGGAGCAGGTATCAGAATTCCATTGCTTTTTATGGCTAAATAATATTCTGCTGTACATAGATACCAGGCTTCGTTTATTCCAGTTATCTGCCAGTGGACACTGGGTTGTTTCTGCCTTATAGCTGGTATAAATAGGGCTGCGATAAGCAGTGGCCTACGAATATCAGTTTGAATCCCTGCTTTCAATTATTTGGGGTGTATAACCTAGATTAAAACTGCTGAGTCGTATGATAATTCTATATTTAACTTTCTGAAGGGTCACCATGCTGTTTTCCATAGCAGCTGTGCCATTTTATTTTCTGGCCATTCGTGTATGAGAGTTCCAGGTTGTCTACATCTCCACCAACAGCAATGTTTTGTTTAAAATTACAGCCATCCTAGTAGGTATGAGGTGGCATCTCATTATGGTTTTGATTTGTATTTTCCTAATGACTAATGATGATGAACATCTTTTCATATCCTTAGTAATCATTTTATATCTTCTTTGAAAAAGTGTCTATTCAAGCCCTCTGCCCATTTTAAATTGGGTTGTTTTTGAGTTTTAGGGGTTCTTGATATGTACTGGACATAAAACTCATTAGATATATGACTTGTAAATATTTTCTCTCATTCTGTAGATTATCTTTTCACTTCCTTGATACAGTCCTTTGATGCAAAAAAGGTTTTAATTTTTATGAAGTCCAGTCTATCTTTTCCCCCTCTGCTGTCCTATGTAAGAATCCATTGCCAACCGAAAGTCATGAAAAGTTACCACTAAGTATTGTTCTGTTTTATGGGTTTAGCTTTTATATTTCTTTGTTCATTTTGATATGATTTTTATATATTGCATGCGGTAGGGCTGAAACTTTATTTTTTTTCACGTGGAAATTCAGTTTTTTTAGCACCTTTTGTTGAAAAGACTATTCTGTCCCCAATGAGTGGACTTGGCATCCCTGTCATAAATCAGTTGCCCGTAGATACGTGGGTTTATTTCTGGATTCTTAATCCTATTCCATTGGTCTGTATATCTATCCTTATGCCAGTACTATACTGTGTTGATTACTATAGTTTTGTAATAAGTTTTGAAAGTGTGAGTCCTCCAACTTTGTTCTTTTGTAAGATTTCTTTTTGGGGGACACTTGCAATTCCAAATGAATTTGAGGATCAGCTCTTTTATGTCTGTGAAAAAAGGCTATTGGAATTTTGATAGGGATTGCATTCACTCTGTACATCACCTTGGGTTGCATTGACCGTGTATTTATACATCTCTGTGTTGAAGCCTATATTAAATGATTGTTTTTCCTTTAAAAACGAGTCTATCATAATTTATTGGAGAAACATAGAATGTTATGTTCCATTCCCTAGATCCACAAAGAAATTCTAATGCGTCAAAACTAAGAAAAAATATACTGAACAAACTTATTTATGAGAGAAAAAAGAAACATTATTTGGTGTGCTGATTTATCTGCTGTCATAGCTCAGCCATGCTAGATTTACACTTTCAGTGGCCATTTTAAAAGCCATACATGTAGCTCTTTCACTCTCTCTGCAAATTCTGTGCTTTATAGAAAACGACCTCAACATTTGTTTTTGAGTGTGACAGCCAGAACAGTTTTGAACTACTATAAAATAAATGTATATCTACACAAGGAGAGAGGACTGGCGATTTTTCTATACAAGGTGACTTCTGTTTTAACCAAACATTTAAGTAGCATGAAAGGGGGAGTGCAACAGTGGTGAAAACACAGGCTCTGGAGTCAAACTTCCTGCGTTTGAACCCAGCTTCGCCATTTACTAGCTACGTAGCGCTGAGCAATTTACTTAAGGTCTTTCTGCTTCAGGAGTCTTATCTATAAAATGAGGATCATAGTAGTTACTTCAAAGAGTTGTCAGGAAATTTAAATTACTTTATATTTTCAGTGTACACAGTGTTTAGTAAAGGTTAACTATTATATATAAATAATTTGTGGCATTATTTCCCTTTACAAAAAATATTTTAACATATTACTAGCCCCATTTCACAGATAAAGAAACTAAAATTCACAAATTGTGACATATGCAAAGCATATTAAAAATTATGCCTGTAATGTTTTACTTATGAAGGATGAATAAGTTCTAGGGATCTGCTGTGCAACATTGTGCTTATAGTCAATAATGCTGTATATGTACACATTTGTTAAGAGGGTAGATTTCATGTTATCTGTTCTTACCACAATAAAAAAAATTAAAGAAACCTATAAAAACAAATTATATTAAAACCAAATTAATCGTTTCTCAGACCTCTATTCTTTCCACCAGAGCAAACTGCTTCCACTTGCTATTTAAATTGAACACTAAGCATAATATAAAATAAAATTAGATAATATTATAACTGAAGATAAATTGAAATAATGAATTTTTACAACAATCTGCAGAGAGTTAATTTCCTATTCCTACCGTTCTTTTGTTTTTTTTCCTTTCTGGTTTTCAGTAGAGAGAAATTGAATTACTAGTTGAGAAATTTATTCGGTGGTTGGCAATTTGCTGAATGTGGAATCATATTTAAAATTTGTACTACTCTGATTTCATTATAAATAATCACAATTTATACTAAGTCCCATAACTCTGGATGCAAGCACATCAACAATAAGCTATGCTTGCATATTTGTTTTTTATATGACTAATTCTTGATTATTGACTCATAATTCAAGGAAATTTACTTTGCTCATTTTTGGAACCTCATAAGCATAAGTGAAAATGAAAGATAGCATTGACTTTTTAAAAGATTTATCCGTACAACTTAAAACAATATAAAATATGTTAATAAGGCTATTAATTTATAATGAACCAATTATCTAGTTAGTAAATATAGATCCACAGACGAACTTTACTATTATCATTCAGGGCTATAATCAGAGGCATTTAAGACATTCTGATTGAGGCCATGGCTTTAAATTTGATGCAAAAGAGATTACAGAGTTTGGGAAAGTGATTTCCATTGCCTTCAAAAAGATGTCAATGGAAAGAAAACAGTTTTAGAACCACATAATCAGAATAACAAACAATGAGGCATAAAACATACTCACAGGACTCACAGCTCAATAAAAAACACCTTTTGTAATCATGGCCTTAAATGTAATTTTACTTATTGATAATATCTACATACTTGCACCAGGATTGTACATGATAGTTGAGATTATACCTATTCTGAAAAAAGTGTTGGTTTCTTTGAACTCTAAGTAGTTAACAAAATGGTGTTTAGATTTGTCATTAGTCACTTAAAAGGTAGTAAAGGTAGTTGAATTAAATTATTCATAAGTTCAGCAGTTTAGTAAATAATTACTAAGTGCCCATTCTACTCCAGACACTAAGTATTAAAAATGCAAGTATTTAGAATGAGACCTTGGAATAATACCTCAGACCAAGGATATTAGACTCAGTAGGCACAATCCAAAAGAGAAATGAAGGTAGTTTGATATAATTTAGAATAAGACCTTAGAATAATATTCTAAGACCATGGATAGTAGACTAAACAGGCACAATCAAAAAGAAAATTGTTCTTCTGATATTACTTATAATAGGAAAGTCTTAACTACTAATGATCGGTTCATTCAAAAAATGCAGCTAAAATTATTGTCAAACTTTTTTTAATAGGCATTATTCTTTAGAACAGTCTTAGGTTCACACCAATATTCAGCAGAAGGAATGCAGGATTGTTAAAATTGTTAGTCAGTACTGTAAATTCCTTTATTTTTATGTTTTGAAAATCATGTTTTATCTCTAAAATTTAATTATTTTTCACTCTACAAAATTATTCTTTAAACTGCAAGCTGAATTAATTCATACTTAGTTTCAGTGAAATTATATGCTGCTGTATTATTTTAATGTGGTTAATTATTAAATTATTAATAAGTTAATTATTAGATATTTTTTAGTGAGTACATAATATACAATTCAATAAATAACATTTGGACAATTGCATAAAAATAAGGATGGGAAAATTAAGTTTATAAATCATATCCTTGCCCCAAATACATTTCTAATTGATTATGTATTTACAAATAGAAAACCTACAGAAACACTATAAGAAAAATGTAGTATTTTAGAAAAATAATCTAAGGATGGGGAGTTTATTCCTAGGCAAAGTACAAAAGGAAAAAGTGATGCCCTGGTCAGTGTGGTTCAGTGGACAGAGCTTGGCAGTGCACTGAAGGGCCTCGGGTTCGATTCCCAGGAAAGGGGACGTGTGTGGGTTCAGGTTCGTCCCCAGGCCCCATAAGGGTGCATGTGAGAGGCAACCAATGGAAATGTTTCTCTCATATCAGATACATCTTGTTTCTCTCTCTCCCCATCCCTTCCACTCTCTAAAAATCAATGGAAAAAATATTCTCGGGTGAGGGTTAAAAAAAAAAAAGCCTACAAAGGAAGAGTAAATATGTTTATTTTATAATATTTGGAAAAGTGTATATGTTTAAAGATGTCATAAACAAAGTTGTATATTTTAAATACAACTAAAAACTAAATAAAAATTATTTAGATTTTCTCTAACAAGAAGACATGGTTTTTATAAAACACTATCAGAAAGAGTAGGAATATCTATGAAGATGATAGGTCAAACTATTTAAAAGATAATTCGGCAAATATATAAAATTCAAGGGAAATCAAAATACACAAATAAAAATGCAACGATAGAATTGACACACAGCGGTGACAACAAAGAATAGACGTGACAAAGTGTAAATTTATATAATGATATAAAAAGTCCTCTCAAGATAAAAATGAAAAGAAAAAGTAATGGGAAACATAAGAGAAAAAAATAGATGTAGAAACCAACTAACACACCTAAAAATGATGTGTTTCAAACAATGAAACATCTAAAAGGAGGGACCAGCCAGACTAAAGTGAAAGTAGTTTAACGAAGGGAGGAGACAAAAGCCTCTGTATTCAGATAAAAGGGATTCGCCATGATCTAGAGCAGGGATTCCAGGGAAAGGGAACGACTGATTTCCACGGAGTGAGTCATCTTGTCCCCCCAGTTGCTAAGCTCCTCCTCTTCTGAGCTTGCTCCTGGCTGAGTATTTCTCATGAGATAAAAATACATACATATCTTCACACACTACACCCATGCAGAGAACTCTATCCACATACCTCTTCCCCAGACCTCCTTGTTATCGATGTTGGAATTATGGAAACAAACGAATGCCAACCAAACGAGAAAGCAAAGGCTTTATTTATTTTATTTTATTTTATTTTAATTTAATTTAATTTTAATTTAATTTAATTTTATTTATTGAGCTTGCTGTTGCAAGGGACTCAGACACCATGACTTATATTGTGGCTGAGACTCAAAGGCAGGCAGAAGAGTGGGAAAGTGAAAATGGTAGGCTTCAGGTAAACCCAGATTGGAGGTGGTTGGTACAGCGAAGCTGTAGGTGGGTTCACTAGAAGAGGGCACCCTATGTAATTGGTTAGGGGGTATATATTTGACTTTCCCTGGCTGTTATTAAGCTGAAAGTAGGGACAGAAATTAGGAAAGTTGCCAATTAATCAAGTCCTGACCATAGTGGGTCAACTGTTACAGAAGTTTTTAATCCTGGATTGTTACCAAAGATAACAATCTGGTTTCCTGTAAGTGACTTATAGCAACTGATTTTATGGGCTGTTTATTATAGATAAGGGGTTGGCTTGCTGGGAACATTACTTCAGAGTGTGGGGCAGAGTTCTATTTTTATGCATGGCCTGGCCATTGTCCATGTGTATACTCAGCCTCCCAGTATTGTGTTCAGCCCAAGTCCTGGATCATATGCCAAACCACTGAGAGAGAGAGAAAAAGAGAGAGACAGAGAGATGTGAGAGGGAGACATCAATTGGCTGCCTCCCATATGGGCCCAAGTGGGGATCCAACCCACATCCTAGGTGTGTGCCCTGATCGGGATCAAACCTGCAACCTTCTGGTGTATAGGGCGATGCTACAATCAACTGAGCCACCAGCCAGGGCCCTATGGTCTTTTGTAACAAAAAGTATTCTGAATATGTTTATTCAACCAGTACATTCTGGGATTGAGGAAATAACCATAGGGTGTGTTCAGGAACTTCCTAAACCACCGTGAAATAGACCTGAGCCAAAACTCTATTAATTTCCTATGCTTCATATTTCTCATCTTAAAAAAAGGGGGCTATAATAACATCTACTTTATACTGTTTTGAGATATGAATGAGATAACTGTAAGTGACATTTTTATTAAAATTTTGGTACATAGTAAGCCTCAAAAATAT
This sequence comes from Miniopterus natalensis, assembly GCF_054644295.1. Classification (NCBI taxonomy): domain Eukaryota; kingdom Metazoa; phylum Chordata; class Mammalia; order Chiroptera; family Miniopteridae; genus Miniopterus; species Miniopterus natalensis. Next base: position 11,345,034 of record NC_142096.1, read on the forward strand.
TAGATATTATTTTTAAATTTGAGAGTCATGAAAAATAGTTTTACTGTCCTGGCAATTCTTTCAGCAGTACAAACTTAATTAAGTAGAAAAAATTAAAATTAAGAATTCAAACCAACTACATAGTGATTATTTTTCATCACAGAATTCTGAACTTTAAAATTAATTCTCATTATAAGATTTTGACCTACTTAAAATTTTTTAAATTTAAATTAACTTTTGTAATAAAAAAATTAAATGATAATTCGAACATACTGACGTAACTATTGTAAAACATGCACAGCATGACGATAGGAGAAATGCATTATACGTTTTTATAATGGGAAGTAATTCTTTATTTTTGTGACAATTATCTATTTGTGTTTTTATAATATTATGTATTAATCGCTGAAAGAAAAGTTTATTATCAAATATTGAAAAATAAAAAGTCAGAAATCACTTCTGGAATTCGGAGCAGCCTCCTAGGCACTTTGCACATAATTTGTTAGCGTGAGGACAGATGGGAAGAACACTGTTGAAGGACAGACAGCCAAGGACATTTAGAGCGAAAGCAAATTTCTGAGGCTTGTCAGGAACAGGAAGGACGGAGAAGTGGCAAGAATGTCAACACAGGAACAACTACTGTCACTACTGGGATGCGCACAAAGAATTAAAACAGCAGAAAGAACCACAACCCAGCTTCAAAATGAAAAAGAGGAGCAGGATGGGGTGTCAGCACCGAAGGCTGGAGGCAGCAGGCGCGAGGGGCTGTCCCCGTCACTGGTGCTCAGCCAGCCAGCCTGTCCCACAGGGCCCTCGGGAATGTCCCCGCTGGACTGCTCTCTTAGGGGCCCTGCTGTGACCTCCCTGGAAGAGCCTCTCTGCATGACTCAGCATAGGACAGGCTTTGCTGGGGAAACACTCAATCTAGGAGCTGGACACAGCTCAGGCGACAGGGCTGAACAGTCCTCCTCTGAGCAGCGAGTCAGGGACCAGGACTGCAGGTGGCCATGGCATCATCCAGCCAGAAGCCTGGGAGAGAGCGGACAGGTGCAGCCCAGAGACCGTGGGACTGTTCCCAGAAGTGACGCCCTTTCCTTCCATTCCTATCGCTCCGGCCTGTGCTAATCACAAGGCAATCCTGCCTCTCGGCGAACAGGGAACTGTTGCGAGGCAGGCGGACAGGGATCTCAGTTCCTTCCCCTCCACCTTCACCCGGGCCCACGTAAATAAAACAGCATCGTTATTAATCTTCATGACCATTCTCACCTCCAAGTTTAACCCATGCATTTTCTTGGCTAGTCTCCTTTCTCAAGTACCATCAGTGATAGCCTCTCATGCTAACTAGGTGGAAACAAACTCCATATCCTAAAATCCCCATGCTCAGGTTTCACTTTGCATAACTTTTACAAAAATGATAACCAAAGACACCTGTAGAAACACCTAAAAAGACACCTCTATGTCAAATTCTAATAACAGTGAATAGACTTTTTCTGTAACTTGGGTATCTCAGCAATAGACAATAACTGTTAAAAATAAACCTTTGTTTTTTACATTTTATTTATTCCTGATATTTATAGTTTGATGACAATTCATTTTTCTTATCAGTGACAGTTGGATACCTGGGAAGCAGAATTCTTGGTTATAGCTCCAAACAGGGCCACACAGAGGTTTGCACCCTGGGACAGTGAAACAGCGAGCTGGGTGCCAAGCAGGGTTTTATTAGCTAGATCTTGCTGGCGTCTGTGGCTTGGCTAATTTCACAGGCTGCCCCTAAGTTGTCTGGTGCCTGGCTTTGGTGTGATTAGAGCAGGTGCATAATGTATCTGACACCAATAAGGAAAGTGGTTGCCCTGAGTACTTAATAGCTGCTCAAACAGGGGAACTGACCTGCCTCGAGCCAGGGCCTCAAAACGGGTTCAAAGAGAATCTTTTAAAAATATCGAACTATGTTAACAAATGAAAGCCAGGTTTGCAGAATATGTTCACAAAACATATATTGGATAAAGGACTATTTTCCAGAATATATAATGTTTTTCAATTCAATAAGAAAAAGACCAAAAACTTAATTAAAAAGAAATACCTTCAAAATTTAAAGACACTGCCACAAAGGAGATACAATATTGAGAAATCAACATATTAAAGAGGGCCATTAGTCTTTAGGGAAATGCCAAGTAAAACCATAGAAAAATGCCACTAGAGATCAACCAGAATGGCTAAAATCATTAGATGTTGGTGATGATATAATACAAGTAAAAGTCTCACATTTTGCCAGTGAGAATGCAAAATGTTTTAGCAGTCTTAGAAGATCCGGAAAATCCTTCCTAAGGATTATTCAAGGTAAGTGGAATGATATGTTCACACAAAAGCTTGTAGAGTATCTAGATACGCATAACAGCTTTATTCGTAGTATCCAGATGCTGGAAACAAACCTTATGTTTATCGACTTACGCACTGAAGAGGAAATGTTATATCCTTACAATGGAAATCTTCACAGCAATAAAAGCGATTAATTACTAATACACCCAACAGCACGCACAGAAGTCAAAAGGAGCACATTAAGTGAAAGCAGTCAGACATAAGACTATCAACACTATAATTTATTTATGTGACATTCTAGAAAAGGTAAAATTGTCATGTCAGAAAGCAAAGCAACGGCTGCTAGAGGCCAGCGATGGGTCATAGGGTAAGCTGACCACATGAGGGTGGGGAAGCGTGATGCAGTTGTGGAAATATTTTAATCATGCTTTTTAAACTCCTAGAATTATATACTGAAAACTGCTAAATTTTTGTAATATTCAAGTTACACACTGAAAATCTGATTAAATAAGCCCACTACAACTTTGTTATTTGGAATAACAGCACTCAATTTCTTTTTACTACATAACAAAATTCACTAGTTACTTTCTAGTCAGAATTCATAACATAACTCAGAGTTTTCATCTGTAGTTTGTTCATTTAGATAACTGTCCAGTCAAAATCACTGATTCCTCTTATAACTCCCATAATTTCCTTACACTCTTAAGAAAGTCTGTTTTATACATGCACTCCTGTATCTTGCAGTAGGTTTTAGCTTTTCAAATAATACATAAAATCAAGTTCTGTAGGCTAGAATACACTATAGCAATGACAGCTACTATTTGTTATTAGCCTTCCATGTAGACGTGGTTCCTAATTCATTTGTTTGGAAACAAACAGTACACACAGCGTGGTTCTTGCTCAGTATGTGTAGAATGTAGTTGAATAAGGTGATTAGAATCCTTACTTTTATTTTTGGATTTTTTCCAAGTTGCAGCCTTTCACTGAGGCTCATGACAGCATCCCCTGGGGACGAAAGTGGAAGAGTGAGGAACAGTGACTCTCCTGTTTTGCTCTTCCCTCTGCTCCTCGAATTTCCTCCAAGTGAACTGTTCACGGGGCCTCAGCAGCGCTGAGTGCCAAAGGACAGTTCAGTTGATTCCCGACAAATTACTAAGAAACACTTCCTTAAGGTTAGTGTTTCCCCTTAATGGTGAAGCCATGGCAGTCCCAATAAGTGGGTCGCTTAACAGACTCCACCGCTAATCATGGCAAAGCGCGCGACACTGCTGCTCCCAGCGTCCCTGTTATTTTTCACCACAGACTACACATTCCAAACGCACACATTAAAATATTACATCCGTGCATGCGTCTACTTAACTGCTTTCACATAAAGAATTTAGCTCTTATAAGAGGTTTATACAGTAGGCCAGAGAGTTCCATTTTATAGATAAGAAAACCAAGTCTCAAAGAGCAAAGCAGGGGGAAGGGGGGAAGAGGTCCACAACTCAGCTTCAATTTCAACCCCAAACTGTTTAATGACCCAGAACCAATCGACGGCTTTCGAAAATCAAGGATGAACTACCTGGCAGTAGCTCCATGACAAATTTTTCAGCATTTTATCAGCAGTGCCTCCCGTGTTTCTTAATCTATAACACCTGCAACAACTAAAAAACTAAATACTAACTACTAGTTCTGAAAGCCTACATTCCAGAAACTGTATTAAGTGGTTTATGATATTCGATCTCATTAATTCTCACGAGAGCCTTGTGACCGGGGCTCTCCTACTCCAGGGCTCCCTTGTCCTCAGTGCCCCTCCCTTCCCTGGTAAGCACATTCCCTGATGTGCTAGTTTCCCATGGCTGTCCTGATAAACACCATACACTTAGTGGTTTAAAACAAACAAAAAAATCGATTAGCTTACGGTTCTGAAGGTCCGAGGTCCTAAAGCCGAGATGTCGGCTGACGGAACTTCTTCCTGGAAGCCAGGAGAGACTCTGTGTCTCGTGTTTCCCACCTTTTGAAGGTGGCCCACATACCCTGGCTCATGGTTCCCTTCCTCCATGTTCAAAACCAGCGAAGTCCAATTCCTCTCTGACCCTTCTGGGGTCACACCTTCCTTTGACCACAACCAGGAAAGATTGTCTGCTTTTAGGCTCGCAATTGAATTGTGCCCACCTGGATAATCCAGGCTCCTCTCCCATCTCCAGATCATTAACTTTAACCACGTCTTCAAAGTCCCCAATGTTTATGCAACATAACATTCACTGGTTCTGAGAATTAAACCCTGGACGTCTTTCAGGGGCCATTACTGTGCCCGCAACACCTGTGTCATCAGCTTTTCAGTGACCGTTCCGTCATGCTTCTGGCTAAACTGAAATCTAGCTTCTTCCTGAAGGCATGCTTTTCTCCTCTCACTTCCAATGCTCCAGAAAGGCCAGAGTGGGAGCCTGTGTCACCTTCTTTCCACCCTGCTAATTCCCAAGCGCCTTTCCAGAGCACCTGTTCTTAGGAGCTCCTACCATCCACACAACGCTTCCACCCGCTTTCCATTTTCTGTCTCAGTTCTTAGGCTTCACCGTTCACAATAAACTTCCTTCTTGCCACTTAGCCCCATGATCTCATCCTCAAACTTGCAAGTAAATCTCAGACTACTCACTTATAACCACTTATCTTTCCTTTTCCCTGCTTATTTTTGCCTGTTTTGAAGAGAGAGGAATGAGTTTCATCTTTATGGGCACCACTGGGCAGAAAGAATTAGAACATTTTCCCAAATTACTCTATCTCTTAAGCTTCTCCAAGACTAAAACCAGAAAACAACTTACTTAATTACTAACTGGCACATTTTAAAAAGAAGTACAACAAAAGAGAGGAAAGAATCAACTCTTGACAAAATGTTTCTGCCAGGAGTCAAGGAAAAAAATCTTTGAAATTAGTCCCCTCCAAATACTCCAACGGTGAGTGCTACGCCTGCCCCATCCAGGGCCTAGCTTGGTTCTCTGCCCTGAGACCAGGTGTCTGTTTTCCAAACGAATCGTTCATTAAATCCCACTGTGGAAATCTCCACTGACCTCTGAGGAAAGCCCGCTCGCACGCACAGGGGCCGGTGACATTGCTGAATCCAGTTTTCCCTCTGGGCTCATCTGCGGCAATTCCAGGAGTGGGGAGGTCGGGGGGCGGCGCTGGAGAAGACAGTGGTCGGGCTGGAATGAACCCTGGAACTCCACCGTTGGAAATGGCCGTGAATTCATCTTTATTGTTATTCTCACCTGTAAGAGGTTAAAACATGATTTTTCCGTAATCAGTGAACCTGCTAGCTCAAGCAGAGAGACATGGTTCGAGGACACACACTCAGGTGGGATATGGTCTAATCTAAATCCAAACTGAAGAAGGAAAATTTTCCTAGTTTATTTAGCAAGATCTCTGCCATTTCCTATAAAGAGAGCAATTCCTGTTTCTTTGTAAAATGTTGTTTGGTTTGTTTTCATCCACAATAAGTGCCTTATCAAAGTAACAAATGTAATAAATTATCTCTGATTAGGTTTCTCCTTGGTTATCACAGAAAAGCGCCCTACTTTGTTCATTCTAGTAAAGGCGAGAAGAAATTATGTTTTATTCTCACTTTTTCTTTGGGATCTGCAGGGTTTGTCACTTCCATGGGGAAATGTTGTGTGTTTTTTTTGTTTTATTTTTTCTATGTGTACATTTATTCCACATTATGCATTTTATTGCAACCGATCTGAAAATACAAAGTTCGGTGACAATGTCATGGCCTGTGTAAATACACAGCCCTGAGTTCAAATTTTATTTCACTGCAAATATTCACTGTAAATTTGCTTAACCCTCTTAGCAGTTTCCATGTCCACAAAGTGAAGGGACTGATATTTAATCTAAAGCTTTATGTAAGGATCATGCCAGCCTACTAACCCTGCACATATGCAGTAAATGCATGTATCTGATGCTCCACAAAATGGAAACTGTTATAAATATTAGCAATGTCGTCTTGATTTCTCAGGTACCTGCTGCTATAAGGAAAGAATAAATAAACTGCAAATATAAATATCTGATTTCTAAGGTTTGGTATTTATCATTTTAATTCTAGGCAAATATTTCTGTAACCATTCGTTCTTTTGCTTAGTGTCTTTTGAGTTTGTGTAGCGTCTGTAAATGCTCCCAGGACTCTCAACACAGGGTATACTGAAAAAATCAAATATAGGAGCACACAGAAACGGGCCCCAAACCAAACCACTGCATATTGCGCTCGAGGTACTTAGAGAGGCCACATCAAGCTCTTATCTTGTCTGAATTTGACTGAGCACCAGGAACTTTTCTTCTGAAGTACAATCACTTCTTTGAAGAAAAAATAAATAAATAAATAAATAAATAAATAAATAAATAAATAAATATATATATATCTTTATTGATTTCAGAGAGAGGAAAGGGGAGGGAGAGAGAGAGAGAGAAATGTCAATGATGAGAGAGTCATTGATTGGCCACCTCCTGCACACTCCCGACTGGGGATCGAGCCTGTGCCCTGACTGGGAATCGAACCCTGATCACCTGGATCCCAGGTCTACACTCAACCGCTGAGCCACACCGGCCGGGCCAATTGCTTCTTTTAGGCTGTGACTGCCTTTTGTGAGTCACACTGAGTGGGTATGATCTTCATACAAGGGCTTCCTAGGTCTGACTGTAGCAAATATTTTAAGTCACTTTCATTCCTTATCTTTTAAAAAAGTTTTTGTTTAGTTTTTATTTTATTCTATTTAAGAAAAAATAAAAAACAAGTCTGATATTCATCTAAAGCAGCAATGGAGAAAGTTGTAAAACAGTAAGCCTCATATTCTGAAAGTGCCATTTCAAAGTTTTTCTATTATAATAAATGTTTAATTTTCTTCTAATTACTATAAATATTATTTTATATACCTATATTTTAATACATTTATGAATGTAAACCATGCTGTAGAGTTGATGTCCCAGAGAGACTTTTATAAGTAAATTATACCAAATAGAATGTGTATTAAATATTTGCAATCATCTAAAAAATAATTCTTAATGATTACTAATTTCATGACCTTACCAGATGAATAATTTGAAGTCTTTGATGCTTACAAAATATAATTTTCAGGCATCAATTCAGTTTGACTGATCATGAAGCTAATTATTTTAATTAATGTGATTTGCTGGCCATCTCTTCAGTTTTATTGGAAATCATTTGGAGATTATTTTACCGGCACATTATTCTTCTTGGAGATAAGGTTCTATAATTGATAGTAATAAAACACTTAAAATAATATATACCATTCATTTTATGTAACTTAAAACTGTGAAACCTATATAATTTTATTAACCATTGTCACCTAAATAAATTCAATAAAAAAAATTTTTTTTAAAGAAAAAAAATTGTGAGAACATATCTAATTCTCTGGACAATATCAGCATAACATTCAGCTTTTCTATCTTGAAATCTAATTTAAACCATTCTCATTTTTCTCAGTTTTCTTATCATTTTTCTCTTCTCTATTTTGTTCTTAAACTGTCAGCATAATTTTATTAGTACCCACAACTATAACAGAGCAACATTGCCCCATAAAATGTGAAAGGTTACACTAAAGAATAAAATCAACACGATTTTATTAAAAATGAGTAGGAATTGTGTTCAAAGCCTGTTTAATAATAAAAATTATCTAGCAAAATATTTTAAAATATAAAATTCTAAGAAAAATATTTTGAATGCAAAATAGTTATAAACATAATTAGAAAACGTTCTTAACACTCTTTTATACTTTCACTAATGCATTCAACAAATATTTCAAATTGTGTTTGTCAGGCATAATGCTAGACTCATATCCTGAGAGTTACTATGGAAGTCAAGTCCCCTCCCCTGAAGGAGCTACAACACTTTTTATTACTAAAAATAGATACTTCATCAGAGAGATTATTGACTAGACTTCATGTAAGTCAAATTTTCTTTTTCTATTTTGATGTTCATGATATCCTTTATATTTACGTAATTGTTATCCCAAACTATAATGTGAACTATCTGTGATAAAATATAAACAATGCATTTAGTTTATCAATATTGTCTACTGGCTCAACCAAAGATTCCAAACAAATCCAAAATGAGATTGTTAAACAGTAAGTGATGAATAATTTTGACCATGCATTTAATTAAATGCATCATCTTGGTCTAGCTGAATTTTTTTTGTCCCCACATACAGCTATCTGCACCGGAGATTAAGCCAAAAGAAGTCTGCCCGAGTTTCAGGGCAAAGCTGACCCACCATTGCGTAGGTTGCGGGACTTGTGCATGAGCTCTCTACTTCATTTGAAATTTCAGTTTGCACAGAGAGAAGGAGCATGTCCAGGCTCAGGCGTGCTAGGATTCTTAAGGATTCTATTAAGGACTGTTCCCTCACCTTAAAGGGGCATGCACATGCACACTTGTTTACAAATAATCAAAGCCTTTTTCCTTCTATATTTTTTCACTTTGAAAGGGGCTCAGAGAGTCTTACAATCCTTTGGTAGAGCATCTCTTATATGATTCTTCACTTATTAACATGCAATTTTTATTTGACTTCTCAGGTCAAATATCCTGGTTATTTTTTCATCAAAAGTACTCTTTGAAAATTCCATACTACCCCTACCTGGTAATACATCTTACTTGGACCCAAGTCTCCCATCACCTGACAGGTCCTCACCCCCCTTGCTGTTTCTGATCTGCATAGACACCCAACCCTGTCTGTCAGGATTTCAGTTTATCACTCCTAGGACTGAGCAGAGCTGAAAACTAGAATTGCTCCAGAAGGCTCCTTACTAATCTGCAAAGCTCTTCAGTGATGGTCATGCTGTGTCCGCTTAGACTCCCACAGGGACCCAGCTGCTCTGAGGGGCAGCCCATTTCATCATGCGGCGGTTCTAGGAGGAGGAACCTTTCTTGTACATGGCCAAACCTCCTTCCTTATGACACCGATGGTTCATTCCTTAGTCATCCAGAGCCCAGTGAGTACTAGACTCTATGAATAAAACATAACTGAGTTGAAATATTTGCCCGGAAGGTAATTTGTTATCTAATGAGAAAAACAGCTACAATGAAATGAGGATCTTGTTCTGATAAAATCCTCAAATAATGATTTTTTGAACAATAAATCAACTTGTTAAAGAAAAGATAAACCTTGTTTATAATACATTATTGTAATTTAAAGAAGCAACGGAAAACATTAACAGACGACTAAAGTAGTTAATTTTTCTACAGTATTTTGGTGTATATAAGTATATCAAACCTTATATCTGAGTGATATCTAGAACGGGAAACAATAGAAAGATGCCAGGTTCATTCATGGAAAGCAGAAGAGTAAAAAACATTATAAAGAGGAAATAATGGAGGCTTGATATAAAGAGAAGAGAATTTGGAAAATAAATGAAAGATTTGTAAAGTATTGAAATATCATCAAAGACAGAATTTGGCTCAGTAACAAACTAGACTTTCACTCAACATAAAGAATTACTTTCTACCTGACTAAAAATACATGGATCGTTCCATTAGCTGAAAATTTCCAGCAGGGAAGACAATCCTATGCATATAATAATTAATCATCCTATAGTTGCTGAAAGGTTGAACTAAGAATGACATCTTCCAGTTATGGGTTTTTTTATTTTTTAAGTTCTCACACTGCATGCCCACACGATGTAGGAAAATAAAGAAAAAATCTGTTATAAATGATAGGTATTTCAAAGTATAAGTTAAACTGAATTTTAAGTCACATTCCCTAATTTCACAGGAGAGTAAAAGTTGGTCATATTTACTCAGTCAAAGAAATAACTAAGCACTTACTCTGTCCAGCTCAAAACCAAATTTTACTTTTATTATTTCAAGGAAAGTACAGAGATTCTTACTATATTATGGATTTTTCTTGAGTTTTAATAACAGTGAAGGGCACTTATTTGATTAAAAAGTAATGGCCGGCTGCCAGAACATTTTGTTAACAATTTATAAAGAAAGATCCAATGTATCTAGAAAAAAGGTTGCCCGGAGTCTTTTCCAAATGAATATAACACATAAATTTGGCAGAACTCCTGGTAAATAACACTAAACAATGGGAGCTTACATCAGCTCTTACTTCCAAATTTGAAGGGATGTTAAGTCCACACCAAGCAAAATAAATGTATAACAAATATTTGGCACGTTAAGCAGTGAAGACAAACACTCCTCATAATAGAAACCCCAAAATCCACAGACACCATTTTGTAGAGTACAAGGAAAGAAACTCGTTTTTAAAGAGAAAAAGAAAATTAATCTGAAAGAACCAACTATTACAATAAATATTGTGATATTTGAAAAGTCACGATACTAGAATATTTCTGATACCCCAGGAGCCATGATTCAAGATCCCAAATTATGCCCGGCCGGGCGTGGCTCAGCGGTTGAGTGTCGACCTGGGATCCAGGCGATCAGGGTTCGATTCCTGGTCAGGGCACATGCCCGGGTTGCGGGCTTGACCAATGACACTCTCATCATTGATGTTTCTGTCTCTCTCTCTCTCTCCCTCTCCTTTCCTCTCTCTGAAATCAATAAAGATATATTTAAAAAAAAAAAAAAAAAGATCCCAAATTATGATTCAAATATCACTCCCATCCTCTGCCGTCAAGGACTAAATTCTTTTAGTATTTATTTTTAAAGCATAGAGCTTGATGTGCTTTTTATTTTTCCACCTGCAATTTATTTTCGAATCTATCTCTTCTTACATGCTTTATCCAGTTCTATTAAAAATCCCTTCTTACTTTACCATGTGATTGAAACAAAATATGGGATTCGGCCTTTTCAATACAATCTTGTTACCATTTCATGGGTCCCAGCAAGGACATATTTGCTTTATTTACTGTCTGTATCAATCAGAGTCCTGGCAGGAAACAGAGCATATTTTGGGTAACACAGGAAGGTTTAATAAACTGCAGACAGGGTATTAGTGTGGCTCCTTCCTTAGCAGCAGGTGGTCACAAGGATAAGCACCCTTAGGTCTGAAGAGTCCAGGGGAAAAGAGCATTTTCCAGAACCCAGAAAAGAAGGTTGCATGCAAAAGGCCACCTACACAGGAATTTAGATTGAAGGATTCAACCAACTGGAAGTAATCCAAAAGCAAAGGAACTGGGAGAATAAATAATCCAGCTTCACTCCATGTTATTAATTCTCTCGCTGGGCCTCTCCATTGGCCACATCAGACTGAAGGCAAAGACAAGGGAACCTCTCGATGGAGCCAGACCCCCTGGTCAGGCCCCTGGCACACAGGGCATGGCACAGGACAGGGGGCAGAAAATAGGTCTATGGGGATAAATGAGACGTATCCCTTAGATATTTAGAGGTAGTTATATGATAGGTATTAGTCCTTACTGAGGGGTTCAAGTAATTATAGGAATTAAGTAAAGAATAAAGTCTTAGATAAAACCCTTCACAGGGAGGGGCTTTCTTTTGTCAATGTCCTCAACTCTTTAAAAAAATAAAAATTATATATCTATCCATTGTTTCACCTTATATCCAAGAATATATGTTTCGAATTGCACTCGCTAAATCACAGCACTTGTTCTCATCCTAAGATCCATCCCCTGTTCTCAGAAGTAAATTTCTCAAAGTCAGAATTCATATTCTTTCCTTTAGATGTATCTTTATTGTTGAAAGTATTACAGATGCCCCCCTTTGTTTCCTATTGACCCCTCCATCCCGCACCCCCAGGCCTTCCCCACACTGTCGTCTGTGTCCATGGGTTACGCATACATGCATGTAAGCTCTTTGATTAATCTCTCCCCCCCACTCCCCCACCCCCACCTTCCCTCTGAGATTGACAGTCTGTTCCACGCTTCTATGTCTCTGCATTTATTTTTAACAAAATTCATATTTCTGAAGGGGCACACAGAAGGCTGCCACAGAAATGTGCATGGGGCATGCAGGTACCCCAAGTGGAGACTGCTAGGAGCTCTCCCGCTCAGATATACTTCCATATTCATCCACTTGTCCATAGGTAACTGTAGCATACATCACACATACATGTGCACAAGCTTGTACACTTACCCACAGTCTCACACACACACACGCATAAGGAAACTATTGTTCCTCTAAGACAGAACAGTCTAAACTGCAAGGAGAAAAATAAGCATTTTCCTAACTGGAACATATTCAAACCACGTAATTATCAAGGTCAGCTCTCTTAAAATGGGATTATTACTTTACATTAACATTCAGAGCCATTTTATTTCTTTGTTTATCTTCAACTGCCCTCTGTATTCAAATCTTGCCCCCTCGAGCCTAGAGAGAATACAAAATTCACCCATTATTGAGTCGCACACAGATTGTTTAGGAGTCAGCAGCCAGAACCGTCCAAATAACAATCTGTGATGACTTTCTGTGATCATGCATTTAAAACAAACAAACAATGACAAAGAAAAGATGTCAAAATAATTGAAGAATTCTACGCTCTGCAGCACAGTGTAAGGCAATGCCATTTTCTGCTCAGCTGTGAGTAACCACTTAGGAATGTCACAGTGGCCCAACATTTATTATGTGAGCTGAGAAGTACAGACCACAGATGGAGGTGAAGTCAAATTGAAAAGTTTCAAATTGAAAGTACCATAACTGTCATAAATAGTAAAGTACTAATCAAGATATATCCTAGTATGTGCACCAATTGAAAAATGTTGGTCTAATTTTTAAAAAATTTTTAAAATTTTTGTTTAAATTATTGGGGTGACATTGGTTAATAAATTATATAGGTTTCAGGTGTACAATTCTATAATGCATCACCTGTATACTGTATTGTGTGTTCACCTTCCATCACCATTTACCCCCCTCTACCCTCTTCAACCTCCTCCCACACCCCTTTCCCTCTGGGGATCCTGGTATAATTTTTTAAATGTTAAGAACTGACTAGTGCCTCTTTGCTTTTTAATATTTAATTTGTTTTACATTTATTCTATTAAATCTTGTTTAGGTTAGTCTCTTTTCAAACTATTCAGTCTCCTTAAGAACCCGTGGTTTTTCTTACTCTTCTCATATGAGCCAGAGAGCATCAACTTGGTACATTCTAAACTAAGAATTTGGGATGTCTTCAATCGTGAATTTTCAGCAAGAAAATGATACCAGGTATGGGAGGATTTCCTTTTCCGGTAGGCCAATGGTGGATGGGTTAGCAATCTGAAACCTTACTGATTAAATACAGGGTAGGTGGTATGGGCATAATTTTTGAAAGAGAAAAGTAAAAAAGGTCACAATAAAATGTTATGCAACCAATACACAATGAGAACAAACAAACAAGGTGATGGACCAAAAGAAATATTAAGTTGTGTTGGTTGGGATTGATTTTCTTTTTTCAGATTTTGGAAGACACCAATTTTACTGCATTATTCTGGACCAGTCTACCATCATCACTTTTACAAATAACATAGAATTTCAATATTAGTATTTTCTGTGGGCCCTCTCTGAACCAGTCTCGTAAAAAATGCAGTGGGCTTAATACTCAGTTCACAAAGTTACTTGTGAACAAATGGAATCTTATATTTGTATGTAGTTCAAAATGAGTACCTCTGAGCTCTCATCCGTCTGGCCAAGCAGAGTAATATTTCTGAAATCACAACAAATAACTAAGTATTTTCTGGACATTCCTATCTCTTTTTAGAGTTTTGCTACCACTGTATGCATTGTTGAGAAATGGCAGAGGGGATGGTGGAGTTTTAACATGGTCCCGTCAATCTTTCACTTGCAAAATGGGCCGGAGGCTGTATTATCCCTGTACGTACATACCACCCCTTCAAGTTGTCAGGGTTTCATCTATTTCCTTTACATTTATTTGCTGCAGAAATTGTTAGAGAAACTATGCACAGATTTTCTCTCTCTGGAATATAGGCTTCCCAGCACCCTGTGCCTTCTGAAACAGGAGACTTCTTTCTCTCTCCTCTCAACCTGGGGTAATCTCTTACTGTTCATAATATACATTTCTCTTCATATATTTTCAACGTGAGGGAAGCAATAGCAGTGTTTTAAATCTTGCTAAAGTTCACCCCTGATATAAACTCATAACTGAATGTACTGAATAACTCAGTGCAATTTGAGTTGGGGAAAGGAGAGGAAGCACTAGGATTTTGAGTTCTAGACACACTAATTATCCTACAATTTTTTCACACTAATTTTAAACATATCTTGAGAATATGAAATTATTAATTTGTGGTGTTTGATGTGGAGAGAATTACAGTCTAGAAGAAGTATATTTGAAGAAATAAACACAGTAATGTATTACGTCAATAAAATTATACATGGAATTGGCCTATAATCGGAAGGAAGTCCTTGAGGCTGTAGCACTTCACCTTAGGAAGTAAAACATGAAGATGCAAAGGAATCCTAAGCTCCACGTGCATAATGCACAGTGACTGGGACTCCATAGAAGGCTCAGTACATCTCAGATAATAAGAATAAGAGGACCTGAATGAAATGGGGTTGACTTGGTTTTGTCTATAAATATACAAATGGTAAATATCTAAGAAATAGAAAAAGACAATATTGGGTAGAGTTGACGTAATGAATGTGCCATTCTTTTCTCTGTGGTATTCTAAATATGAAGACGTGTCTTTAACCTCATAAAACTTTTCTACTGACATGCTTTCAAAACTTTATGCCCACTGCTACTAAAAGAATCTGCTGCTTTGTAAGACTTTTTAGAATGTTTTCTTATTTACAATGCTTTCCGTTATCACATAATCTACAAATTTTATGGACTAACACAGGTTTTAATTTTTTAAGATTTCTCAGAACTTATAGAAGAATGCTTGACACATTAATAGATTGGTTAATAATGAATGTTAGAGGAATTTCTATTACACTAGGAATGTTTATTTCCTATTTCTATGCGGTTAGAAGTTGGGCTCAGAAAGAGACATGCTTCTCCAAGGGTGGGCAGGGAAAATCTAGGTAGGAGACATAATTCTTTTTCTTCCCTCCCTCCCTCCCTCCCTCCCTCCCTCCCTCCCTCCCTCCCTCCCTCCCTCCCTCCCTCCCTCCCTCCCTCCCTCCCTTCCTCTTTTAATTTTATTCTTTATTCAAACATCTCATTTAGCAAAGAATCCAGCTGGGCTCTTCATGGACTAAGGGAACGAGTTCCAGAGGCAAAAGAAGGGCCCTTGGAGCTTAAAGAAAGCAAGCAAAGGAT
The DNA here is from genome assembly GCF_054644295.1 of Miniopterus natalensis. Taxonomy (NCBI): domain Eukaryota; kingdom Metazoa; phylum Chordata; class Mammalia; order Chiroptera; family Miniopteridae; genus Miniopterus; species Miniopterus natalensis. The sequence goes on from NC_142096.1 coordinate 11,360,495, forward strand.
ACACACCGAAGGAAAGAAGGGAGAAAGGCGTGGGCGTGCTCCAGAGACAGAGCAAGCAGAGGTTCCAATGTTACTTTTGTTGTCCTACCCAGGGTCAGAATAGAAGATTGTATTTTTTCTGTACTGTACATCTTAAAAATTATAAAGATTAGGCAACGTTGTGAGAAGGGAAAAATAAACAATTTGGGTTTTGTTTTTTTCCAATGAATTTTAAACAGAAAATATAGTGATTAGAACTACAGGGGTGGAATTTTTCACATTTTTAAACATTTTAAAGCTAGAGACAGAAATACAAGAGATGGATCTCTCAGGAGGCAAGGATTTCTCACGTTTCCTACCCTTATTTCTTCATCAAAGAAAGTTCAGGTGAGGAGAAGGAACTCAGCCTCCCAAAGCTTTGTGATCCCCCTATCACTGATTTAACAGAGCATAGTCATTCTGTTTCATACGCTCTGCCAAGGAGAGGTTTTATTAAGGCTTGTCTTTCAATCAGTGGATGTGAGGGGAGGTCCTCCCAGAGGCTAGAAGTGAATGCAGAGAAAAAGAATGGCGGGTTTTCAAATTCATGGTTCCTCAGAGCCATGAGAGGTTTAACTATTCATTACAATGGATTTTTTTCAAATTTAGCTTCCTATGGTGGTGGTGGTTGTCGTTGTTTTTTAATGTCTTTATTGACTTCAGAGAGAAGAAGGGAGAGGGAGGGAGAGATAGAAACATCAATGATGAGAGAGTCACTGATCGGCTGCCTCCTGCAGGCCCCTGACTGGGGATCGAGCCCACAACCAGGGCATGTGCCCTGACCGGGAATCGAACCCGCAAGATCTCCTGGATCCTAGGTCAATGCTCAACCACTGAGCCACGTTGGCTGGGCTTTCATACCCATTTTTAAAATTAATTTGGGAGTAGCTCACTATTAGTATCTCACCTTAGTATTCCAACTGATTTTACTCTTAGATTCTCTATAACGCCATTGAGTCAAATATCTTTTCAGAGTAATTTCTTGACAGCCAGTCTCTTACTCTGTCTTAGCTCCTTCTCTTCCTTTGGCTCTCAAGAACAAACTTGTTTTAATCTCTCCAACCCTGACCCGGTCTTCTAATTGCTCCTTCACCTTGATGCATCTATAATGAGTATAGTTGTTATAGTTTTATTCCATTTTACCTCTCCCAACTGCAGAGTGAAACCCAAAGGTTCTTGAGTCATACGACTTTAAAGTTAAACACAGAAGCCAACCTCAGTCATTAACCTTGATAGAATTTAGCTCCCTCCTCTGGAAAAGGTGGCTATAAATAGCTACCTCAATCATTGTTGGAAGGCTGAAAAGAGAAATAAATGTTTCTTAATGGAGTGTTCACATGCATGTTTTACTTTGTCGTGGATTTATGTGACACATTATTTACAATGAGGGAACTAAGGTTCGGGCAGACCGATTACAGTTGTAGAGCTGGGATAAGTCCTAGACCTTTTACATCAACTTTAATGTCCTGTCACCATGACGTTCTATCACAAGTAGTAACATTTTTTTTTTGCAAAATTAATTTATAATATAGAACTATTTGAATGTATAGAAAACCTCACAAAAATCCCATTTGCCCTAAGCTCGCATGCTCAGCAACTACATACAAAACATTTTGATATAAATAAATCCTTGGAGCATCTTTGGTATGCTTACTTTTTAAAAAATAAACTCTATAAAATCAAATAACTTGTCATTTAATATTTTCATCAGATATATGTTAAACATTTGTCTTTCCATAATATATGAGATACATTTCTGCAAAATCAATTTTATTATAGGCATAGCAATTCATAATATGAATGAAAAATATTTTCAAAGTCCAATATTACTTTCAAATTTTTCTTAAAGATGTGCTAGGGTAAACACCCTTGTAACTTTCAATTACAAATCCCTTAAGTTCCAGGAAAGAGTTCATGGGTAAATATACAAGGCACATGGATTTTAAGGCTTATTTTTAAAATTACACTTGAGAAGGATGGCACTATAAAAATATGTTTTAAAGTATGTTTCAAATTTGATTAAAGTATTTGCACTTCAAAATTTTTCATTAATAAATTCTAGATGTTTTTTTCCCTGAAAAGTAGCACCCACACTGCAATATCAAAATGGCATTTTATTTCAATTTTATTTTTGGCATAGTCAAATGTGATTCTCTCTTATTTGACCCCTCTGTATAAAAGATTATCATAAGAAATATACATTTAGGTAACTTTAATGTAAGATGAGCTTTAGATCCTGTTTATTTCAAAGCTTTGAAACTATAAGGGTTTTAGTGTTTTGCTAGTGAGAAGATGAGTTGCCTAGTTTTTTCATAAAGACACAGAATATCATAATTCTGATCCTTCTCAAGTATAATTTCCCTTCCCTCATTTCTGTCATAATACTAAAAAAATAAAGGTAATAGTAGAATTAGTGTCTTAAAGGGAAAACAATTTTCAGTCATCAGTGGCAAAACATTTTTTACATGTTTTGTTAACCAACAGATTCTGCTTTCTAAGCAGCTTGTGTAGCAGAGTGTTTAATATTTAAGAATGTGTTCAGCTTTCTTGGATATTCATCTGAATATAAATGTGTCTGCAACTAATCTCGTGCATTTCCCCTCAAACCTTCTCATCACCAGTGTTCACCCTCTCAGAATCTCCATCTATTCAGTTGCTGAGGCAGAGATCTTGTGATAAACCAAAATTATATTTCTTTTCCCACCCTTATCCAATCCATCAGTGAATTCTGTTCGAATTGGCTTTGAAATATATTCTGAATTTGACTGTCACCACCAGTCCAAATAGTACCATCTCCTACCAGGACTGCAGCTATCATCTACTATCTAGCCTCCCTGTGGACTCTGGTCCCCTCTAGGATCCAGTCCTTCACCAAAGTGACACTTTTAGATCATGTCACTATCCTACTCAAACCTTCAATGGCTTCTCATTCAGTTTAGCATAAAATCCAGAGTGCTTCTATGGCAGTTAATCTCCACATAATCCTTGGGTTCATCATTCTTAAAGCATGGGAAATAATAGTATTTATATTCTGAGTCTATGGTGAAGATTGACTTAAATAATGCATATAAAAGCTTGGTGCATGGCAAGTCCTTCATAACTGTTAGATAACACTCTGACCTGTTCTTTATAAAACACACATATTAGGTGGTGATGTTCTTATCAAGGAGAAAAAATATAGATGCCCTAAACTTTAATCTATATGTTAAAGCTATGATTTTAAATGGAAATTCATATTTCTAAAGGTTTTTTAACCAAAAGCAATAAAGCATAGAAATTAAAAGATCAAGGGCTTCAGAATTAAGAGACCAAAGTTCAAATGCTGGCTCTTATTTTACTGGCTAAGTGGCCTTGGGCAGTTACTTAATCTGCTCAGGACCTTCAATGCTTTTACTTCAATCCCATCTCTAAAATTCTATAATACTACCGAAACTTATTTTAAATATTAAATATAATTACATATGTGACTATTTAGCTATATTGTTTACAACATTTAGACATCTGTATAAATGACATGTAGATATGCTTCTCTATAAAACATTCATATTTTTTTCCTATGCCTTAAGTATAATGGTTTCAAGATTACTCTGGATTCTTATCATATTAATGAATCCCTACTTATATCATCTCAAGTAAAATCATCATTTCTCTTAGTTTTTGTCACATTTATGTTCTTTATAACTTAATGGAAGTATTCAGAATGCAGAACAACACTTCAAGCCATCTACACAGTCCTTAAAACAAAACCCTGTATCCCAGAATACCTGAAGTGATGCCTTGACAATATTTGTAATGACCTTGATCTAGGTCATAATTATCATATTGTTCTGTATTGTAGAGTGTCCATCATATAATGAGAATATCCTCTGAAATGAGACCGCTGACTAGTAAACAGTAGGTGAGAAAAGCATAAAACATTCATGGCTGTATTTGTGTAACAATATGGAGCAGAGAAAAGATACTGAGATAGCTTTGTTACAGCCAACATGATTCAGAAGCATTTAAAAATATAAGGTCACATCAAAACAAGAGACATGTATATTATTTACATAAACTGAACAGGTGGTTGACCAGTTACCCTTTTTAATATAAAAACATACACTATTATGCAGTTCATATCAATATTGGTAAAGCCATGTGTATAGGCAATTATGATAACCTCACCTGAATCAATTATTCATGATTCATCTTTAAGAGAGTTAATGTTCATTTCAGACTCTTTGCATATGTGCAAAAGTAACTTAGGAAAGATGGTTGATTCCTTTAATGGCTTCAATTCTTAAATTTTTCAGTTCAACTCAACTCTTTCACTCCTCATTTAAGAATTCTTCAATTATTTTTCACTCTTCTCTGTATCATGCCTTTTACCATATAACTAGCAATCTCTTCCAGCTAAAAAGGCAGTTGACTAGGACTCAGCCATGTCACTGCTTGGTCAGTAGAACGAGGGCAGAGGTGACTGTGGGCCAGCTCATAGCCCAGGTCTCAGGGGCCTTCGAGTGTTTCTGCTCACTTCTTGGCCTCTGCCATTGCAGTGAAATGAATATTTCTACGCTAGTTACGGAGCCCGGGAAAAAGATAAAAGACAGCAGAACCAACGAACAGATAAATGAGCAAGCCCAGTCCAGATCAACAATATCCTGTTGACACAGCGGATAGCTGCCGACACTAGAAATACATGTTTATTATTTCATGCCACTGACTTTTAGAATTGACACAGCAAAAACAAATTGATACAACAGCTATCTATTGTTTCATTTTTGTGACATATGAGTAGTAACTCAATATTTTCTCTCCCAATAAATAAAGCATGCTCTAAGGCAAATTGAGTGGAAGTGATGTAATTATAAATATATGCACACAAAGTCTCTTACTGATTACAAAGTAAGACTTTTATACATTTTTGTACTTAATAATTATTATGGTAAAGTAACTGTAACATACTTCAAAGTTAAATCACTCTTTTAATGTCAATAATTCAAAAAAAACACTCAGACTCAGAATTTTATATATTTTTGGGAGGTGAAATATTATTTGCCCTATTTTCTAAAATGTAATGCATTTTGTGTTTTGATTTTCATTTTATTGTCCATAGAATTTATACTTATGTTCATACTTTCTAGGAATATCTTTCAATCCATTTTCTTCCAGCTCTACATCTGCTATGCAATTTCATATAAAATGAAAAACAAGACATAAAATGTTGGAAAAGATTGGATCTTATTATTTATTAAGAGCTGTAATTACTACATTAAAAATGACTACTATTGTAATGCTATTACTAGATATTTAAAATCATTTTCTAGGTATTCCAGCATTCTATACCCAATGTCAATCTCTCTTACTTGGAAAAACACTGAAAAGTTTGGATGATTTTTTTTCTTTGTCACCTAAGCGGCAAGAGTCATGTCCCATTTCAGAATTGAATATGGCACTGGGAACCCCTAAGATCTCCTTATCTACCCAGCTACATGCCTTGCACACTATTACCCAGCTGCAATGACATTCCAGAGCTTACAAAGCAATTCTTCTTACAAAGAAGTAGGTGCGTGTCTTTGGATTGCAAGACCCTAAATAAGAGCAGTGATAAATGTAGCAATCTGCATTTACTGCAGGATTGGGACCGAAGTGTTAAATTGGTGCACACTCTTAGAGATGATTTTCTCTATTAATGATATTTCCATTTCCTCTAAGAGACTCAGTTCTAGTTACTGTGCAGAATAGGTGTATCTCTGGAGACCTCTTTCAAATTTAGGATTCTGTCACTCTCAATAGGTGAGAAATAGAGGCAAGGTTTAAAATTACTGATTCATTACTTTTGAACCTGCCCTACCATGCCGCTATTCTACCTCAAAATACATGTATTTATTTCCTTCGGAAAGGAGTTAATATAAAATTTTATAAGAGTATCATGTGTCATATTGTAAAATGCGCAGAGATTTTATGTAACTGGTAATACTGGATAGCTCTCTTACAATAAGGACAATTTAACTTATATTAAGAACATTGAGATCCTTTAAGGTATTAATGGTTTAGAATACTTCACAATACAGTGCTTTAGTGCCTGCATTAAGCATATATTACATTTTAAAAATATACTTAGTTATATATTTTGGAATCAAATACATTTTTTACTCCCTAATAGATGGATGAATCATATTCCAAAATTTTGATTTTTTTTTTAAATCCCTTCTCATACACACCAAAAATATAAATTAAAAAAAAAAAAAAAGTGTTTTTTCTAGTGGTCATTGTTTTGCTTATGAAAACTTGTTTAAAGGATCTTACACTTGTTGATGACAATATATGTCATCATTTAACTCTTTTGCTCAGAATTAGCTGAAAGATTTTAACTGGAGCCTCTCTCTCTCTCTCTCACCGCCCCCCCCCCCATAGTGCTTTGCCCAATTCCAGGATACACCTTTTCTATTGTAGTTAATATAGATTTATATAGTTGGCATGACAGTCATCCTGCAGCATGACAGGAATATGTTTTGAAGAAAGGATGCTTTATCTAAAAATGCACAGGATTCTTTTGGACTAGTAGAGAGATGCCTCTAACCTGCAATTTGGTAGAAAAATATTGCCATTGTTCCTCTTTCATTCTACTCTTATACACAGGCACAGATATTACTCTTGCTAATAATAATTTACATATGTAAACTGATTCATATTTCTATTTATCCATCTTAACTTTCATTCCCACTCATTAAAATGTTACCATTCCTGACCCTGTAGTAAGTGCTGGGAAAATAATGCTGAACAAAACAGAGAAGACCTTGCCCTCGTGAGGTTTAGAACTTTTATTATCAAGGGGAAAGAAAAGCAGAAAAACATTAAAAATATATGTATCAAATAGTAATGAGTGCGATGGAGAAAAGTAAATCAAGGCAAAGATGACAAGTTGTGCTAGTGCGGGGAGAGGTGCAGAATACCCTTCGTGGAAGGCCTTGCCAACACGGGAACATGTGGGCAGGGGCCGAAGGAAGCGGGGGGGGGGAAGCTGGGCATGAGGATGCCTGGAGAAGGAACATCGAAGGCCGAGAAAACTGCAAATGCAGACTCATCAACCCAACTTATGACTTCGCTCGGTGACTTACAGAACATTCTTTTTGAAAGGTCTCTGAAACCATGTCCAGTCACTGTCTTCATTACATTTATTTATAGGAGACAGTCTTACAATGGCCTTCAAGTTCTATAAGATTCGACACCTCTGTCTTTCTCACTTCACTTCCTGCTACTCTTACTCCCTTGAAGGTTCTGACTATTGGTACAATATCACTGTTTCATGACTACTGTACTTACTAGTTTTTAGTCTAAAAGAGTAGACATCCTCTGTCTCCACTTCCCTTTTACCCCCAGTTATCAAGTAAAATTTCTCTGGCAATAAATTCCAAGATGCTAAGTTCAATGGACAATTCTCATCTTTTTTTTTCCTCTCTTTAAACATTTTAAACATCATTAAGTTTCTGCTACAATAGGATCTATGCAAATCTAACCATTGTACTTAAAAAATGAGTCATTTCTTCCTGAAACTCCTCACATCTTTATCTCACATAAAAACTTTTTCTTAAGTTGCCTACTTTTTTCTGAACAACCTCAAACCTGTTAGTGGAAATTTCTTTCTCCTCTTGTTTCTTAAAAATTAGCATTTACCGTGGCTCTGTAAAATGTCACTGCTCTTCTGACTTTCTAGATATGCTGTCCAGAGAACCTCACCCACTTTCACCATTTTAACACTTTGTTATGACATTAGCCCTGATTTATCTTTAAAGCTGACTTACTTTGTGGGTTTTAGATGTAACCCAGCCAGCATCTTTATTTTAATAAAGAGAAAGTTGAGGAGAAGATTGAATAGAAGGAAGAGTGAAGAACAGTAGATGGACTTTATTAACATGTATAGCTTTATTTAATATTTACCCTAACATACATTAAGTATTTAATAGTCACAAAACCTTTGATTCAAGTACAGATATTACTGTATCAGTCTCACATATGATGAAACTAAGGCTTAGTGATGTTATTTAGTATTCACACAGTCCTATAGCCAAAAAAGAGCAAAGGATTAGAACTCATGTCTGTGTCAAATCTAATCCAGTAGTCTATGCAATAGTTGCTTCTACAAGTATGTCATAATCAACATGCCCAAACCACTTTTACCTTCTATTTCTGTATTGTTTCTTCCAGTACGTTAATTCTAATCACAGCATTTGCATCTACTCAAGCCATAAAACTTGGCATTATTTCAGTTCTGTGATGACCAGCCCCTGTCAGCCTCCCCCATTTCAGCCCCCACTGCTCCTTAACACGTGTTTCAAGCTGCAATAAAACAGAACAGCTTATATTTCCTCAGTGTTGCCAAGGTATTTTCTGTCTCTGTGACCTTGCTCATTTTGTGTCCTCTGCTACAATGCACTCCATTCTTATTTTTTTAATTTAAGTATAGTTAACAAATAATATTATATTAGTTTCAGGTGTACAATATAGTTATTTAACATACTTTACAGTGCAATCACCCCATTAATTCTAGTCATCATCTGTCACTGTGCAAACTTATCAAAATATTAAGGACCATATTCCCCTTCATTTTTTCACCCATTCCTCCCACCCCTTCCCCTCTGGTAACCATCCCTTTGTCTCTTTCTAGGAGTCTGTTTTTGTTTTTTTGGGGGTTTTTTTTGTTGGTATGTTTTGTTTTTCTTTTTTTAGATTCCACATAAAAGTGAAACCCTAAAATATTTTTTTTCTGTCAGACATATTTTACTTATTATAATACACTCTAGGTTCATCCATGTTTTCACAAATGGCAAGATTTTACTCTTTTATTTTTTCTGCATAATAGTCCATTGAGTGCAAGTGCATATACACACACACACACACACATATCACATCTTCTTTATCCATCCATCTGCTTGTTGTTTTTTGAATCTAATCCCCACCTATCCCTTATGGCCCAGTTCAGACATTCTGTACTCCACACATAGTTTCCTGAAACCAAAGCCACCACAACTCCAAGAAGCACCATAGACTTATAGTTGGAGTAGATATGTTTAGTTACAACAACAAACTTCTAGTAGGTGGTCATAAAGCACAATTAAATATAATTAAGAAACATGACATTTTCCCCTAACTAACAAAAATTCTTAAAAACTTTAAAATTTGAGCAAATGTCCCTCTAGGGCTCCCTGAATCCCCACTCACATACATGGTTGGTTGCTTCCCCAATTGCAGTTCCTAGCCTTTCTTTCTTCCAGAAAAACCCACATCACTTCCTACGTGATCAAATTCCAAACATTTACATTTTTACATATGCAGCCTTTTCTGCTACACCTAGGCCATGGGCATGTGACTCAAACTCTTCTGAGGGTAACTGAGAAAGTGTTTACTCCTCAGTAAAATAAGAGACAAAGATACAGAAGATCAATTTCTTCAAATGCTCCCTATATTAGTTTCCTTTGTTATGGCAGATAACCATAACAAAGAATCACAGACTGAGCAGCTTAAATAACAGAAATTTATAATCTTCCTGTCCTGGAAGCTGGAAGTCCAGGATCAAGGTTCCAGCAAGGTTGGTTTCCTCTGAGACCCCTCTCCTTAGCTTCTAGAAGGCCACCATCTTCTATTCACTTAATTTTACCTTTGTGTCTTTGTGCCCTGGTGTCTCTTTGTGTGTTTAAATTTTATCTTCTTACAAGGACACCAGTCAGATTGACGTAGAGTCCACTCTAATGGCCTCATTGTATTTCAGTCTCCACTTTGAAGGCCCTATCTCCAAATACATTCATATTCTGAAGTACTAGGGGTTGGGGCTTCAACATATGAAGGGGAAGGGCATAAGTTAGCTCATAACACTCCCCAACAATTTATTATTTTGAACATTACCATGCAATGTGGTATTTTACATGGCGACTGACTTCTGAGGGGAAAGACAGAAGAATCCCAGACAAGGCAACTCATAACCCTATTTCAGTAATCTGCTATATTAACCAGCCTTTATATTAACCCTCTGGTCTCCACACTCTTTTAGATTAACAAGTGCAGTTATATTTTAAAATAATTTTAGGTTAATATATTGCAACTTGCACCCTAAACTTATAATTGATAAATGAATATAGCACTTATGTGATATTACAATAATCAATGAAATTGATTCTAACTCAAAAGTAATATTGCATTTATCATCATTTCTCTGTTAACCGTTACAATGCCTAACACTCAATAAACATTTATTGAACTGAACGAACCCCATGCTTCTACACCCACAATCATACATTAAATTCCCTCTCCCGAACCTTGAATCTCTATGAGAAAGCCTTCATAAAGTCACTGTTTCTTGTACCCACTAGAAAAATTTCTTTTATATTTGTTCTCCAACTCTACTGGTATCTCTAAGTCTTTGTACATTTTGTCTTTTCTTTGCTTCCTAGTTATTTGCATCTCCCAGCAGTCATGAATCAATAGTGACTTTATAGTTTAAGGGGTAACATATATTAGTTGTGACTTTATTATATAAAATATATGACCCAGTTGCTAGTTCTGTAGTTGATATATTTTTTTGTTCATTCAAAAGTTCAAGGTTGAAAATAATAATAATTTCCTGGATTTAGTAAGCACCTCTAGTGCATTCATCTGTGCTCAGGAACAGGCTCAGTTCTTCCTCATTTAACTAACTGTGACTTGTTCAATAATTTTTATCAGATGAAATGCTATATTCACTTTAATATTAAATTTTATGGCTTTCAAGTCAGAGTAAGAGCTGCACTGATTCTTGGAAATATGCAATGCATCAGAACTTATGACAATAATCTACAATTCGAGACTTCCATTTTTAAATATTCACAAGTTTTTAGAAAAGCATACAGAAACATGGCCTGCTTCATAAAATGAATACTAATACTGCTTACTCCTTTATTAGCTTCACAGAAAAAAATCCTTTATTTTGACATATGTTTAATGCTTCTCTGATCCATTACTAGGGGACCTCAGACTCCCTGAGTATCCGCGGCAGCTCTGAATTGATGTGTATTTCTGGTGAAACTATGCCTTTTCCCCTTCCTCTTGACAGGTGTAGTAATCACTCTTCTCAGTCATCCACAGCCAAAGACAAACCCAATCCAGGCCATTCCCTGATACTTAAGATCAGCGATTTTCAACAGGTGTGCCACAAGAATTTTTAAAACATGCAATATCTGACTATTTAGTCAGGGGCACTGACCTCACTTCCCTTAGATTGTCAAAAAAAAAAAAAAAAAAAAAATGACAACAGCAAACACAATAGCCATCCAGTGTAAATGAATCAAAATTATACATGTTATTTTGGTCAGATGGGTCAAAAATATATTTTTTGGTGTGTCCCAGAATTTTAGTAATTAGTTTATTTGTGCCATGAGATGAAAAAGGTTGAAAATTGTTTCTCTTGATAAAGAAGACTGCTTAATCTCTTTGTTCCATTATTTGAAAACTCCAATTTTCCCAAACCATTGGGAGAGCTTGAGGGTTGGTGTTAGAGCAGGTAATGGAGAAGACACCACCTCTAGTTGACCCGCTAGCTGGTCCCAGGACGTCAGAGGCTCCTCACTCCCGCCCCTTCTTTGTAATGTATGTTCTGCCCATTGTTCCCATAGTGGGAACAGTTCCAAGGATGCAGTCTTGAGAGGGTAAGATGCTGAGGCCATCTGGGCAGTGTACGTGACTGAACCCATTTAAGGACTTGTGATGGCAATGACTATGCCAATCGTAGTGCTAAAGATCATGGCCAAGGAGGTTCATTCTGGATCCAGAAAGTCCAAAGGGAAACCATGGAGTCAAAGAAGGATGAGACATTTCCTTTATTCAGCTGACAGCCAGGCTAACCTACATGAGAAACAAACCGTCTCCTCCTGGTGGGGCCAGCTGGGCATAAACCAGGGACACACCGCACCCCAGGGGACAAACTGCCCAGGGGGAACAAAATCATACCTCTGAAAGTCCCGGACCAGTCTTCTAGCAACCAGGACAATAGTGGCTCTCAGCCAACGATGGGTCAGACATTAGTCAGCTAACGTGACATCTGTTATGACTCTGCTACATCATGTTTACATAACTGGGGCCTTGGCCAGGAGAAGGTAGCCAGAAAGCCTAAATCTTTTCACTTCCCCCACAGGACTCTACCTAAACTTTTAAGATTCTGGAGGGTGGGTTTGAAGGTCTACTCATTTTGTGAGTATGTAAGTTCCTTTACTTATTAAACCTACCACCTTCCAATGTAGAGTAGTCTGCCCCTTCCTTCAGTCTCTCCTTTCCTTGGGGCTCCTGTACGGGGGCCAGTTTGATTAAATAGGAGTAAGAGAATCTGTCAGATTGGCTTCGGGTAAAATACAAGGGTCTTATCTGTGTTTTTTGGTTATAGTAAAATAAAACTATCAGCATTAAAATCCTTCACGGGTTGCCAATCTGCACATGATGCTACATTAGTCAGTTAAAGCACAGGTTCTATATGATTGTGGTTTTCCAGAAGTACAGGAATCCGAGATAACAATAAAGAGGAGATATTAAGGCCACCTGAGTAATCAGACAATTAAGGACCTAGGAGAGTCATTGGAAAGGAATTAACATCTTTCTTCTAATTAGTCATTATGTCAACTAGGAAATATGAAAATCACTGTGTGAAAATCATACCTTCAGAACACTTAGTAATTTTTTAAAAGAGAGTTCTTAAAATGCTGTTTTGGTGATAGGTAATATTCTCAAGGGTAATCACAGCTATTTCCAAAAAGTTATATTTTGTAAGGTTCTCTGTAGGAGCATGGCTTTGGATTCCATACTACATCTTTATGCATTTTTTATTGTATTTGTTTATGTTCCTGTTGCTTACTACATATGACTAAGCAGCTGGATCAATTTTTCTTATACATCAAGTAAAGCCTCACCCTTAAGGTGGGAGTTTTTAAACTTATTTCTCTGAATTGAACTACAAGATCATATGTATGATGTTCTCCATGAAAGATTTTATTTTTGGTTAGATTCTCAGGCATAAATGGTTGGAAGACCTGCTAAGTAGAAGGAAAAATACCAGGTTGAAAGATGAGAACTTTCATACAATTTATCTTTACACAACAATCTTTTCAACAGGGGGTGGGGTAGAGAGGATTTGGGCTCTGAATTCAGGAACGTGAACAATGCTTTCCCAAGGAGCCGGGTCCATTTACTTTCAGAAGTCAAGAATAAATAAATGTTGGAGATTACTGCCAGTGGCATCCAGAGGATGATATATGGTAGTGTAGGAAACAAGCTTCTATAAAGGACTTTTTGTGGAGTGACACCATAATTTTATAGCCACTAGACAATTGTGAAGTGTGTCACATAGTCCTTAAGATGGTAAATATATATATATATATATATACTTTAAAATAAAAATTCAGAAAGGATGTCATGTTTGTAAAAATGTATCTCATTTTTGTAAAAATGCTGGTCAATGCCTGATCCCAGAGGCCATGCAGCTCTGAGTTCCTGGAGCCCAGAGGATTCTAAAGCTATCCACCGGGCCTACTTGTTCCCTTTGACAAAGCAATCCGCAGGGCTGAAACTAGCAGCAGCCTCGTGGCATTTTGTAAAAGTACAATAAATAACAGATTACAGAGAATACATAACAATAAATAACAGATATAGAGAATGTGTCATTTGAAAGAAGAGGGATGATTACGACAAGGAGGAAGACTGAACACAATAACACAGTGGTCACATTTTCCACACTGAGCATTTGTGAAGCTGCAAGAAAATGATGGGGAGAGGAAAGAATGAAAGTGAATTCTGGGCGCCTGTCATTTATTGGATCTACTAATAAACACAGGAAATCAAGCAGCCATATGGCTATGAAATGGAAATGAACAGGTCCTCTTCGGGAGGTTTGCTAAATTCAAACAATTTATTTCCCCACATTCATCCGAGACTGTCCTATTTTTTTTTCTTAAAGGGAAATAGACAATCTGCTTAATTTTGTTCTCAAGAGACTTTTGAAATATAATGGGCATAATACTTAAAGGCCTAACATATAAATTATGTCTCAAAATCAAAATTTGGGGTACAGTTTTTGATCAGATCTGTGTCTATTATTAAATATACAGACTATGAATACTTAGGGTGAGAGGGGGATTCGTTGATTTTTTTTTTAGTCAGGTAAATGTGATGCCTTTTTCAATAAAGTATGTGGTTTCAGGAGACACAACCATGAGGATAGATGAAAAGGGGGATGCTCAAATCTCTCTGAGATTAACAGAACCTGCACTTGAAATCAGTGGCCCAGTGAATGCCAGACAACCATCAGATCTGAAGTGTTACACTATTTCTCAGTATTTTACAATTTAAATGACCTCTTGAGCAACTTTCTTCTTTTTCTCTTAAATCATCATTCTCTGGAGTGGAGTCCATAAAAATGCATGCATGCAATTTTATTTTCCATTTTTGAAAAGTCATTTTTTTCTGCATACCCCCTTCTAGCTGCCATCTCATTTCTCTTTTTTATACATCAAAGGTCCTGAAAAAATTATCTACATGCACTAGCTCCATTTCCTCTCCTTCCATTTCCTCTCTTTTCATATCCATTCTTCTCTCCAGAATTCAACCCAGGCTGCTCCTATTAAGGTGAAAAATTGTCTCCACTGTCTGAAGCTGGAGGTCAATGCTCAGTCCTTTACTTGTTTGAACTATCAGCAACGCTTGACACCACTGTTTACGCTTCCCTCACTGAGGCAGCGTCTTCCCCTGGCTTCCAAGATACCACATCTGCCTCCCTCTCTTCCTAACTCTCTGGTTACTCTGTTTCACACTCTTTTGGTCATTTCTCAAATGTCCAACAAATAAACATTGAAATTCCTCAGAGCCCACTCAGTTGACCTACTCTGTTCTTTATCTACACTCACTCCCTGTGCACATCCAGCTCCCTGATCTCAAGTAACATCTATTTGTTGACCGCTCCCCCATTTTTATCTCCATCCGAGGCTTTTTATTTCAGCTTCAGCCTCATATTCAAATGCCTATCCAGTATCCCCACTTGGATAAGAAATGCATTTCAAACTTATTGACTGGGCTCTGTTTCACCTGGTATAGTGCTGTTCAAATTTTTAGAACATTTTCTCTCATTCATTGGTAATTTCTAACTTGAACTGGTTGATTGCATTATTACAATGTTCAGTGATGAACTGGTAATACTATGATTATATTTATAGCCCATGGCGTATCTACCGCGTGTCACGAGTTGTATCGGATGTTTCTTACGCACCATCATTTCAAGATCCTCTCATCCCAGGCTCTTACTCCATCCACGGCTACAGCAACCAGTTCCAGGCAGAAACTGGTTTGGCGGGGGTACCCTCAGGAACTGATGTGCGTTCATGCATGGACAACTGTGATGTCAGGGTGTGAACGCTGGCGAGACAGCCCACGATCGGTAGGGAATTTGAACTGATGGATATTGATTTCATCCTTTTGTCCTCTGGGTAATCAGTTTAAAATGCATTTAATAAGCTGTTTCATAATGTACTGGCATCATCAAACACCAGTGACCCATAGCAGTGGTGAACTTAAAAATGTACTCTTGTATTGGCAGTCTTCCTGCCTTCACATCCCTGTCTTGATTTATGCTTCCTGCATGCAAGGGTTTCTGACTTCGTGGCAGCCCAAGTCTGGAACTGTATTCAACATTTAAAAATATTTTTAGTCTCTTCCTTTGGAAACTTACTATTAGGTATCATTACAATCTCCATTTTTCAAGAGGAGAGTATGAGGCCCATCTAATTAACCTATCTTGCAAAGATAAGAGTCAGAAATGAAGTCATTGTCTTGTCTGACTCCAAATTCATGTTCTTTCTATGGCATAGAAAGATGTAAACTAGTGAGCTAAAAGAACTCCTCAACTCGTGATGCATTTTGATTTAAAAACAAAAAGTGTGGAGGACGGAGTGGAGAATGCACAAAAATTAAGATTACAGGACAATTCGTCAGATGAAAAAAACATCGAACTAAAATATACAGTGGGCCTGTAACAAAAATGTGTTCATTTGTGGGTATGTGATAGATCATTTCTGTTTGCTTCATCTTTCTTACAATGTATTTCTGGAAGCTCGTCTTTGTGGACTAGACAACCCTTCTCCTTCACCCACTGGTTAGTTAGTGTCAGCTGGTGGGAGGCAGCAGGACACAGAGCGGGCTGAGGACGGCCAGGCTGTCTATTGCCTCTGGGACACCTCACAACTCATGCACACAGTTCTCTGCCTTGTGTACCAGCCATGGGGTAGCACACCTCTCCTTGATGGTTCTCTCACTTCACCTACAACTTTACAAATTAGCTGCTTTATTAAACTCTTCTTAATTACTCTATATTTGACTGTGCCATCTGTTTCCTCCTGGGATTCTGGATCATACAAGAGACTATGAAAAAAAATCATTAAAAATATAATATCCTTAAGAAAGGAGAAGTTGAAAGTAATTAGAGACAGACTGTCCACTGGGGAGGGTAGAGGGATACAGTAATTATTAAGGGGAATTGGTAGATATATACTAAAGGGGAGGAAAGAAAATAAATGTATTATTTATGGGTCAAAGGGCCCCTTGTGGCATAATGTGAGAAATGGAAAGAGTTATAAACTAATTAACTAGCTGACTCAGTAACTAAAAGCCTTTGCTATGTATATTTTGTAAAATAAATACATGACCCAAATTTCAATTGTTTTGGTCATCAATTGTTACCATGTGTACTATAGTTTTCTACAGTGCTTGACAAAATGTCAACCTTGACCTGTAGATTATATTGATTACGTCCTTGATGTAAACTGGCATATGCATTGACTGCAGAGATATTTACTGTGAGTTGTATGGTTTGGAACTTCACTTTTTTTTTTTTTTATAGAAAAAGCATTCTTCTTCCTACTTATTGGTTTGTATTAAATGGATTTATTCTTACATAGACTGCCTATAAAATTGGAATCTACAGTTAAATTTTATGGATATGAAACCATGAAATCTAACCTTAATAAAGAAAATTTCAGAAACCACTTCAGGACTAGAGATCTACACAGCTATAGAATGGAAGATTAATGTGGCAGAAAGACTGAAATACAGCTACTGCATTTCCTTCTCATTTTAGACTTAGTGTTCAGCCTCCTATTACCTGGCAATTTTCTAATATCTCTTCACATTTCTCTTCTTCCTATATGACTTCCACTTTAAAAATTGTAACTGTTTCAGCCTTTTTTAGTAATAACTTTCTCAATAGCTTTTAAAATTGGTGCAAGTTTCAAAATACGAGACTTTGCTAAATGTGTCCTCTCTCAATTCCTATAGAAAGAAATCCTCTGAGCCCTTGCTCACAGGAAGGTAGGAGTTTCAACTTTGGCATTTTCCAGATTATTTTACTTCAATATGGGCCCAGCATGTGTTGCTGTCAGTCCCGTGGATGCCAATCCTGAATAATGGGTTCATATGTTCCATATACTGACCAGGATGGTAGACGTGAACAGGGAAAGCAAAGAGCACTCACAAGAGACAGGACAGAGAGAAAGACACAGGAGCTGGCGGCTAATTAGGATTAATGAGCTAAAGAAGGGGATGTTTGTTAGCAACGATTCTGGGTCATCGGGCCTGCGTAACAGAGTATGATTCTGTCCTAATCGCACAGAGAAGTCAGGAGGGACTGTCTGCTGTGGAAGACGGCCTGTTTAGATTTAACATGTTGAAAAATGTTAAAAGACAACAAGAAATCAGGAGAAAATGAACAATGAACATTGAAAACACGTCACTTGGTTGAGATCACAAACGAAGAAATAAATTTTGAGATCACCTTGAAGGCAGCAGTGCTTCCCACAGTGATCACTACCTTATGGTTAAATAGAAATACTGAAGAATTATCCTTTCTATCCAAATTATTTACACATATTTGCAACATCAAAGGCAGTTGTTACTTTTTGCAGTCCATAGAGTCGGGCAATTTCATTAGTGATTTGCTGTGCTCTGCGACATTGGAACCTATCACATATCTGTGCTTTTTCTTACTGTTGATCATTCCCTAAATATCTGCCACTTTATTTTTCTTTCAGAAGGTTTTCTACTCTTCAGTTCAATATCAAAACACAACCACCACCAGCCTCTAAGGCTTATTTTGATGACAGAGATTACTACTTACCAACCCAATATCATTTTTTCCAACTTCATAATTGAACCATGATTTACAGATGATTACCTCGCCTAACAGAATGAAAACTACATTTTATAACTTCTTTCCTTATAGTGGTGGCTAAAGAGATACACACAAAATGTGTCAGGGAAGAAACCATAAGTGAGCATTGAGGTCTTTCTTCACCCCTCCCCTCCCCAATGGTGGAAATGCAGATGTGATAGGAAGACTCTGCAGCCGTCTTGCATGGTGACATCAATAAGTTGGAGATTAGTGTTGAGGATGGCGGAGCAGAAATACAGAAGGAAGCCAGTTCTTTGGTGACCGTGAAGTCACCAAACCAACAGAGGAGTGCCTACCTCCAGCTTCTTTAACATATTAGCTTCTACTTACTTAAGTAACCATAGTCATTCTTTTATTAGCAATCAGATGTAACACTGACACTATAGCATGCTCTGTTCAAATGCCCAATATTTCAACTTCTAAAATCTTGAGAGACTGATTTGCAGAACTCACATTAGATTCCTGCCATTTTATCAGTCAACTTTTTTTTTTATAAGGAAAGAATCTATTTTACAAAACTATTCTTTCCAGGGTGACCGTATGGATGGACATGGAAATACATCTCTGAAAATTTGGGGTCCAGGCAAACAACACAAAAGATGACCGAGACAACTTTTCCAAAATATCTACTTTTGCAAGTAAACTTTGATATTTTTAATCTTAAATCTATTTTTGTATTATTTTTTAAATGAGTCGTGTTAATATGAATAAATGAAAATTATATGAGTACTAGTGTATGACTTTAAGCAATACAATTTACTTTAGAGGCACAGAGCAAGATGTAAGCATGAAATTTTAAGTGGTGTCTTTTTATTGTTCTGTGCAGTATGAAATGAAAGATAGTAGATTGTTTTAATTTCACTGATAAATATGCCACGTTGGATGTAAAAAACTGCGCATAATGTGAATGATAAATATGTTTGTTATTGAGAATACTGAAGCTTGATATTATAGTCTAGGTAGACGCATGTGACTCATTAGCTTTACTTCATAAATTCATACAATTGTCTTGACAAGGCATCTAATTCTGAATGCAGCATATGCTTGTTACTAAAATGTTTACAACCATCATTTTGTCATAAAGTCAAAGAAAAAGGATATTTACTTGGCAGATGGTGCAATTATAACATTTCATTGGTTTATATTATTCCAAAGTTTGTTTAATTTATATTGTTAATTTTTTATCACTTTGTGAATAATTTAAAAAGTATTTAGGTATAAAATTTCAAAATATTCACCCAAAATTGTAGGTTAAGCTAAGCTTAAATATTCAGGACATTGTTTTTAGCTTCTACATAATAACTCTCTTAAAAGGCTGAATGTCTAGATAGGCAGAACAAGACTAAAATGACTTCTTAAACAGTCTAATTTTTGTTTGAAAGGGAATCTATTTCTATAAACAAAAATTGTTAGAAAACATGCACAGAAACTTTCTATTTTATTCTAAGAAAATAGATTTTATTCTAAGAAAATAGAAAGTTTATATTAACATCTTGGGGAACAAAATTCCAAGAAGTCTGATATAAAGAGACATTCTTAGGGTAAATGTAGAAAAATATATTCTAGTCGTATTTCTGTATAAAGTAGCTATAACCTGGGCAAGTCACCCACTCTTAGTATATGTCAAGTTTCTCATGCATAAAAGGAAGTTAATTTTATCTGACTTCACACAAATAGCATGAGGGCAACAATGTGCTAATGGAAAATGCATTAAAGAAATTTTAAACTTTCCAATGATGGAGCTAATCCAATACATAGAAAGTAATCACAATTTGTCAGATTTAACCAAGTTCTATTTCAAATACTTTCAATCCAATTTAGAGCATCTGACACAGGGAAAGAGAATGAATTAATGTTACTGAAGTTTGAGAAATATATATATTTTATATAATTACATTTTAGTTAATATATCATTCTATTCAATCAACATAGTATGGCTAGAATGGGATTTTTATTTTGCTTTATTTTTTTTGTCAATAACACATTAGCATTCTCTTAAGGTTAATGGGTCCTGTGAGTGTCTAAAGCATGTATCTATTTTCTAATTCAAGCTAAAAATAGAGAGAGACAGCAGATTTCTATTGTCTTACTTCAAGCATCTTAAAGTGCTAGTCTCAATTCATTTACTAAACTCAATGGAAGTAGAACATACATCATTTTCTACTCTCTGCACAAGAATATTGGTCTTAGGGAATAAATAATAAGTTTAGGAAACCACTTATAAAATCTATCTGCATAGCACTTCTGTCAGAATATCCTCCTGCTAATGAAAAATATTTTGGAAAGCCTTGTTGAAATATAGGTACCTCATGTTTATATTATGCTCCGCATCTGTCAGTCTTATTTTCTTATCAAGAATGAGGGCGGGTGGGCAGAACTGTTTTGTTACTCTCTAATTCTCTCTCTAGGTCTATTCTCATTAGTTCTGCATTCTCCCTGTGCCTTAAGAAGCCGCCCTCTATGAATTATATCACCTCCATAGATCTTGCGGGTTTGTTTTGTTTTTAAATATACCTTTATTGATTTCAGAGAGAGGAAGGGAGAGGGAGAGAGAGAGAGAAACATCAATGATGAGAGAGTCATTGATCGGCTGTCTCCTGCACACCCCCTGCTGGGGATGGAGCCCCCAACCCAGGCATGTGCCCTGACCGGGAATCGAACCGTGATCTCCTGGATCCTAGGTCGATGCTCACCCACTGAGCCACACCCTCAGGCCACAGATCTTGCTCTTGCTCTTAATAGCTAGGTTAAACTGCAGTTAAGAGCAAGATAGGAGGTAAATTCTGAAAACTGGAATACAAATTCAGAAGAAAGCAAAAATTTGATCTGCTGTTGTGCCCAAATTTTCTAGAATTCTCAGAAGGATGTTGGCAATAGGGCTGAAAGCAGTGACCTGATCCATTAATGAAGAGATGAAACAGAAGCAAGAAGTAATAACAAAAACCATTTAAAAGCAATGACGTCAATGATTTCAAATATCTGTTATTGAGTTAACATTTCCGTATTTCCTGTATTTCAGCACAAAAATAATAAGAGCTATGATTTCCTTAACTTCTGCCTTGTGTCATGATTTTAATATAAATATCAACTATCAACTGTAAGCCTCTCATAGTCCTGGAGAGTCTATATTACCAAATTCACTTTTCAAAGAAGGAAGGGGAAAAAAAGTGGAATAGACAAAAAAAAAAAAAAAAAAATCCAAGGGAAGTAATAGTACAGCCAGTTCACAAACCACACCCTATCTGATCTCAAATCCAGTTTTCTTTTAATTTTTCCCACATTTCAATTTTAGCTTGGCTCCTTTATGAAAATTTATTCCTCTAAAATTTGATCTCAAACACTGGAAACTTTGGATTATAAACCTAGAAATCTAGGGTTACACGCATTTCAAGAAAAATTGAACTAGGTTTACAATTTATTAATGTCATTTAAACCACTAATTAACATCCTTTAAATACAATCTCTAATCTTTATAATTCATTAGAAATCTATTCCAGCAAGAAAATATATATGCTGCAGAGTAATTCTTTGAGATCTCCACAGAGAACTGGAAATTTCTTTCACCTGACTATACTCTACCTTTTCAACTATCTGATGAACTTCAGGAAAAAAGAAAGAATATGCCAACTCCTTCCCTTTATATTATCCCAAATGTGTCTCCCACAGTATTATTATTCACACGGAGGGGAACCCATTTGTTTTGCTGACTCAAAGAGATCATTACGTAATAACATTTTCTTTTCTTCACAGCAATGAAAGCAAAATAATGCCTAAAAGTTGTCCTGAAGCTTCCAAATAAGCCCTGCCTAGTAATGATTAGTAATACAAATCATTAGCTACCACATGATGCCGGGAGTGCTAAGGAATACGACGAAGCTTTTGACTAATTCATTTTCTGAAACACTCCTGGTAGTGAGCATGAGAAGGGAGTCAAGGTCATTGCCCTTATTTGAAGGGCAAGTTCGTTCTAAAACTTTCCACAATATCTCACCCTCCCATTGGCACCCCAAGAAGCCCCCTTCCACTGGCAACAGGTGGGGACAGAGAGAATTCCCTACCGATGACAATATGATCCAAGACAGAATATATCATTTGGAACCACCTCCAGGTATTCTCTGTAGAACTGAAATTGTTCTGTCTCTCAGGCGACATCCCACATTGAAATTGATTAGTTCTATCCATTCACTCATTTATTTACCTACATCTACTTGACATCACCACAAACGCCTAATTGTGTAGACTAATTAATTCATAGCATTAATCAATCTGATTATGCACTTCCAATGAGAAAATGAGGATATTTATCATTATTAATTTTAATGAATGAGATTTACTTTTCATTCATTGTAAATGTAAACATGCCTCCTGATAAGAAATAATTTTCTAAAAAGACACCTCTATATCAAATTCTAATAAAAGTGAATAGACTTTTTCTCTATAACCTGTGTATCTCAGCAATAGACAATAACTGTTAAAAATAAATCTTTGTTTTTTCACATTTTAATGGCAAGGGTCCTGATATTTATACTTTGATGACAATTCATTTTCTTATCAGTGATACAAAAGTCTAGTATTAAATGGTGACCTAATCAAAATAGATACTTTTTTTTCCTTTTTGGTGACCTTATGTTATTTGAAAATAGCGTATGTTTGACAATATATGGGATAATTGGTTCAGAATGATATCTGTTCTAGCCCAGAGTTCATCAGTATTTTAAATGGCTCAATAACAAATGTAAAATGCAGAAATAGTATAAAAATTTTAGATTAATTAAATCGTGAAATATAGTTAAGCTGAGATTAAAGTATTAACTTCCTTTATATCTGTGGAATACATATTAATTCAGCCTTCTGTTTTTCAAATATCTTTTGCCCATCATTATTATAAAGCATCACTATCAACGTCACTTAGAAGAAAAGCTGAATAATACCGATTACTTGATTGTAGTTTTAATAATATAAATCATATTTTCCATAAAACATAAGCTTTAGCATGCTTATTTGAAACTTCCTATAAAAAAGTGGGACACTATTTTTGTCTCATGGGATTCTATAAAACACTGTTTTAGAATTTTATATTTCTGCTGGATTATTTCTTTCAAGCTCTACAAGAAAAAAAATATGTTCTTAATAAATTTTGGGATCAGTAACACAAAACACTACAGAATGTTAATCAGTATGTTTGCTGGTAATGTTTCATTTTATGTGTCTATACAAAGCAAGTTTTTGGCCCAACTGTGGCTGGCACCTCCAGATACCGTCTGCTGTGAAGGGTAAAGAAAATTCGTATCAATTTTAAATTACAAAATTTGGAATGAAGTAGATACCTGGAAGAGAACTGGATTGAGACTCATGAGCCCCTCCCTGCAGTTCTTAGAGCATTTATTGTAATGCTGATCACGACTGAGATCAGTGAGCAAGAAGACACACAAAGTCTACGTGAAGGAGACTGGATACCTGAGCTCTCTGTTGGGTCCTCAACAGTGGAGGGTCTATGTGCTTTGGGGTTAGCACGTGACTCAGTAAAGAATATAGCCTCACCTCATCTCCATAGCGCATGTGCTTGCTTTCCA
Organism: Miniopterus natalensis; assembly: GCF_054644295.1. Classification (NCBI taxonomy): domain Eukaryota; kingdom Metazoa; phylum Chordata; class Mammalia; order Chiroptera; family Miniopteridae; genus Miniopterus; species Miniopterus natalensis. Next base: position 11,384,294 of record NC_142096.1, read on the forward strand.
CTGAATAGCAGTGCTTATGAGTGACCTTTATGAAGCATAACAGTGAACTATATGGTCCCTACAGTAAAGTGTAATAGTGAGATATATGGCCCACAGCAGTGTGTGTGTGTAAAATACGCCCAAACGCACGTGCACGCACACATGCACACACACATACATATATACTTCGGGTACATTGCTTTCTATCTTTTCCTATTTATAACGTTGCAGTGCTAAACTCTGAATACATATCTTTGCACGTACACATTTGTATATATTAATTTCTAGAAATGGAACTATGGCGCTGCTGATCATGAAAGATGGCTTAATTCAATGTGCTTTTTAACATGCGTGCTTCTTATTTAATTTTCCCCCCAGTTATTTAGAAATGGACACCTTAAATTCATTTTCTGATTGGGAATATAAGCTCAGACAAAATCCCTTGAACTGTTTTCACTGCCTAGGATACAGAAATTGTGCATTGTGATATTTCAGATTTTGTTAAACACATTTCAAATGAAAACAGTTTGGATTTTTGTTTCCAGGAAACACATATTGAATATGCTTTGTTTAGCACTCAAATGAGTGACTCATGCATTATGGCGCTTTTTTTACATATAACCACGGATACATGCAGGCAGTTTGTCAGAAGTAAAAAAAAAACATGAGAGAGCTTCTTATGCAGATTTCACAAAAGTGTTTCATAAAAGAAATGGCCATTTTTTGTTGGTTTTCAAGAAAAGGAAAAAAATTAAGCACTTTTTACTGACTGAGGGCTTGCTGAAATTGTTCTAGCTCTGAACGGGGGTCTTTTTTTCAAGTATGTAAACAACTTAACACTCCTTTTGTCCAGCTGTGCTGCCTAGAACACTGATAAATGGTATATGAATTGCCAAGGCTGGGATCCTGATTCTTCATGCTTGACCCATGGACATGTCCCCAGCACTACTCCTCTTTCTCTTGCATGTGTGTTTCCCTTGTTTAGGTGACCTCCCTGAACTTGACAACATGCCTTATTTTCAGAATCAGATGTCCTTCTATCAGGTTGGTTATCTGAGAACCTTGTCTATCCCATCACCCTGGAGTGACTGACACTAACATCATCAATCTCAGTAGAATTTACCTTAAAAAATGGTTTCTAGAATTGACACAGCATATGGATAGTTTGGATAATTTTTTAAGTGGTAATATCTCTTATTTTCTAGTAATTTCTAAGTTAATAGATACACCATGACCAGTGGGAAAACTACTAGACGAGAGATGAATCCCGGATGCTGGTCTGTCCCCCACGTTGTAAAAACTGTGTAATGTTAAGCAGGACGAATAAGTTTCCTAGGCTAAGACCTGGAAAATGGTGAATATGTATTAGTCTGTCTACATCCTAACTAATTGTGAAGAGTAAGAAAAGTCTTCCTTGAATTAGGTAAATGCTGTACGAGTACCTTCCTAAACACCTAAAGAATATTTGGTAACTAGAAAGAACTTAACTTTTTTCCCATTTTTAGGAAATTAGAAATTAAGACTGAAGGAGGTTGAATGATTCACATAAAATAGTGAACCGGAACAAGGCCCAGAATTTTAGATTTCTCTTCTGTTTTGGATTTTCTTGCTCAAAAAGTAGGAAGTATGCCTGGCTCTTTAACAGAGCATCACAAACGTGACATTTAGGTTATATTTGATAATGACCATGATGATAGCTAAGCAAAGTATTTAGAGACTTGCTTTAGTTATAAAAGAATTTTAACTTTTCATCTCAAAGTGTATAGAAAATGGGTTAAAAGAAATACTGAAAATATTTTTATTTTCAAAATATTTTAAAAAAATATCTTTAATAAAAATATTTAATTCATTGAGTCTTCATCTATTGAAATATTCTGAAGTACTGGCATCATTTTATTAACAACTCTTCTCAAAGGGATAGAAAGCAAGCAGTCTTTTAAAAATCATCTTCTAGAGGTGACTGCGCAGGGATGGAAAGGTGCCATTTGCCCGACCGCATTAAAATCCTCAGTCATTTTTCTCTTCATATGGCGAATACTGACCCAGATGCCAGCTGTGAACCACAGTTCCCACAGCAGCAGCTGGCTCCCTGGCAGCCTCATTAAGTGGCTGCACTGGCCCTTTTAATAATGTCTGTGGGTCCCCATGTCATTATGCTGCTGATGGCTGCTCTAGACTTGTGTCCTTCTGTTTCACTCGTCCTCTTGACTAATATGTTTTCACAGATTTTGCTAGTTTTACTAATTTTTTAATTAGCCCATCATGATTTGGTTCTTGTACACATGAAGAACCATCCATGGACAAAATTAAATCTATCATTATATTCCATCTTAATTCATCGTAAGGTAAGGGTGCTTGTTTACATCTCAGCATGGGAAAGGTGTTTTCCCATTAGCAGTTCCCAAACAAAAAGGGAATGTGAGTTACAACGTAGCAATAATGATCAGATAAAATCCTTCCTTGAGAGGGAAACTCATAATTATTAATCACAGGAAAAGAGGAACCATCCCACTTATCCGCTGGCATTTTTTTTCTGTCTGTTAAGTCAATTACTAAACTATCTGTGAACTCATAACACTTAGGATAAAAATGAAAAACAGATAAATCTATCAATGCATTAATCATGTGGCCTTAAATAATTGACTAAACAAACTGACAAATGCATCCCTCCAATGGCTACCTATCTGGTGTGGAAAAAGAAGTGCCTTGGAAGCATGGAACAGACTGAGAAGCATGGAACAGACTGAGGAATCTCAGAGAGAAGAGGGGTGAGAAGAGATTAACCAAAGAATTGATATGCATATATGCATAACCCATGGATGCAGACAATAGTGAGGTAGGCTTGGGGTGGGTTGCGAGGTGGAGGGGGTCAATGGGAGGAAAAAGGGGGACATCTGTAATACTTTCAACAATAAAGATAAATAAATAAATTAGAAAATAAAATAAAGAGAAGTGCTCTGAGTTGAGATTACTTATGGAATCATGTGCAGCAGTGAATGGCTTGACAGGTGGTCAGGGGCCTAGAAAGAAAAGACCAGAAGATTAAAGGGAAAAAGTTTGACAAAGAGACATGGGATCAGATGTAAGAAAAGACCAGACATTTGTTCTCACAGAAATACTATAAATTTGCCCTTCCTGTCTATAAAGCTCCAGCAAGTACCACACTCTGCAAGTTTAAGACATGTTTGCCCAGTGGCATGGACCTCACATTACATAGAATCCTCCGCTCATTTTACCCAGAACCTGGTGGTCTAAGTGCATGGAAACAGCTTGTTGAAGGTGAAGTTGAATCACCAGCTCAGATGGGATGCCACCCCCAGGAAACAATATATACATTAAGCCAAAGGACTTTCTATGGTACACTAAAACTAACTTATTTCTTCCCTTGAGTATTTTTAGATATTTTACGAGTTTATTTATATAAATGCAGAATGATCATAATGCTATCATTTGTTGAGAAAAGAGCAACGCCGAAAATATGAAAAAATTGTCTTGAGTCTATAGGCTGGGGTCTTTGAGCACTGCGTCCCTGTCACTGGCTTTTTCTGGAGTCAATAAAATATCAAACTTAGATGCCTTCTGCTCTGCTAGAGGGCTCTGATAATGGCAAGGATGTCAAGATATCCTCAAGAAATTGAAAGATCAACAATTAGCACATTTTAAAATCCATGAAAAACAAGTCCAATGAACATTTTTGAAGTATCTTTTCACTATTCATGACAGTAGTTAGCTGAATGATGGCCACTCTAAGATACCAGCTTCTAAATACTGGAACCTGTCAATATTACCTTAAAAGGTCTTCGCAGATATGATTAAATTAAGGATATTGAAATTGGGATATTATTCTGGATTTCCAGGGGAGGCCCTGATAATGAATCTATCTTTATAAGAGGCAGTCAGAAGGAGATTTGACACAGACAGAAGGCAATGTGATCACAGAGGCAGAGATTGGAGCGATGTGGCCACAAGCCAAGGAATGCTAGCAGCCACCAGAGCTAGACAAGGAAGGGATTCTCCTCTAGAACCTCCAGAGGGAGCACAGCCCTACTGTCCTCTTGATTACAGCTGAGTGATACTGATTTTGGATTTCTGGCTTCCAAAATGGTGAGAGAATAAATTTCTGTTGTTTTAAGCTACCACATCTGTAGTAATTAGTTACAGAAGTCCCAGAAAATTAAAAAAATTATGTATTCACAATAAAGAAATAGACCTGAGTTCTTTTACAAAGTCAAATGCTCTATTATATTTACATCTATTTTCAAGAGAAGATAGCTGCCTGTGTCAATCATTCTATAGGTATTCTAAATTTGGAAACCCTGATCATACAGAGGTAATAAATACTCCATTTCCATTCTATGTTTTAAAGTATCTCAAGTAACTCAAATACCTTGCAAATTAAATTATGAATTTGATCTTGTTTCTAGAATTACTCTCACTATAGTAATCTTATCCTTTATGTATAATTTAGGAAAATATCTTCTATTTAGGATTTATGAGATTATTTAATTGTGATTATTTTGTGTCCACACAAACTCTCTTTTACCTTTAAAGGGCATAAACTTTATATCAGAGAGATGATAAATATGCACATACCATTCATATGAACCAGGTTTACACCGACAATGGCCAATGGCTGAGCTGTCTACAGTCTTTCTTTCAATTTTGGTTGACAGGGGCTGTATGGATAGTATGTGGATATTTATGACCCCACCCCACCCCCTTTAAAATTTGTGCTTTTTAAGGTAAAGGAGAGCTTGTGTGGACACAAAAAAAATCACAATAAAAAAGTAATCTTACGAATCCAAAGTGGAATATTTTACCTAAATTACACATGAAAGATAAAAGAATTTAGGTGCTATGAGCCTTTAAATCCTCACAGTGATAAATCCCTGCTTGTGGTGAAAAGAAAGTTTTATCTGTCTAAAAATGGATTAGGGCAAGATTTGTTGCTTACATGTGACTTAGTTCCACTTGTGAAGTATTTCAAAAGATTTTCAATCACTTTGATGAATTCAGAATTATTTTCATATTATATCAAAATGTTCCATGAATTTTGTATTTTTTCTTTTTATGATCACGAATGATTTTTGACAAAATAATCACTTCAGAAAGTTTGACCCTCAAAAAACAACCTCCTTGAAATAATTTGGAAGGAAATGTGTCTTTGTACTGTGATTTACATTCACTGAATGATGATTACCAGGAGAAAACCCCCACAAAGAAAGTGCCTTTTAGACATGAGGTACTACAGCTACATACCTGCATAGACTCGATCTCAGAAATAAATTGCAGGACTTCACCCTAAGTTATGTAAAAGCAAAACTCAAGAAAAATCATAAAATGCAGCCAGAGCATATGAAAACTACACACCTGAAAATCCCACATAAGTACAAATTACTGTTGTTGGGCGTACGTCCAAACCTGTAGAACATTTTTGTGAGTTTATTTGAGCCAAACTGATGACAACTGTGGGAAGCAAAATCTCAATGGACTGAGAAAATGCTCTGGAGACTGGTAGTTTTGCAGCTTATTTTATATGTTAGAGTCATATGAGGAGGGAAGTTACATGAAATTTATTGATGGTAGATTAAGGTGGCAGGAGAAAGCAAAGAGGGGAAATCACTGAAATTAGATAAAGAGTAAAGCAGACAAATACTTATCATATACATTGGTGGATATAGGGTAGTTAACAATTAACATTTATAGCACAATAGAGATGGTATTCAGGGAACTAGTTAACAATGAGGGGTTGTGGTCTCCTGCTCAGGTGTGGTGGGCGTACCCTCTGGGGATCAGAAAAAGTAGATTAACATTCCAAATGTTCGTTCCTCATTTTAGCCGCAAAAGGACAAAAGACAGATTCACTTAAGATAAAGGTTGACCGCTGTCAAGGAAGCTACAAGTCTAGATGTGATTACCCACAGTGACTCCTGTTTAGTTAAGAATTTTTGTTCAAACAATCATATGTGGTTACTTTTGGCCTCTGAGTCTGTAAGATTCACCATGCAGGCCTCACCTGAGTTTGTCAGGGTTAGTATGTGGCCCCTTTTTTTTCCACACTGTGTACAGTTTCTTTTTCTGGTCATTTCATCACATTCAGACTTTGGAAAAGCAGTAAAAAAATTCTATAGCTTTATTTTTATTTTATTTTTATTTTTTGCTTGTGTGCACCTCTTGAAGAACAATGAGAGTCCATGAATATCTATCATTTTACATGAAATAAAATGAAATTTCAGCTAATGTAATTGGCATGGTCAGGTACTATTTTATTCACTAAAGCCTGAAAGTTTACTTAGGAAAGATTTTCAAACCAGAAATCCTATGTGTTCTATGGGGAGATCACTCACTCAGGAATAAAAACTTGTACATGCCACAACACTATTGGAAGCCTACCTAAAATGAGAGCTACAGAAGTCTGCCAGGATGTGTTAGAAGGTTAGAGTCCTGCTGCAAATTTCAGAGAATCTGATTAATTCTATTTGACACTAAGGAAAAAAATGCAAATTTCTTTATGTATTCTTTATTGGCTAACTCAGATGTTTCATGAGAAGAATCTACTTGGAATAAGAGAGAAAATTCTATCACATTAATACTAGATTTCCTTACTGTGTGAATTCATTTCTGGCAAAAAAAGATTTATTAAATAGAGTTTCCACACACACAATGGCATTTTACTTCAAGTCTAATTTATGAGATCTAATGCCATTTTTGCAAGCCCTATGAGTTCAACAGTCTATAAATTCAGATAACAACCATTATGTGTTTCCTACATTTTTATCAGCTATTTTATGAACCTTGTGGATCTTACTAAAAGTCAAGGTTATATATTCATAACTTATAAATTATAAACCAGTATTAATTTACTCCAAACCTTAGTTTTTAAGCTACAGTTCCTAGAGAAATTGTGCATAAAAATTTCCTTTGAAATTTAAGGACCACTCAGAGAACATTTTCCCTAAAAACCTATACTGGAAGAAAAAACACACAAAACTATAGGTAACTTACAGTGAAAACTGAAATATACTAAGAACATAACAGGAAAATATCTTATTTAAACAAAATAATCTTAAACTTGCAATGTACTTTAGAAGAAAAAAGCATTAAGAAAATAACATCATTCTGTTCAATTCTCTATATATACTCAGGTGTTTTTTGTATTGCCTTTGCTCCTTTGTCAAACATCAGTTGACTCTGTTTATGTGGGTCTGTTTCTGGGCTTTCTACTCCCTTCCACTGATCTGCTGATCTACTCTGTCACCACCACCACCCTGTCTTCATTGTGATAGCTTTAGAGTAATACTTGAAGGTGGGTAGTGTCAGTTCTCAAACTTTGTTCTTTTCTTTCAATATTGTGTTGGCTATTTTGTGTCTGTCTCTCTATAAACTTCAGAATAATTTTGAAGATACACACTAAATAAGTTGATGGAATTTTGATTGTGATTATATTGAATCTACAGATCACGTAGCAAAGAACTGTCATCTTGAAGGCATTGTCTTCTTATCCATGAACATGGAATATTTCTCCACTTAGTTTTTTTAAATCTTTCATCAGAGTTTTGTAGGTTTTTTTCATATAGATGTTGACCTATTATTAGATTTATATATTTCATTTGGGAGAGTGTTATTGTAATGGTAATATGTTTTTCATTTCAAATTCCACTTATTCATAGCTAGTATATTAAAAGGTGATTGGCTTTTATGCATTAACCTTGTATCCTACAATCTTGCTATAATTGCTTATTAGTTCCAGGAGTTTTTTGTTTTATTTTTATATTTAGCTCATACCAAACATTTTTCACATTCTTGTGACCTAATTTGTAACATTTTTGTATCACTTTATATTCTCCCACTTAGATTGTGCCTTTTGCTGAATACAAAATTTTATCTTGTTCATTTTCATGCCTAGAACACCAAGGAGAGTGGTTTAGGTAGAGGAGGTGCTTTCTAAAAAGTGTGAATATAAATGTGTAAATGGCTTTGGAAATCCTGACCTTATTCTGAAGTTCCCATTTCAGATAATGTAGATCATTTAATTCTTTAAAAAGTTGTAAAGCATCACTTTTACTATTCTCTTTTAATCAAAGTGTCTTAACTTTAAATATTTTTTAATGATTTCTCTTGAAACACAGAAGATAAAACCCATTCCTAGTTTATGGTAAAACACTCCACCCCCATAGAGTGACTCTCCAAATGTCTATATTCTGAAGTCATATCCAATATATAAACCTGGATCGCTTATGTGATTAAACAATGACAGGTATTAAATATTGTTGTTTGCCAAGCAATTCCACAAATTTTGCCATATGTGAAAAGTCATTTGGGTATCAACAGACCTGAATTCTGTTTAATGAACTTTAAAGTTCCTTACCGAGTAAGTTTAATGTCAAGGGTAAAATCCACTCACTGCATAAACTAAATATCTGTGGGTTTAATAGGGATCAGAGAAGGGATTTATGTCTTAATACTCCTGTGTGGCCAAGAAATGCTAGGATCAAATAGCTATTTAACATCAAAAATCAAATAAAAGGCAGGATTTTCCTCACTTTTATTAATTAAACTATGAGAGAAAAATGGGTTGTTAAGGAGGCTTAGTAGAAACATATTTGATTAATTGGGAAGCAGCTTAAAATGCTATAGGAACACAGAAAGTAAGTGTTCCTGCTCACTGGAAATGAGTCCATGAGAGTAACCTAGTAGTGAGTGATGAGAAGAAAGCCAAGTTGGAACACAGGACATGGTATTAATTATTTACTTTATGAATTAACTTAGCATATTAAGTGGCATTAAGTGTACTAAGCGCAGCAACCCTGTAGAACAGGGGCGGGGAAGAAGAGATGGGCTACAGCAGGGAGCATGCAGAGGGGCTGGGAAGCCTCCTGCAGGTGTTGGTGTGGTAGCTGAGGCTGCAGTGTCTCCAAGGGGCGTTCTGTGAGCGGGACTAGGGCACAGCTACGTAAGGTGAACCCATCCCAACCTGCTGACCAAAGCACAGAAAATGCAGAAAAGTGCCTGCCTCCTGTAATGTCCCTCCAGCGTTCTCTACTGAGAAAATCTAACATCACACTCACATGAAAGCAGAAATGCTTAAAGGGATTCTGTTTATTATCAGGCAGTGTGTAGTGAAGGGTGAATTTGGAGCTAAGAAGAAAGAAGAAAAGGAAGGATGGATGGGAGGAAGGGAGGGAGGAAGGAAGGAATTGGCACAACACATAGCTTTTGCTTTGAGGGAACATCATTTGAAATATGTAGAATCTGTGATCATCTGAAATAAAAATTAGCCTTACAGAGGCCCATAAGTGAAGGAAGACCTTGTTAGACGGGCAGAGCACAATGGTGGGAAATACAGATCCGATTTTATATTTGACTACAAAAGTAGAGCATCAACAAGACGAACTATCTCTTTAGATAGCAGGCTTCAGTTATGGAGCAGATATAAAAAATAATTTCATCATCGTCTCTATTCCTTCATATTGCATTCTCCAGTAGTCTCACGAAGACCTCTGCAATACACTGCTTAAATTCCTCTTCCTAACTGCGGCCCTTAGGAGCTTTCAGTCTCCTGGTCCTGGGCCATGTGGGTAGACGCCAATTTGATAGGGAGTTTTCATGGACCATTTATCTTCCTTCAAGGGGGACTTTTAAATGAGTGAGCATGATCACAATTTCTTGCAAAAGAATTCAGATTCTTAGTGGGTAGCTAAATTTAATATGCTCGCTTGTTTTTGTAATTGTTTTTAGTAGTACTTAGAGTAAATAATAAAACCCTGAATATGGGAGTTCAAGTGGCTGGGATTATACAAAATATAACTTATTAAATAGGCAAGATGACTCATGGTATAAGTTAGTCATAAGATACTTTTTCCAGACATTATTTCGGTTCCTTTTTTGATGTCTTTTTATTAACCATAATTATGACTTTGTCTTAAAAATAAGTGAACTGAACAGTTTTAGTAAAATATTATTCAATGTATTTTCACTCATGGAATGACTTTTGTCAATGCAATATGTCTAATGGTCTTGAGCAAGACAAATATAATAAAAGCCCAGGGATTTTCATCAGGTGAACAGTGTGAGAATGACAAAGATATTATAAAGATTGTGCGCTTAGCAAAATTATAGGCTGACAAAGTCTCATGTAAGAAAGCTATCTTGAGGATAAGCATGAGGAATAATAGGAACATTTACTAAAACCCACACGAAGAACCAAGTATTTCTCAAAATATCAATGAGTCTTAATGATATCCGGCAATGGAATTCACCAATGACAATATCCATTGTATTTCCTACAGTCAGTCTGAGTAAGGAGATGGTCAATTATTTATTCAATATATAGTTATCAAGTACCTATTGCATTATAGATAAAAAATTGAGCAAGTAGCTTCCATCCCTTGCTACCAAGCACTGAAGGATTGAGGGGCCTGGAAGCTACTCCTGACCGTGAGACAGCTATTTGGCTCTGTGGATATATAATTCTGCTTTGTATCCTTAAAAGCTAAGTAAATTGTGATGTGAATATCATGTACCTTTTGGTCATTTCCAAATTTCGGGCCAGCTACTATAGTTCATAAAAAGTTTGAAAGTCTATTAGACATGGATTCAGAGACGTCCCCTTGGGAATTGGTAGAAGAGGCCTGGAGCTCTGGGATCAATCACTGATTAGATATCACGGATTGATATCTAAATTTTGCAGCCTTCGGCTTGAAAATGGGTCTGAGAGACACTAAACACGATAAGGACAGGGGAGAACTGATTCTTGCTTCTGTCATAGTTAGAACCATCGATCACATTTACAAGAGTGGTTTCAGCTGGAAGATGGAAATAAAACTTGATGAACTTGGGAGAAACCATCGCATGGTTTAAAAAATGGAGACAGCATATAAAATAAATTTCTCAAGGGATTCTTAGCACAAATGAGAGAGAAGTGGCATGGTATCTAGAGAGGAATGAGGGACAAGGTGAGGGGTTTATTTATGTAGAAGACACCAGGGCATGTTTGCTGGGGGGATGGTGTGACTGAGCGAGGGCAGAGTGTGAGAGGCGGTTCAACAGCGTTGTAAGTCAGCGGGGGAGGGGGGGGCGAGGTGCATCTCCCAGTGACAGGAGCAGAGAGGGTCCTTCCCCGGTAGAAATAAGGCAGAGGGTAAGCAGAGAAACAAGTCAGGTGAGAGATTTTGTGACAGCGAGATGATGTCGTTGTCTTACCATGGCTTCTGGGCTCTCAAAGGTCAGAAAATAAAAGTACTGAGTGTTTGTGGAGAGAAGAGAAGGGGTAAAAGAGTTGCCCGAGAAAGTGGGGGAGGGAATTTTCTACAAAAATATGGTAGGTTAGCTGTGACAGTGACTTTGTCGCACCTACGGATAGGAAAGTGAGGGGAAGCTTCTCGGCGAAGGGGGCGTTTTAACCAAAGCACGGAACACAGAGGGGACAGCCATGTGAATACCTGGAGACAGATGGTTCCAGGAAGAAGGAACGGCACACGAAACATCTTCTGGCAAAACAGGCTTCTGTGCAAGGCTCTGAAAGAAAGCCAGAGCAGCCCGGGCATAGGTGAGAGGGGGCGGGGGATACATGTTGTGGTAGGAGAATTTGGTAAGAGCCAAATCCTGTCAGGCCCTGTGAACAAGTGAAAAGACTAGATGCCTAATGCATGTGGCTGCCTGTTAAAGAGATCACTCTGCGGGGGGTTTGGGGGGTGGGGGTGGGGGAGGTGTTGCATGTTTCCTAAAACAGGAAACGATAGAAGGCAAATATCATGAGATTCCCAAATGATGCACTCTATCAACAATGGAGTTACTCCTAAGGGTGTGGATATAAACTTTTTTGTTATACTTACCCCATCGCCGACGTCTAGACCGTATCAAAGCAGTGTAAGAATTCCATAGACCAATGGAAGGCTAATAGTTGTATCAAGGCCGGCTTCCCTGCCTTCAGCCAGCCACCTGCTCTACCATGTGTTTTGTGTCTTCAGCATCGTAAGGGAGATGGGTGGCTGAGGCTCACCAAGAGCTCTGCCTGTCAGGATGTGTGGGTGATGTAATACAATCAGAAAAATCCACATGGGATGGAGTATCAGAGCGAAGCCCTGAACAGGGAGTGATAAGTGGCCAAATGTTGGGTTATGATCCAGAAAAATACGTAGTGGCAGGTCTCAATACAAGACAAGCAGGTCTCAATACAAGACAAGCAAAAACCAAGCACACAAACAGGCCTATGGACTTTTGTTCCATAGGACACAACAGCAGATAAAATAGCATGAACATGAATTTGCCATCTCTTCTGACTCTCTCTTTCTTCTATACCAGATTCTAGAGGACCCAGAAATAAAAACTATTGAGTCAGGGAGTTGACAGAGAAAGGAAAAAAGAAAAAAAAAGCATGTTTCTTTGTTCTGCTATTTTATAGTCTTAAAAATCTGGATCAGGCCTGAGCTGTGTGGGGAGGTGCTTTACACTGTATGACAGATGGAAGCATTTTGATGTTTCACTGGTCTGGTATTTCTAATACTGGAAAACAAGACTGCTAACCAATACCTGAATAGATTAGGGAAAAATCTATGGAATTAGCTCAAGGAAACATCCATAAATGGAGAGGAAAAGTACAAAAGAGTGATTTTGAATGGCAGTGGTAAAATAGCAGAGAGACATTTCATTTTTTATTCATTCTGAGTCCAGCTCATTTAACAAGTAGTGAGTCATATGTGTGTGATGACAGGCGGCTTTTGAAGGGTTTTAATCAAGGACTGAAATTCTCTAATTAACAGACTGAACATATCACTTCACTAGCTGTGTGGGAAGATTTTAGGAGAGAGAGAGAGAAAGCAAGGGGACAATTATGAAGCTATGACAACAATTCAAACAAAAGATAGTGGTGGTTTGGGCTAAGGTGGTTATTAGCGCAGATGAATTGAAAGGGACAGTTCTGAAATATGTTTTAAAGATAAATACAATAGGGCTAGATGATAAAGGAGTGAGGTGTAGAAGGAAATGAAGAGCAAATGCTATATTTTAGGCTCAAACATCTCAGCACTCACATTTACTGAAATATAGAAGATTGGAAAAAGAACAGAGTGCAGTTAAGGAGAGCGATTCATAGTTGTGTCTTGACCATATAGAATCTGAGATGCCAAGTAGTCAGTCGTCTGGAGATGTGACACTTGGAATTGAGGGTAAGGAGTCTGGATTTATGGAGGGAAGGCAGGAGTGGATATATAGATTTTGGAGCTCCAGCACACAGATAGTATTTAAAATCCTGAATTTAAAATAAATCATCTAAGAAAAATGACTATAAAGAAAAGGGGAGAGGTGCCAAGTTAGAAAACATGTGACACCATAGCACTTAGAGTTTAAACAAAGGGAAGGAACAAAAAGGAAATGGGAAGCACATGGGTGAAAGAAGTGGAAGGAAAAACAAGAGCGTTATATCTCAAATCTGTGAGTGTCAAGAAGTAGACAACGGTGCCAGATGTTGCTGAGAACTGGAAACAAACAAGCAAACAAGCAAACAAACAAAAACAGAGCAGTTATCATTATAGTTGATAAAAATTAAGTAATTGATGACCTTGGCAATTCTTCTCTGAAAACTGATTGAAAAATAACCTGAGGTTTGGAGAGTTGGAGAGAGAATGGGAGGTGAGCAAATCCACACACCAGCTATAGATGGGTCATTCTATCAAGAAGTGAATGGAAAAAAGAAAGCCCAGAAGCAAGAGAGGATCTTTGGTCAAGAGCCATATATTTAAAAAGCAAAAGCCTGATTATCAAGAACATGTTTGAGCACTGATGAGGATGATTCAATGGATACGGAGGGTTCAGCAATGCAGGGCAGAGGTGATATTAAAGAGCAACGTTCTTGAGAACTGACAGATCATAACATACAGCACACATTTGAGGGTGTGGCCTTGATAGGAGCAGAGCGGCTTCTGTACTTGAAGGAACAAAGGGAAAGAGGAGAGTTAGGGCAGAGGCACTAGAAGGTGGATTACTTTCATGACATCAAGATGAGAACATTCCTATATGATAGCTTTCATTTATCTTTCGAATGAACTGCTTCAGATAATGAATTTCATCTCTGATTTTGAGAAACTGATACTCAAAAATCTGAGTTCTGTTCCTCACTTCAGCTGGCAGGCTCATTGTCATGGGCTCCCCTTTCTAGAAACAAAAGCAGCCCCGACCTGATGCTGTTCTTTCACTTAAGTGACCAGGAAACTGCTTATAACCTACTGTACAGGATTGATTTGGAAAGTCATATTTACGATCACATACACTATTTCTGTTTTCAGTCCACAGAACAGGTTTTTATAGAAGATATATTCTACCCTTGAAGTGAGTGGTCAAAAAGATAATGGGAATTGATATCATCCTGTTTACTATAGACAGTCACCCTCCCCCAAATAAGTGTGTTTCAAAAGCTTAGATATGTCTACTATTTAATTTTGCTCGTTTTTGGAATGGCTTAAAAGGAGCTTTTCCAGTTTCTGAAGCATTGAGTGCATGAGAGCCGTGGTTAATGCTATTAGGACGCTAGAGATGTGAGAAATGAAATCCAAGCGAATGAAAGCCAGTAGCTGATGGGTCAGGGATGCAGTGTACATCTTCAGGGGTACCATTTGTATGAACTACAGTGGGGATGGTATGTCCTAGAGTAGTTAACTGGTAGACTCAGGGCTCCACAATTAGAGCAAGGGTTTGTCACAAGAACTATTTCTTGGTTTAAGAGATCCAAAGAAATCTAATTGAATGTATTAGTGGTTTGATTATAGTTACTTAGAAGATGACTTATTCCACAATAACCCACAATTATACCTCCTTCCCTCTATTCCCCTAACCCTTTTTAGGTACTAATAAAATGTGTTATGCTTGACAAATGAGAAAAGTCCATTTACTTGTCCTACTAGAAAGAACTTTAAATACCCAAGCTACTTACTTGGCATGTGTACGTATGCACAGATTCAGGGGCAGATTTCAGCATTTCTATTTTATAGCTCTACTGTAAAGAAGCCAAAGTGAACATTATGAAAATAGGCATCCTCATGGGATATTCTACTTGAAAAGGTCATAGTTTGGCAGAGAAAATGAGTATGTTTTTTCCTAGCATCTAAAAGGTTTGGAACCAAAACAGAATTTCATAACTAAGAAGTGGAAATGGATGTCCCTGGATATAATAAACACATATTTGTCTGATTTACATTGAAGTGAGTGAACGAATCAGCTTCTATCTATGCTATGCACCAGAACATTTATATCCCTTCTATTTTTCCTCCCGGATGTCATTCATTATACAAAAAAACTGAGAACATGTCAGTATCATGACAAATTGGCCTCACGATACATCATATGTCCTATCTACTGTATAGCATGCCTGCTATAATCACCATTTTTACTACTGACCATATGGCCTAAGTTGAGTTCTTGCTTCCATCTCTGTTTCCATATTCTGCTTCCCATCTCGCACACCTGGGCTCAGCCCACTGAGGGTTTGAAACTGGTGGAGCAACCCAAATATACAAGTTCCAAGTTAGCCTGTATTATTGGTTCCCATATTTGCTCACTGGCTTCTGATACTGCTCATGGATACTAGTAGCTGCTCCAATAAATCCTCAGATTTCTAGACATAGCTTCTGTGAGTTTCCTATTGCTGCTGCAACCAATTATCACAAACTTACTGATTAAAACAACATACATTTATTGCAGTTTGAGAATTGAGAATCTAAAATGAGTTCACAGGGTTGAATTTTTTTCCATAAGCTCTAGGGGAGAATCTGTTTCCTTGTCTTTCCAGCTTCCAAAGCTGCCCACCTCCTTTGGCTCATGACCCCTTTCTTCCTGATCAAAGCTAGCAGTGTAGTACCTCAGATGTCTTCCCTCTGTCTTGTATTTCTGTATTCTGTCTTTATAAGGATTCTTGTGATTACATCATTGGGCCTAACTAGATCATTGAAGACTATCTTCCCATCTCAATATGCTTAATCCAGTCACATCTGCAAAGTTCCTATTGCTGTATAAGGTGACATAGTCCACATGTTCCAGGGATTAGGGACATCTTTGGGAGACCACTATTCAACCTTCTCATTTTGTTCATGGTATTGCAGCAATCCATATTTTTTCTTGGTAATTTGAATTAAATATCCCAGACAGTAGAACAAACTTCTTTTTCACCCATTGACTTATTGTTACAAGGAATCAAAAACTGTGGGTCAAAATAACGGCCTTCGCTCCTAGCTTAATATTGCCTTGGGCTCTAGGACCTCCAAACCTATTGAGTCCAAAGCTATGGGTAAGGGAAGAAAAATCCCAGACTGGGATTTTAAGTGTAATATGTAAGAGATCTCTTCCCCTTGGACCCCTTGGTTTCCGGACTCACATTTTGTCAGTGGGGGAGGCAATCTTATATATAAACCTCTGTTTTAAAGAATTAATTGTGTCCTATCAAACAATAATATGTCAGATGGAGTTCTGATTGAATCTATTAGAAGTCATTTCATCATCATTAGGACTGTGATGATATAAGGAAATTCCATGGGTGAGAGCCTATTGCTGCATTATCTTTTGCCTTAAAGTGAGTTCTTTGTCTAGTGGACATATCATGTGTATAACACGTTGATAAATAGTGCAGTGTTGTCCTGAACTGATCATACTGGCTCCTGAGGGGCAATTGTTAAATTTTTAGGAATTTTGTGAATTGGTGGTTGAGCACAGCCATTATCAAAAATTAAATGACTTAAACTTACTGTGGGGAATAAAACTTCCCTGGGTATTTAAGCGCTTCTGTATAAAGCCCTAGTTTCCCATGACCCTCCTCAAACTTTGGGAATTATATTTGTAGTCATCTCTCTAATTTCTCTGATCTAGTAGGTTAATGAAACTTCTCTTACCTGCCTAAGACACTCAAATGGTTACAGCCTAGACAAGGTTCGTAGGTTAAGCTCCCAAAGTGCCAGAAATACTGGGGAGCTATTTTTCTAGGTTTGAAGCCAAGACTTTGGTGAAGTCACTAGGTCATAAAAGACAGTCACCTGGGATTTATGTGGCCCCTGAAAAGACATATTTACATTCCAAAAGGTTAGAGTAAGACCCAGGATGAGAGACTCCAGGATCCTTTCCATCTGTCTCAAAGGAACAGAAGTGTTTTTTTGTTGTTTCTTTTGTTTTCTCTCTCTCTCCTTTGGGAGTGCTACCTGAGCGTCTCAGCATTGCCTTTATTATTGGCAGGAGGGGAAGTCAATATAGCTCAATATTACAGTAACTTTTGTGAGAAGAAATCCATATTGTTGAATTCATACATAACTTCTGTCCATCCCTGTACCTAAATAGCTCATCTACTCTAATCAGGGGCACAAGAAACTAGAGCATCCATTTAAAGGTTGCCTATCCTCTCAGAGAGTGGGGAAAAAATGTGTCCACTTTTTAAAATATTCAAAACTAAAGAATCATCTACCTAGCAACATTAGCCAACACTATAATTAGGACATTAATCCAGGAATTTTCTTGCATATTTCACACTGAGTAGGATTAGCCATTAGAAGAAAAATGAATACAATTAAAATATTTTAAAGTGGGAAATCGATTGTCATTATTTTAGCCAGTGGCATTATCATCTTACATAAAGAACTGAAACGATAATTTGCTGAGTGACTGTTGAAAATGTGGGGAGACATTTTAAGGGGAGAATTATTTTTATCTGGGATGATGATTTTCTTAGCTAAAGTGAAGATGCACAATGCACTGATGAACTTCCTCAGTGCCTCTATTTATGGACCTGCAAATGTTCAGGTTTGTCAGAATCACATTTGAATTTCAAGTTGTCTGCTAATACCATGGAAGTTAAGGAGGCAAGGCAAGCATGCTATTAAAGCTTGTTTTTATTTCATAAAAGCTGCCTCAAAATCCATGATATCTGATAGTTATTCAAGAAGAAGCATCTCAGGTTAATTATTTAAATTAGAGAAACCAGTTACAAATCATAATTTACCTCTTAACTCTAACAGAATATACTTCCCTCCCCACTCACGATTTTATTTATGTAACCCATTTCTGCACTATTTTCTCCTAAGGAACCCTGATTTATCTATCACTTCTCAGTTTATCTCATACACAAACACACACACACACACACACACACACACACACACACACACACAGAGGAATGAACAACTAATGTAAAGCTCATTATAATGGAAAAATCAGTATTTGCATTTTTCAAATATTATTACTTTTTTAATTGTTTAATGTGAACCATATGAAGCTGACACTTTTGTGGATGAAATACAGGCTAATAATAGAAATTTATTATGGTTCAACCTAATCATTCATGGTCATTTTAGCATAGGAATTAGGCTATCTAATTAAGAATCTTTGTAGTTTAGTCTATTTAAAATTCTGTGGTGAGCTGAGTTAATCATTCAATAAGTATCAAATAAAGGTAGAAAATGACAGTGAAGGGAAAGGCTGGAGTTTTGCAGTAAGTCCCCCCCCAAAAAGACATTTTATTATTACTGACATTCAATCAGATGTAAATGGACTTGACTAATAGGGATCTGGTGAGCAACCAAAGGTGGAGGTGCCGCTTAGAAGGAGGTATTCAGGCCATGTACTGAAATGCTGAAATGTTTTCTTTCTTCAGAGAGGAGGTAGAGGTCATTGACACCATGCTAGACACTTTGAAGCATTTCATGTATTAGTTAATAAGCCCTATGATATTTCATTCCAATTTTTCAGAAAAGTGAAGTACAGTAAGCTGCTTAAAGAGAAACAGTTGATAAATGGCAGACCTGGATTTCAACCCACATCTCAGTCAGTTCAGAGCTTCTGCTCTTTTTGTCATTCCTGGATTGATCCAAATCCATTCAAAAAGAATAAAATACAATCACATTAAGTAATCCAGTGACAAGTGATATAGAGAAAAAAGAGCAGAAATGATTTCTTAAAAAATACTTAAGGCATGGCAAATGGATTGCATCACTGCGAGTTTGTTGCTGGGCCAGAGAGAATCTTTGCGTGGAAACTGTAAGCATGTTTCCCCCTATAATCCGAACAATAAAATTCTGACAACCATAATATTATTCTAAGTGAGAGCTCAATGACCTGTAAAATATCATTGGAAAGTGGAAGTTGTGAGTGAGAGAGCTCAGCACAAAGAAGTGCCCTTATAATCTGCTCCTTTTCTCCTTCGGAATGCCATCCACCCAAATACTCAAGAGCAGCTTCCCACATTTCTCATCCTTATGACTGTGGCCCTTGAAAGGCAACTTTCACCTCCAGAATTACTATTACTGCTTGTAAACTCCTCAAAATGAGAAAAGAGAAAAAGACTGTAAAGAACAGCATATTTTTAACCTTATGAAACAATTTCAAAGTCACCCATCATTCACTGGTATAATCATTTGCAGTGTAGTATTAAAACATTTGATTTAACTAAAATAAAACACTAGTAGGGATGAAAATTAAACTGCTCTCTTTTGTAAACATTTGCATATAACATATTTTTCTGATAAAATAACTAAGAAAGTCATTTCATCTTCCAAATAAAATTTAAAATGTATGGTTAAAGTTATATTTTTAGCTTATAATTTTATAATCCCACGCAAGTACAATTAACATAAAATTTGCTTATGATTATATTCAATTATGTCAGTTCACCTCCTCTGAACATGACAAAAATATTTGGGGAGATGAATCTTATAAACTGTTATTTACTCAGAAGATGGTCAGCAAGTCCAGTCAGTATCAGAAACTGTAAGGATAACCAGTGGTACAAGTTTTCCCCTGCCTCTTATATTTCAAGCTGTCAAAACATTCTTTGGTTTTGAAATGCTGTGAATCTTTGTAAATAGTTAACTACACTTCGGATATTCATAACTTAAACTGGGTGTGTTTATAACTTATTCATCAAAGTCCTAAAAGTGAAACCTTTCAGCTAAAAGCAGTTCACCATTAATCAAATACCAATGTATCTTTATTAAGCTCATCACCTTTCACCTTCTATTATAACTATTTCTAAATAAGTCTTTTATTCCTTACACTTTTTAAAAAATCCTTTAAGCTAGGAGTGTTTCTTCTTTCATCTTTATGTATACACACAAAATATATGATTATTTTGTAGTTGGATGCTTTTTAATACGTTAAACAGCTCAAACACGTTCTTTTAATTGGCATGCCACCCTGGCTCATATTTGTAATAATGGGTCTGGTCCAAGTTATTTCTTTGTATTGTTTCCTAATTAAAATGCTTCTTTATAAAAAGTTACATTGCCTTTCACTAATATGAAGAGTCTAAGCTTCTCAACACCTGGAAAATCACACCTTTATGGGTAGCATTAACACTCTGTACTTGACACTGCTCAAAAGAAAGTATTTTAAGTTTTAATCAATTGTAAATAACACCAACTAACATTAGGCCTGAGTAGCAAGAAACCTATTTAGATCACGATGCACATCTCTAAACATGCCTCAGACATCCACTAGCCTAAAATATCCCCGTTCCCAGGCCACAATATTTCTCACATTTGTCTGAATTGCTGATAAGGCATATTTGTCGTTCCAGTTTTCTCTTTGAGTAATTGCCTAGAATAGAGGCATTTTTAGACATGCAAGCATTACGAATTTGAATCCAGTGCATACTCTCTTATGCTCCTGGAAGACTAACCAAAAAATGAAAAAAAAAATTGGTAAATAGTAACAGAAAGTGATCATCTCTGAGGATAAGAAAGGGAGACCACTGATTTACTGGGCCATTCTGTGACTGTGATTGTGAGTGAGTGAGTGAGTGTGTGTGTGTGTGTGTACACACCTGTGGTGGTTTATTTAAGAGAATTCTATGAGCCTGGGTGTAAAGGTGCAACACTCCAGAGACGATTTGTGATGTTCAAGGTGCTCCTAGCTTGAGGTCTCTTCAAATTAATTTCCCCAGTTGGATGTTTCTTGTAGTGGGAATTTAAACTCCAGGCCTGCACAAGGGCAGCTGACTGTTATGAATTCTCAGGAGTGGCTTTCATTCTACCAACAAGCTCCAAAGCTGTGGCAAATTTGCTGAACACCTCCCTTTTACACGATCGATTATTTTTAGTTTCTCCGACACTGAAACTGTAGACCTTCAGAGGTCTTCGTGTGGGGCTATTTTTCTGATTCCCTGCCTCGCACAGACAATAGGTCTTAGTTTTTTTTCTCATTGCAACCATTACAACTCGAGCACTTGAGGCAGGTGCCCTTAGGGCAGTCGTGGATTCAACACACGTAACAAACTGGAGTCCTGCTCCTGGCTCCTTTTTGTCCTCTGAGGAGCCTGTTTACTTTTCCATTTCAGCTATGTACTTTTTAAAAGATGTTCTCAAACATTTCATCTAGCATCAAGCATTATCGTAGCTTTACTGAGACATGACTCACATGGCATCTAGCATCTTTTTTCCCCTGCTATCCTGTTTCATTCCAATAGCTTTGTATTTTTTGAAAGTTCCTTTTGATACCAATCTATTTTACTTTATAAGCTCAATATCTTCTCTTATATCTCTAAAGATATTATAATTTTTGGAGTTTTTACTTTGTGAATTATTTTTAGCTTGTTTTGTTATTTTTATTTGATATAAGGAGCATTCTGAAATGTCCAGAGATCCGTGGGTATTCACTTATATTTAAGAGTGAAAATCTTCAATGAAAGGTGTGGTAAAGGACAATAAATGAGGCACCGCATTGAAAAAAATAGAGAAATTAAATTATTGTCAACATTCACGCTAAATAAGATGACTGCGGCCCTTCTCATCCACGAGAGGCTGCCAACCGTGCTTAAGACTTTAGGCAAGAGAACGGGAGCCTCCCCTGCAGAGAAACTGAACAGTCCAAAGATTCAGGCGTGAATTAGTTGTTTACTATACTGAAGCAGCCCATTCATTTGGTTTGAGTAGTGAGTCGGGGGGAGAGATGGTAATTTCATAGGTGAAACAGTAAAATTCTCTACGTGAACTTGTTTTCCTTGTCATCCTAGTTCTATCTTCCTGTATTTATTTCTTTTTGAGCAATCCTTTCATGAGTATTCTGAAGTGTGTGTGTGTTTATGACAAAACATCCACTTTTATAAAGAAGGGTCTTTCAGTCTTTTTTTTTTTTTTTTGGCCACAGCACAATATTTTTCTCAACTATCTGCTACCACTGCTATACATCTGGCTCTAGTTTCCCTACATATTTTTGCCCCTTATTTTAGATTCAGTTTCTCAGGAGCAAGTATCTAATTGGCTATTTAAACCTTGGCTGTATCAGGAAACAGATAGAAGGGGGAACCCGACCCTTGACGGAAGCATCAGCAAGAAGCTGAGAAGGCTATTGCCCCCAACCCTTACTAAGACTTCACACAATGGGGATGTATTAGTCAGGGCAATACTAACTAAGTGCTGTGACAAACAAAACCCAGGGCTGAATGGCTTAATACAATAGAAATCCAGAGGTAGAGGAGCCTGTAGCACAGGATTATCATCAGGTTAATGAACAAGTTCTTTCCATCTCTCTCCTGTGCCATTTTCAGTGCTAGTTTCAGTCCTGCATTAAATGATATTCTGAGAATAAATATAAAATTGAAATTTTAAAATTTTTCTTTCAAATCTTTGAAAACCTTCCTGTTTTCTTTCATTTAGTGATTTTTTTGGGGAATCTAAGTAATGTGAGGGGTGTGTGTGTGTGTGTGTGTGTGTATAAAATCTTCTTTCTTGGGTCTTTATTCTAATCATTCAGCTTTGAAGTTTATAAGCAATTGCATTTAGATGTGAATATTTTTGTTCAGTATGAATTTTGTCTAAAATTCTCTCACATTGTATATGTGGTATTAATTTGGGGAAATTTTAAATAACTGTTTCATATAGTACTTCCTTTTTCATGTAATTTTCTTTTTCATACTTGTATCATTTGTTAAGATTTGTGCTTTAAACTTCCAATTTTTGTAACTTATTTTATTTTACACTTTTTATTTGGTTATCTCCTCCTAATGCCCTCTGCAGAGTCCCTCAGTCTGATTTTTGACTCACTAACTCACTTTTCTGTTCATCTATACTGCGAGTCAATCCATCTGTTGGCTTATTTATGTCAAATGTTTGCATTCACTGTCTGAAATTGGTTATTTTAACGACTTCTCGCTCCTGTTTTATGTTTCCATTATCCTTTTTATGTCTTCGAGGATATTTATTATGCTTAGTTAAAACTGTTATTTTCTTAGATCCATTTCTTTTGTTTCGCCGTATATAACATTAAAGGGGGAAAGGCAGCCTTGGGGCAGAATCTCTGGTGCTAACTGTAGGGAGCTTTCCTTCACTTTCATCCCCTTTGCTGCCTGGCGCTCCCCCAGCCAACAGTCCTCACCCCCCCCCCGCCCCCCAGTCTCTGACCCCCCTTCTGGGTTTCAGTCGTGCACAGTCTGGACTGAAGCGGAGAGGAGGGGACACTCAGGCAGTGCCACCTCTGCCAGGTACTGAGTGGACAATACGTGCCTGCGACTGTCACCGGGCTTGCCCCGTGGGAATGAGCACATTCTTTCCTAGCCGCCTGCGTCTCTTAGGAATCAGTTCTTTTCATTTCCACCTCACGCTGGACTCGACCGTCACTGGCCTCTACAAATTTATCTCCTTTCCGTCCTTAGTTTAGGTTCCAAAGCCTTTCAGATTCACTCAGCTCTGTAACATGCCCAGTATTCCATTCAGAGAAGGCACCCCGCACAGCCCATGCTAGTTGGCTGCCCGTGATAAAAATGTAAATTAATATCCCCGCCACTGTGTGTCAAATGATCATTTGGGTTAAAGAATGCTATAGAACTGAGAGTTTGAAAAGTGTAGGACTAGCAAGCAATCTATAGAATTTCCGATATGTCAAAGTCATATCCAAGAGAGCTATGGAAATAAATACCCATGGCAATATCTAGTTCACGAGATATGCAGTAAGGGAATTTCAAGATACTATGGTCAATTAGGCAGATTTTTTTCCTCTAAAATAATTAAACTATTTTGTATACTCTCCCAGTGCTAGGTTCAAGGGAGTTTATAACCGCTACCAATTAAGATCAGCACAAGATAGAAGGTGTCCAAAGAACCGTTTGCAGGTTTTAAAGTGCTTCACCTGTCTCAGGCACAGTGCATTCAGATTAGTAAATATTGTTCTGTGTTTACTTAGGATGGTCAGGAAATGTTCTACAATTTTAAGCAGAGTCTAACACACTACATCATTTAGTAAGCAAAAAATATGTAAAAGAGATACGCTCTGCAAGCAGAGGCACCCATGTAGGTCAAAAGTTCATACAGATATCGGTGCCAGATGTCATGGTTGGGAATTTTATACACTGATCAGAAAGCCTGCATTTAGGTCCCAGTGACAGAAACCAGGCCCAAATTTTGCAATAAAGTGTGCCATGCCTGTAAGTGACCAGCGTTCACTTGAAATACCACCATGGATTTCTTGTTTTGTTCCATTTACAATGAAAAAAAAATTCTATATACATTCATCTTAATTATTCTAGCAATACTAAGTATTCAGCTTCAAAAAACACATTATGATGAGTTTCAATCTGAACAAAGAATAAAAACATTTCATAGAGGAGAGAAAGCTAAAATTGTAACTGAAAGAACTGTGCTTTTGCGATTACTAAATGGCTATTGTTAGGTTAGCTTCATTAGTAACTCTTAGAAATATCTATTGCTAGACTCTGTAAATCTCATTACTAAAATTTAAGTGCTGCTTTTCGTCTCTTTCTGAGCCCCCCATATAAAACAGCACCCCCTCCCCGGTCCCTTTCCCTTGTTTTCTTTGCTGTACTCTTTACCAGCTCCCACAGGCTCCTTCCTATGAGGACAGAATCTCCAAGGTGATGCAGATTCTGTTTTGCTCACTGATAAACCCCGGCACCTAGAACAGTGTCTGTCCTAATAAGTGCTAATAGATATTAGTTAAGCTGACGAGTAAAGAAAATTAGAACTCAGAAGTTCAAAAGGACCCTTTACCCAATACTGGTGGACTAGGCACTTGCACCGGAGTCATGCAAGATACACACAGTAACGATGGTTTTGGAATCCACAGTCCTCTCGTGACTGCACAAATTAAGGGACATGAGCACAGTGATGGACTTTCCACCTCCATGGTCACACTGTGCTATTTACGAGGCTAATGTAGTTAGTTCAAAATAATATATTTAGATAACTACTAAGAGGATTTTTGCTCCAGGACAGTCTGACAGGAATGAGCATCAGAGTTAAGCTATGATCCATAAGGGACCACAGGAGCACAGACCCAGTAATTGGATTAGTTTCCTAAAGCAGAAATGTTTTATCTGGTGGTGAAACAAAACAGATTATGGTTTTTAAACCTCAAACTTTAAGCAGGATTAAGGCAAACACCTAAACTCCTGCTCATTCCCAGATTTACTCTGAATTTTTTGATTCTTTGTTTTCTTTTTCATTTCCCTAGTTGAGCCATGTGTGATTAACCCCCAAAAGCCGGAGTGGAGAATTTTTTACTCAAAAACAAGTGGCTTTGGATCAGCTTGCTTTCTCAATCTTGTGATTTGGGGAGAATCCTGTCAAGTGAGAATATATAAAGTAAGGTTTCTAGTAATGAGTGAACTAGAACATGCTCCAGGATAGTTGGTTTTTTAAACATGATGAATATAATAATACTTATTCTGGACAAGGCTCATCTGGACAAGCGCTACCTAGAAAATATAGCTCCTTAAATCAGGACTGTATCCCTTATCTGGGGTCTGAAAGGGTGTTTCTAGGGCAGATTGAGATCAATCCATCAATTAATCAGGAAACCCAAGACTGTGTGAGCCACCAGAGGATAAATAAAATGAAGGTAATTAAAAGCTTTAAAAATAACATTGCCTCAACTCCCTCTCATGCTGTCACAAATAGTCTAAGTTTGGACTGTTTCATGATGCAGTTTTTCAGGGTTTTATCATTAATTTTTTACTCAACTTAAAGCATAGACCTCAAGAGCTATTTTAGTCTCAAAATATACTTATTATTGCCAGGAGCAATAGTTACAGGGTGCACTTTTCAAACATTTGCTCCTTCAAGAGATGATGGGATCCATGTCTAGACAAGCACACTTTGGTGGTTCAGGTTTAAGTGGTGGGCACCATGCTTTAGTGGTGGTGGTATGTTTATTTAATAATCAGTAAAAGATGACTACTGCACTGCATAAAAACTGACCTACCAGGTGTTTAATTCTTTCTTACTGGCTCTTTATGGCAACATGCACTGCTGAGAACATCTGAAGTTGTTTAAACCAACAGCTCTCTGATATTTTTTTATGGCTGAAACATGATCAGGAGACAGAGAAGTAGATCTAAGAAGCTGAGCTTGACCTTTGGAAACAACTTAGAAGATCCTGATACTGTGAGGTTATTTTTGTCTTTGGGTATCTACAACTACATGTTGGATGGTCATGGAATAGATTTAAGCATTTACTATAAGCTTTCCTGTAACATTTTTATAAAGGGCTACTCCTAGTTCTCTGTTTATACCTGTAAGAGTTTATGGTGAGGTTTCAGACTGTTTTTATGCATATGTTGTCACAGTTTGGCTAATTTGATAGGTAAGACAGGCTTACACTCTCAACTACTCCTAAAAGTGGGTTAGCAGTGCAGGACGTGTTGTCTATTGAATTTTACTGATCAGTTTACGTACCTCATCTGTGAAATGGGTCTGTCAGTCGTTGACAGTTAAAACAGGCAAACCACAGTGAAGACTGGATTTAAATTTTTCTTTATAGTGTAACTTAATTTGTTTTTCTGATAGACTTGGTTAATGTGAAAGTAAGCATACAATTGGTAGATGGCATTTATATCAATTTTTCCTTAATTCAGGGCAAAAAACATATCTGAAGTTAACATGTTTTCTATTTCCCATGAGACATAGAATAGGGTCTGTGAACATGACAGAGAAAAAGAAACTGAGGAATCACCAAGCAACCAGCCAGAGCTTGTTGCAAATATTTTGCATGTGAAATTAAATTTCCTCTTTATTGTCATTTTAAATTTTTCAGTGTAACTTAATAAGGTTTTATATCTTGTAGAAAGGGCTTTAAAAATAGTATATTTAGTTTTAATTTAAAAAGAATCACCACCTGGCTGGTGTAGCTCAGTGGTTGAACATTGGCCCACGAACCAGAACATCACAGTTCAATTCCCGGTCAGGGCACAAGGCCGGGTTTCGGGGCTCGATCCCCAGTCGGGGGCGTGCGGGAGGGAGTCAATCAATGACTCTCTCATTGATGTTTCGCTCTCTCCCTCTCCTAATGGCATATAGACACAGTATAGCATTTTAAAAGAGAGATGGAGTTTTAATATCTCCCCCAAGTTATATCAGAGAAAATGAAAACATAAAAGACCTAATATGAAAACTAGAACCTCATACAGTTAATAGAAAATGGCAATGAAAGGAATAACATCTGTGTAATTTTGCTTAGGACTCTTACTTAACTCTAACTTTATGTGACAAGTGTTGAACACCCCAAATTTAAAAGGCATTTAAGTTAATGCAGTTGGCATTTATTTATTGGCTATCTAGAGCATTTGGCTTTGGTTTTATCACTTAATGGGTCTAGTAATCTATTTTGAACGGACTGGATTTTGTAGGAGTGAACCTGGCCCATGAAATCCTCAGAGATTTAATTACTTTACATTGCTGCTGATAATAAAAGGTGATTTAATTGTTCGTGTTCAATTAGTACCTGTATTGAATCAGAGACAGGGGGCTTATTCACCTGGATTCCCCTCAGGATCCCACCCTTGGGCCTTTCCGCTGCTGTGCTCAGGGAAGATCTGGCTTCCTCTTGGGGAAAAGGCCGGACGCCTTGCCCTCTCCACTGCATGGTGCCTCTGGGAGAGCTAGCTGCTTCCCCCTGAGGCTCTGCATTTGAGCAGTTTCTCATCTGAGCCTGTCTTTCCTCATATTTTCCTATATTCAACCAGAAGGAGAGAAGCTCGACTTCACCTTCCCCCAAATTGACTTTAAACCCATCACTTAGTTGTCTCTTTGGACTTGGATAAGCGCAGGCCTCGCACAGGGATGCTACAGGACGTCAGCCTGGCGAGGGTTTGGGCAAGTTGCTGGTCCTGCCCGCCAGGCCCTAAACTGTGTACGCACTGGACACCCCCTTCTTTCCCAGGCTCCTCATGCAGGATTTTTTGTTCCTTGTTAACTGGCTGTTAATTGACTTTTCCACTGGTTAAAATAGTCTCTTAATAGTCTCTCCCTGACTCTCCCTCTCTCATCCACAAAATAATTCACCTTTTCTTTTTAAAAAGGGAATAGAGCGTTCAGCCAACACATCTACTTTCCCAAATTTACCCCCCAGCCCTTCTTTTTTTCCTGCTTCATGCCATGCCACCTTGGCAGGGCCCAATGCACACTCACTTTTTCCTCATATTGCAGCCTAGAAAGGTCCATGCCAAACACAATCAGGCATGAGAGAGAAAAATTCGTTATTAAATATTTGAATTGCAGGATCACAAATATTTTAACCTTGAGTCAATAAATTATCATAAACATTTAACCAAAATATTCACCTGAGTTTATTTTGTTGCTAGGACAAGAAACTCACAAAACATATTTATCTTTAAAACAAGAGACATTGTTTTTTGACACCCCATGAACAGAAGTTTCCAATCTTAATTAAGTACTTTTGATTTTCAACTTGGAGGGCATCCAGTCCAAGTAAACAAACATTCTTAGTTTCCTACTTTAAACATTTTTTTCCCCGTTTGAATCCATATTATTTTCTTCTTTGCACATAGACTTTCATGGCTAGATCTCAATAAAAAAAGATTTAGAATATGCTCTAGACAGAATTCCACTGTAAATGTGAGACTGTGGAGTTCCCCAAAATTCCAAGAACATTTCTATACTCAGAAGTGTCTTAGGTTAGTAAGAACAATGCTTACGCTGTGGCATTTTGTAGTTCTATTATCATGTTAAAGACAATTCTATATTTACCATTGAGCCTCTTAGTGGAGTTTAAAATATTCACAGAAATGTCAGATGCTTCTGACAGAGCTTCTGAAATGTTTTCTTTGGTTCCATAATTTGGATGAACAAATGCTTTGTTACTGGAAGTAACTGACTTTCTGATTGAAGCATCTGATGATACTGGCTTATTGGCATCATGGAACTGTTTGCAAAGCTCTCCTGCTAATGGATCTAACATATCAATAGCTATCATCACACTTCTCATAAGTGCAAACACACACACAAACTTGATATCAATAATGAGCCAAATTAATTTAGCAGAAAAATCATCTGATATAATTAAGAAGTCATACTTTACATGCAGTACTATGTAATGAACCTTCTGCAACTGTCCCTGTTAAATTTCCATTTTCAGACAGCAGTGTTTCAATACCTACTAAATTGTGAAGTATATCTGATGCTTTTGCAGTATATGTGTTTTTCGGTTTTCATGTGGCCAGTGATATCACCACAGACCCCCAGGGCGGATAGTAAATGCCAACATATATTTTGGGTAGGTTACACATTTATCTTCAACTTTTTGAGATATCTAAATTCTTTACCTAATTTCTTATGAAACATACACTTTTTTTAAGTTTATTGCTGATGAAAGAGTTTATTGCAAAGTTATAAAAAATATGATTTGCCAATAATATCCAGTAAGACAAAGTCACTAATTAAAAATTTGAATGGTGTAGGAAGTATGCTTAATACAAAGATGTTTTCTCTTTCCAACTCATTTGAGGTTTTATCCCCCGCCCCCCACACACACACAAAATCATCTTTCATTATGAAGCAATTATTCAGCCATACACTCCCTTTCACACATTTAAATAAATATCAAAACTAAAACAAACAGTGTTTCTTCACAGCAATGGAAACCATAGACACATTTAACAAGTAGATGTTAATACACTGGGAGGAGATATTTCAGCAGCTACACCTGATGAAAATTAATAATATAATATGTAATTAACTCCCAAATTAAAAAGATAAGAAATTTAAGAAAAAGAATAGAAAAAGAATTTGTATAGGCAATTCACAGAATGGTTATAAGCTTATGAAAATGAGCTCAACCTTTTTAGTAATCAGAAAAATGTGAACGTCAACACTAATGTGATACCACTATCCTGTACTCTCTAGGATATAGTTAACAAACACTCTCATACGCTTTTCTGGTGGGAGTGCAACCAGTTGCTGCCATTTGGGGGCAATCTGATAGTACATAAAAAATAAGTAAGCATAAACTCTAGGGACAAATATTTTGACTCCTGATATTCACCCTAGAGGAATTTCTTATAGAACCATGTGGGTTCTCGCACCATTTGGGCTTCGGCAGAATTTAATTAGCTGCCATTAGAGAAATGATTAAGTAAAATGTGGCAAGGCTTCCTTTGACATAAAACAAGACAATCAGATCAACTGTGATAGAGAAACATAACAACATGGATATTTTATAGCAGAAAATAAGAGAATATTCATAACATAATAAGAGTTATTTAAATAAGACACATATATTCACTATGCCAATATTTTTTCAAAGACACTTCACATCCACAGGCATAACCCAAACATATTAAAGTAGGTTTATCTGAGGGAGAGGAAAGAAAATATTGGAAGCAAAGAAATAAGAGTAAACTTTTCTAGATCAAGCGAAGTAAACACACTGTGTCATAGGACAGCAAAAGTTACTCAGAGGAGGGAGTGACACACACTGATGACAACAGTGTGCTAAGATCTGAAGAGTAAAATTAATTTAAGTCTCCCGCCTGCACTTGCAGTCCAAAACATAACGCACATACACCTGGATACACACATGTATTTATCAGGACTACAGAACTTTAGGCCCCGGGGTGGCAAAAGACGGACCTCAAGTTCCACAAAGTTACACACAGCAAAAAAAAAAGGCAAATGTTGAGATCACAGACTTTGTAATTGAAGGTAGCAGAACATGACAACCCAAAATGTGGTTGTACAAGTTCAGGAAATTCCCCCCCAAAATGTGCCACTTTGGTACGTTGATTCTTTTGAGCTGTAGGCCCTTGAAAAACAACAAATGCAAGGAGAGGCTTTCTCTGAACTCCCCTTATCTGCGTAAAGCCGGAGCCTCAGCATGGAACTCAAATGTCATCCTTCCCCCTGAAGTGCCGTTGACCAGGGAAGATGGGCGCTTATCACAAGAGACTGGAAGTTGACACCAGACTAACTTTGTCACAACCTATCATCTCTCTCACGCATCCTTCTAAGGACCCATTCATCTTCCCTAAAAATTTTGTACCCTCCCCTTTCCGTAGTAAAATGGTATTTAATCCTGAATTCTAAGCCACCTTGGGAGTTACTTATTGGTCTCTGGTTATGTCCTACATATTCATGGAGTGTGCACGTCAATACCCCTCTTTGTTTTTTTCATGTTATTTTTGTCTCGTGTGACAAGGGTGCCAGCTAAGAACTCAGAAGAACAAAGGGAAATTATTATTCCTGCCCTCCATAAGTTTATAAAATGGAAGCCTGGAGGTCCAGAAGAGCAAACGTGATTCCTAGAGACAGCAGAAATCTTTAGATGCAGGGCATGATTTTCTAGCCCCTCCCTGCCCACGTTCAGTACCATATTGGATACAATGAGGGATATCGTGTGACGGTGCAAAACATATTAAGAAATATGAAGTAGTCACCTGGGTTGATTTAGATACAGAGAAGCCTGAACAACTTAAGGAAGCGATGAATTGAGGAGAAATCACAGGAAGACCTTTGAAAGGTCCTAGGCGGAGTCAACTTCCAGTTAAATTAACACGAGGTGTTGAGAAGGAATAACCCAGGGGCATCCTGCTATCTAAGGGTAAAGGAAGCCAGTATTTTTTGGCCTTGAAGCTTCTGGGATTTCTGAAATTGGAACTCTAAAGATTCATGCAGACAAATGGGGTAAAATTATATTTTTCTAAGTACATGAAGATAAACGGAAGAAAAGACTGAAAGCACTTTTTCTATCTAAGCCATTCAAACTCTCCTTTGATTACATTTAAATTGCTTTCATTCTTTTTTAATTTTACATATTTTATGTGCATTGAATGAACAAATGCCAATTTTCAGTGTGTGTTTTTTTTATTATTGGATACACCATAATTTTACAGGGTAATTTGGCCCTGAGTTAAAATGATTCGATGCTTGCTAAATTAATCTATTCTTTGAAAGTTAATCCTATGTTAATAAGGCTTAGAAGTCAATACTGCTTTAATTCATCTTGATATTTGCTTATGTTAATAAAAGCTTTTTATGTTCTAATATTAAAATAATAGCTTGATTGCAAAATAAAAGGCAGTTCAATAGTAGCATCTTATATGAATTTCATTTACTTTTTAAAACAAGGACTCTGTTAGTAGAAAGAAAGAAATCATAATATGAACTTACAAGTACTTGTTTTTTTTCTCACATGGAAGTTTTTTGTTAAAAAGATATCCCTAAGGTTAAGGTTATAATTGTAAATATACTGGAAAGTTTCAAATGAGTACAGAAAGAATATATGATTGGAAGCAAATTATAAAACTTATGAAATTTGCTATAAAAATTTCCAAACATGCACAAAAGTAGAGAGTAAAACCAATGTCTAGGTGCTTATAAAAAATTATATACATTTTCCCACCCTTATTTTTATCCATCCTCATGCCATTTTATTTTATAAGGAATTTTAACACATGTTTCAGTTGTGTACTTAAATATTTCAAAATACAACTCCAAAAATTAACATACCTATGTAACAGTAATACCATTCTTGCGCTTAAAAAAATGAACAATTTCTTAATTACAAACATTAATTCAATCTACTATCTAAGTAAACAATAGTCTTCAATAATGGAAAACCCTTAAGTTAAAAAAAATTGATGGGTTTGACTACTTTGGAAAATTATTTGGTACATCTGCATAGCATACCTGGCGACCCAGCAGTCTACTCCTAGGTATATACCAACAGGATTGTATAAAAGTGGCCACAAAAAGATATGTACTAGGATGTTCACAGCAACACTGTATGTAATAGTATCAGGATAGATACAAACCAAAGGTCTACGGACACTAGGACGGATGTAATGACGAATAGCTACTCAATGAGCACAGTTGGCAGTGAGGATGCATGAACTGTTCTTACAAAAAACATGGATGGATGGATCTCCCTAACACAAAGTTTAGTAAGGAAGCCAGGCACACAAAAAATCACACTGTATGGCGTCAGTGACATGCATTCCAAAACGGGCAGAATTTGTCCATGGTGTAAAAAGTGACTACTTTAGGCAAGGCCTTGCATCTGGAAGGGACGTAAAGAGGGCTTTTGGGCTACCAGTAATATTTTTCTTAATTTGGGTTTTCATAACCAAAATGTGCTCATTTGTGAGCTGTACATTTACAATTTTTTGTATCTATTTGATACTTTAAAATAGCTTAGACTTTTAACTCTTGAATCCACTGATCAATACAAGTATCACAATCTCCAAATAAAACTTTTATCCCTGTATTTCCATTTTTCTTTTTTTGCAATTCTTTAATATGTTGCTTTATATGTTTGAAAGTTATTGTTAGGTGTATATATATATTTCTTTCATATTTTCTTATTTTTTACTGGTTTCCTTTTTAACCTGATGTTTTTGTCTTAAAATGGCCTTAAAATATTAACATTTATACACCAATTTTCTTTAGATTTAGATGTTCCTGATATGTTTGTTTTCATCCCTTTATGTTCAATCTTTTCCCATTTTTTTAATGTGATTTTTTTTCTTTTAGACAATATATTGCCTTGGTTGGCAAAAGTGTTCAGTACCAAGGGGGAAAGACAAAATTCAATGTATTCTCTTACGCCCTTTCCAATATATCTTATATAGTGTGTTTTAGGATGAAAGGCCTCCAGTTTGACCATCTGTAGCTCTGTCCTGACATTGTTGCGTTTTCAAGATTAAAGCTGTCTCCGTCAGCAAGAGTCAGCTGCCTTTGGTGTACGGAAGAGCTAAGAAATGACGGGATTCTCAAAGCCCCGTGAGCCTGGTGCACCTGCTGACGTCTTTTTCCTGCACAAACCATGTTTCAGAGCTACTTTGGCCCACACTAGATGGAAGCTGCTCTTTTCTGCCTTGTGGTAGCACAAAGGCAGGCAAAGGACTCCTGAGGACATGGACATGGCAAAGGGAAACGACTAGTAAGCTTTCTTCTATGACACTTGGGCCCTATTTCCCGAGATGACTTTTGATGCACAAATAAAAAGACTCTTGCTCCTATGACTTTTCCTGGCACAAGACGTTGACACAACTTAAAAGTTCTCTGTGCAGTGTGGTTTACGGGACGGAGAAGGAGAGACCACTGAAGAGGACCAGTCTTGGAGCACCTGGAGATTCCTATTAGAAATCTGCTTTACTTATTTTTCCTTGAAATGAAATTTCCGTTTCCATGAGTGTAGCAAAGAAAGAGAACATGGGGGAAGGAACAATGTCAAAAGTCCTGGCTCAGTTTTATCAATAGAAGCCTCCTGTGTGCTGTTGCCAATGATGTGCCTTGTTGTGAGAGGTTACTGAGCAGTAATTTAGTTTTGAGAAGGCAATCTGAATTTTATAGACAATGTCACCACGGGGCGGCTCTTGGCCTGTGCGTGGCACAGCTCTGTGTCCTCAGAGGGCTGCTAGAGAACCAAATGACATTGAACTAAACAACATTATCCAAGGACCTGCTGTGTTTAGTAGGATAAAGATTTGTATTAAAAATATGTTTCTAAAAGGTTTATGGACCTACAGAATAGCTTTGTCTTTTTTTTTTTTTTTAATGCTTTTTTAGACCTTTTTTTTTTAAATTTTTTCAACTTACCAATGCAAAAATCATGAGCACTATAGCCTAGTTTAATCTGATTTTTTTGCATGCTTCTTAGGTGTCAGACACTTTGCAAGTCATTGCATTTATAAAAATGGACGGTGTTCTATGAAGTCTGGAATTAAGTGGTAACACACTGAAACCTGAAGTCATGTTCCAGTTTTAAGTGGAGTCATAAAAGAACCTGCAGTAATGTTTTATTAGCAATACTGAAATCAGGTTATGATTTCAGAGGCTTTTCTCATTAAATTAGAGTACATGATATCATATTAGAATGATATTCCATTGAAAAATAAATTAAGAGCATGCCTGCAATATGTTCATTGTGATTTGATATCTTTATTAAATCAGGGTTTAGAATGAGAAAATAAAATGATGTAAAGTCTACTTTAATTAATATTCAGTTACACACACCAAAAACAGAAAGGGGAAAATCATCTTTTAGCAATATTTTGGAACCATTAAGAATTTTTTCACGCTACTTTGATGGAGAGGAGGTCAGGACACAAAGAATGTACATAGAAAAAACTCCAAGATAAAATTTAAAGATCTTCAGGACCAAAGTGTGGGCTGTTCTTAAAAAAAAAAAAAAAAAAAAAAAAAAAAGGCTGCATACTTACGTAGAATACTATAAAAGCCACAAGATGTTTTGCCATATTCTAAAAATTCTGTATTTAATTTTTAGGCTTGAAAATTGAATTTGGTCAATATATCCAAACATGTTGAAGCTCTCTGGAGGAGACTTATACCAGGTAAGCACAAAAACATAGGGAAAGAACTGAAACTGACAGTTATTTGATATATAAATAAAATGTTATTAAGATTGGAGAAATGACAAGAGACTGAGCACTTTTTCATAACGAGCAAATATAAACGGCAGGCCTGTTCTGAGCCTCGTCATGTTCTAGATGTGCAACATGAAATCAAAGATACTCAGGTTTTCTCCTCACAGGAAGCTTACATTCTGCTAAGGGGAGTAAAAAAAAAAAGCTGAATTAACATATCTACAAATGGTAAATACCATTCAAATTTAAATGAGTGCTGTGGGGGGTCATCAGATGCTAATTTAAATTAGGTTGTCCTGAACCGTTTCCTTGGGGAGGTTCCATTTTAAAGTTAAGGTGTGAATGTCAGAAAGTGTTCGGTTATTACAAACTCAATAGGACAAGCCTTCTAGGTCAGGGGTGTTCATGGTAAAACCCGAATATGAAAACGTGTTGACCCAAATTTCCCGCCGTGCCTGAGGCTGAGCAGAGAGCCCTGTGAGATGATGGACAAGCGGGCAAGAGCCGATGACGTGAGGCCTTGGCCAGGACGAACAGTTTAGAGTTTTTCCCTGAGTGAAATGGGAAAGCTGGGGAGAATTTCAAGCAGAAAGGTGACATAATAGTGCATGTTTTCAAAAAGACAGCTCTAGCTGTTGTGTGGTGATTTGATGAGAGCGAACGCGTAAGCAGGGAAACGCTGAGAAGGTTCCAAGTCAGAGGCGATGGTGCCAACGCAGCCCTAGGGGACTGGGAGGCAAAGGAAATCAATTCCAAACGTGTTTTCCCAGCTGCTCTGAAAGGACATATGGATGGATTGGATGAGGTGTGCATATCGGTTAAGGTGCTTTTAAATGCACAGAGTACAAAACCTAATGGAAAGAGACTCAAAGAACCACATATAACTACAAATGCGCAGGGAGACGTTTCGGGAATTAGTAATGCAATCAAGGGTCCAGGGCTGTTCTGCCTTTTCTGTCTATTGTCAAAATTATTGGTTTGATTCTTAGGCTTGCTCCCGCATGATCACAGGTACGGACAGAGCCACATACACCCTGTGTGTTCATGACGATCTACAGAAGGATCATCCCTTTATCTCCTTTCAACGAAAGATTTTCCTGCCGTAGCAAAAGTGCACGCTTCCTTCCAGGTCCCCCTGGCTAGGCTGAAGACTCACATTTATGTTAAATAATAAATGGAGCAGGAACAAGGGCGTTTCTGGCATTTGTAGTTTCTGAAATGGGCCTTGACTGGTAGTTAGAGGTAGAGATACTATCTAAAAGATACTCTCTGACTTGTATAGCAGCTTTTTTGCTAAAACCTGGAAGTCACCAAGAGGTCATACAGTAGATTAATGGGTAAATAAACTGTGGTTCACAAAACAACAACAAATTATCATGTCCTGAAAAGACATGGAGGAAACTTAACATGAATATTGCTAAGTGAAAGGAGCCCATCTAAAAAGACTACGCACTGTACGGTTCCAACTATATGACACTCTGGAAAGGGCAAAACTATGGACACGGTAAAGGAACCAGTAGCCGCCTGGGGTTTAGGGGGAGGGGTGGAAATGCAGAGCACAGAAGGTTTTTAGGGTACGAAACTGCTCTGGTATGAGAGGGTATCATGCCTTATGGGGGATACATGTCATTTACCCAACCCCACAGACCTGGGGTGAACACACCAAGAGTGAACACTGCTGTGAAGTATGCACTCTGGGGGATAGATGTGTCAGTGCAGGTTGATCGATTGTAACAAATATACCGCCCCGATGGGGTGTATTAAACACAGGGAAGATTCTACCTGTGGAGGGGTGGAGGGCATTTGGAAAATCTCTGTACCTTCTCAATTTCGCTGCGAACCTAAAACTATTCTAAAAATAAAATCTCTTAAGAAAAACAAAAAAAGATAGTATTTTTCCAGCTGAGGCCTGATAGGCATGTCTTCTTGGTTTCAGTTAGTTATACTCAATTGCTTTGTACATGGAAACTTTATAAACTATACCTTGTTTGGTAGACTGAGGGAGAGACTCTTTCCACGCCGAGCATGAACTCCTTTCTTCCTGCGCCCTGGTAGCAGCTCTCCTCCACACCAACATCGGCTTCCTCGCGGAGCGGTGCCCTGCTGTTTGGAGATCAAATGCAAATGAAGCAAACTCTGGGAGTTCGGGATAGAATTGCGTCTTCAGTCCTTTATTTGAACACGAGTCTATTACTGCGGCCGCCACACTCCTCTGCGCCCAAACAAGCTCATCAAAGTTCTAACATTCTGACCCTCGGGGTAATTTCTTGAAATAGTTCCAGGCCAAGTGACTCAGTTGCAAATTGGACATTCATTGTGTCTGAATAGTTTCTCTGCAACATTTTAACTTCTGTAGCATTGTACTTAGAAGGCATACATTTCAAAAAAGATCCTCAAGTATTCTTCATTTTAAATTCACACAAAAATATCAGCATCTCCAGTGGTTAATGACCCCCTGCCCTTCAACTATTGATTATGTCTCCTGATTTATTTTCTCTCTCCCTCTTCCTATCCTCTAGCTAAAATCACCCTTCTTAACCCCAAGATTATTTTGATCAACAAGTGACCTTGCTATTATTTCTTGCAGGCATGAAGATTTCATCATCTCCATGGAGATACATATATGTGGCTCTCAAGTATTTTAATTCTTATAAATTGTCAAGGTTTTCCAAGTAGGAATTTTTCTTCTTTCCGTTGGCAATAAATACTGTGACTCCTTTAAGCATATGAAAAACACATCTCTTCTTACTGTATCTATACATTTTGCCCAAATTCTATCATATTGCTGTTACATTGTATAGTTGACTGGATTAAACAATAAGAGGATTTTTTTTCTGTTGCATATAAGTGGAAAAATAAAATCCATTCTGCAAAATATTTAGTTTGAATCATGTTTTTCAATTGTTACTCTTTTCAAAGACAACAAAGTAAGTTGGCTGAAACTGTTAGATACAATTTGGACAGAGAGAGCTGTGCTCTATGACTGCAGGTTTCAGAGGCACTGCTTCACATCCTAAGCTCTGTCCTTAGTTTTTGTATCACCAGCTCTTCTCAACCTCTTAGGAATAACTTAAATTGCACTCAATCAGAAAGGCCTTTCCTAGAAAAAATAATACAAAGTAGCACCCTTGTACCCCTCGATATTTTTTATCACACATTATGTATTTCCCTTATAGGATTTATCATACTTGCCATTTTATTTACATAATGACCTACATAGTATACCTCTCTCACACTACAGTGAAAGGTTTCTTCCCTCAGATGCCTTGTTTATTTACCACTGTATCCTCAAAGCTTAAAGAGTACCTAACATACAACAGGTCTTCTGTAAATAAAAATCTGTTGAATAAAGGGAAACAAAGGAAGGACAAAAATACTGTTCTTCAGTTTGATTTCTTTCCCTTTATTGATTATAAAATGTGGCAGACTGAATGATGGCCCCCAAAGATTTCAGGTTCTAGTCTCTGAAATGGTACGTGTTACCTTATGTGGAAAATTTTTTGCACAATTACCCTGGATTATTTTTGTGGGTCCTAAATGTCATAGAGGTGTCCTTGTAAGAGAGACAGAGGTAGATCAGATATATAGGGAAGGTGATGTGAAATCAGAGGCAAAAAATGGAGTGATGGGGCTGCAAGCCAAGGAATGCCGGCCACCAGCGTAAGGTGAGGCAAGGAGTGGATTCTCCCCTAGAACCCTCAGAGGAATTGTGCTCCTGTCAAAACCTGAATTTTGGCCTAATGAAACTGATTTTAGACCTCTGGCCTCTAGCATGTGAGATACTAAATATCTATGGATTTAAACTAGCAATTTGTCTTAATTTGTTACAACATTCATCAGTAACTAATACATACCGTATTTCAAAGAGAAAAATGAAAATAGTAATTTAATATGTATGTACTCCTACCCAAATTAACAAATAGTATTTATCATTTTTCTTTTTAATCCTTACCTAAGGATATATTTTTTATTGATTTGAGAGAAGGGAGACAAAGAGAGAGAGAAACATGGATGTGAGAGAGAAACATTGGTTCTCTCCGGTACGTGTCCCAACCAGGGATCAGACCAGCGGCCTGGGCATGTGCCCTGACCAGGAATCAAGCCTGTGACACTTCAGTGCACTGGAGGATACTCCAACCAACTGAGCTGCACTGGCCAGAGCTAGCATTTACCTTACATGCTGCAGAATTTTTTTTTCAATCCTGAAACAATAGATACGGTAATACTCCCTCTAATACCACCCAAGCTCCCCAAAGACAGCCACACCTTGAAGTAGGTTTGGATTCTTTCCATGCTTATTCCCATATTTTACTACACGTTTATGCATCTCTAAGCAATAGATAGTATTGTGTTGTGTTAAATGTTTAGTAAATATTGACTTGTACATAAATAATACCATATCATTTATATTATTCTGTAATAGGTTTGCTATAAAGTCCTGTCTACCAATTACTAGTTTAATAACCTTGGCCAGTGACAATCTTTCTAAGCCTTGTTTTTCTTTTTTTTCGGGGGGGCGAGGGTAATATAAAATGTTACAGTAATTAAGCCATGATACAAAATAAGCAGTGATGTATGGACAGAAAAGCAACTGTCTCTACCATTATATGGAGACTTTTATCTGCCATACTAATTTCCTTATTGTTTCCAAAATGGTCACCATTAAGGCCACTTCTTTAACCTGTCTAGAATAGCAATTTTATATTCATCGAGAGAGTATGATTTCTAAACGGGCTCACTTTTAGCCAGATTGATTGTCACCACCTGTCTTAGGAAGGAAAGGACATCTTCTGGCCGCTTCTCAGCTGCAAAGCACAGTCCGTCCCACTCCCAAGGCGTGGAGGTCGACGGGCAGCTCCAGTTGTTCATGAGATGACTTCAGAGACCCTGCGCATGGAAATCAGTAGCGTGGGCTGAGTGCCCCCTGTATGCCAGGACTCCGCCAGGCCCTGCGCCAGGACTCCGCCAGGCCCTCTTTGTAGTTTTCTTCCAGTCTCCAGAACAACCCTTACATTTGATATTGTGTTCTACACTTTACAACTCAGAAGCTGGAGTTCCGTAAGGGTAAGCAGTTTCTCAAATTTACAAAGCAAGTAATCGCTGAAGCCCAAGATTAAAATTAGATTTGCCTCACTTAGCACTTTTCTCTCACCACATTTGCCATCCACTCAAATGTGTATTTTTACAGCTCTGTTGTTGTTGTTTATTACCCTTCCATTGGGCATTAAATGGAAATCTCAAGCATTAAATTTACTCCTTTGAAAAAGATATTATATCAGGAAATTTGTCTTGATAAAAGAACTTAAAATACATGTCCTTTTAAAAACATCTAGTATTCCCCTATTTCCAAAAAAGGGGTAGTGACTGCTTTGTAGAGGTTTCCTTTACACAAAGTAATAATTTTAAAATCTACCCTACCATTTCCTTTGTTGCAACAGATACATTTATCAGTTAATGAAAATGGAGTATAAGACTCTTTCAAAACTTCTAACCCATTAATTGTCACTAAAATTTAACCGTATATTTCATCCAAAATAAA
This sequence comes from Miniopterus natalensis, assembly GCF_054644295.1. Taxonomy (NCBI): domain Eukaryota; kingdom Metazoa; phylum Chordata; class Mammalia; order Chiroptera; family Miniopteridae; genus Miniopterus; species Miniopterus natalensis. The sequence continues at coordinate 11,425,408 of NC_142096.1, forward strand.
TGTACTATAAAGAATCAATGAAAAATCACCAAAAGTAGATAGCAATGAGTAGGAACTGCCTATTAAGTAATTCCTGTCCGCTAGATTTGGACAATTTAATTTCATGAACCATGCCTTTGGGGTAAAATTAAAATCCTATTTCTATCATTGATGTCTAGTGCATTTAAAATACGTATTTAAGAGGCATATAATAATTGTAATCATGAACTGACTTTGAGAAAAAACTTCATAAAGGCTTATAACCATTCACCTTCCATGATGCAGCCAGCTTTTTAAGGTATAATACCTTTGACAGTGAAACACTTCTAAATCTCGTAACATAATTGGGATTTAAAGCTAAAAATGAACACAATGCTGAAAATAAAATGCTTACTTAATTATATCCAGATCTGAAGTATAAAACCCAGCAGGTTTGGGATTTCTATTGTTTCTGATTTTTCAACGGTATTCCTGAAAACTACAGACAAGAGTTAAATTTCCAATTGACATCATTCACCTACACTACAATAGGATTTTTCTTATTTCCTATTGCTTAATAGCAAAGTTAACTTTCTAAAACATAAAAAGTAAGTACTAATCTAGAGGATAACAATTTTAAAATTTTTGAAAGGTTTTTATATAAATTATACAGAAATTATGTCCAGAACCAATACGACTGGAGTACCTACTGCTTATTTTATTATGTACTTATCCCTCTTTATAAGGAAGTTTTGAGAAGTGAATATTACTTATAATGCCATACATATTCATAAAGTAATATTAAAGAATTATTTTATGGTGTTATTATTTACCATTTATGTGGCAAGGTTTAATGGCCTCTGTATTTAGAAATAATCCGAAAATTGCATGTTTTGGTGCATAAATTAAGTCATCTAAAATGGAAAACTAAAAAAGAACACAGAATGCTAAATATCTATGTCTGTTGTTTAATCATTAGATTGTAATTCATACTGAGAGAAATATAATTCTGTGTATTCATTCTTATCCGATTGCGTGTCATCTTTCCCAAACATTGATGAATGTGTCAGAATATATATATGTGTTGGAGGGGGAGATGCATATTCATTTCAATTAAATAACAAATTGATTTTTCAAAAATTCAAGATTTATAGGCACTAGCTCTAGCATTCATTGCCTGTCATAATAGCTTATCATCCAAAATAGACATGGTATTCACCCGTTCAAAATTTATTTTGATATAGGTAGGTTGCGTATAACAAACTTTTTTCACTAAAAACAAACTGAGAAAATGAAAAAGTATCATTTGAAGCTAGTAAGTCTGAATCATTGAGATATGTGACAAATGGGACATAAGATGAAGCGATATATCCTTGGTAACTTCTTATATCCTGAATATCCTAATCCTATTACATATAATAATATATGCAATATATGATATATATTATAAAAATATTCCATAGAATACAAATTTACCTACTAATGGGTTATATCTAAAGCATCAAGCATGTCATTGATTCGCTAAGTTAACACCCACCTGCTGTCCTCCTGGCTCCCTGCCTCTCCCGTCCCTGCCGCAGCTGCTCAGAGCTTCCAGCTTGGATTCCACCAGCCTTTTTCCTTCCCTCACACCTCACTGCCTCTGTCCTTCAAGGCTTTTGCAGCAATGCCGACGTGTCTGAGGGCATTCCCGCTGAAGAAAGGTTGACTTTAGCCAAAGGAGGCAGACCAAGAGCTGGGCCGGGAGGGGCATTTCCTGGGCATTTTGAAATATGGGACTCATCTGAGAGCAACCAGAAGTAGCAGCAGCTAAATCTCATCCTCTGTGCTGGAAAAGTCAATTTGTTACTTTTGATCTTGTTAAAAGTTTCGCTTTTATTAACTATTAGTGCAGGGAGTCTAGGGAAAGGCCTCTCTTCAAACTTGGAACAAAGTACTGGCAGGAAAAGAAATAGAGGCCTCAGCAAAGGTGAGCAGGGCCCGATTGAAGCTGATCTGAAACTGAGTGTTCAACAGCCAGTCGATAGACTGGGAAGTCGTCGTCTAGAAAAACCAACCAACCAATCGACGACCAAGAAAGGTTTATCTGATGTGTAGATTTTGTAAGATAAACCCATTAAAGCCTTTCATTTTCCATTTTAATAGAGATTATTAACAACTGATGTAAAATTATAGCATGTTCTTTGGAGTTGTGAAAGTAACCACCAAAATAAATAAATATAAGGAAAATGGCTGTGGAAAACAGAATGTTGATTGAATTGGATTATAACCATGTACATACAGGTTTTCCCCTGCAAAATGTATACACACTTTGAATGATTATAAAGTCAGTGTTTATTAACATACAGTTCATTTTCAAAATTAAGTGAGTTATCAGCTGTTAAAGTGTGCATACATTTTTGGGACACCCTATATCTCTCTTTTATAATAAAAAGTTAAAACTAAGCACAAAAATAGTTCAGCAGCTCGATTTTATATGTGAGTGATGAGGCCAAGTGACATTTGAAGTACATGTTTGATATGCAGAAGTGAAAGAAGGAAGAATTGTGCAGAGGAAGCAGTTTCCTCGGGAAGGGGACTGAGCAGAAAAAAAGGCATATTATATGTGGGAAAGAGAAGTTAAATTTGGTGAGACCACACTAAAGTAGAAAAGGGAAAGATGGGATCAGAAAAGTAGGATGAGATTTAGCTGCAAGTTTAAGAAATTTAAATTTCTCCAATAACTATAAGAAAGATATTACATGTTATTAGGCAAAGGAGTGACATGTTTAGGGACCTTTCGAAAGATTAAATTGAGAGCCTTACATAAGGCAGTTTAGAGATCGGAGAGACCAGGAGCAGAAACGCTAGTAAGAAACTTATTTCAATCATTCAGTGAATCAGTTGGATGTCGGAATATGCTGAGGACGGAAAGAGAGGAGAGCAGAGCTGGATGTAAGAGCTGCTGCAGAAGTTGTCAGCGTCAGGCCGGACATCTGGAGTCATTTAGATCAAAAGAAATAAATGAGGGGCATCTGAAATAATCGTAATATTTTAAGGCTAGGTAAATAAAAACAACTGATTCCAAAGCAGAAACAGGACATAAAGGAGGAAGAAACATTTGGTGAAAAGAGAGAGGAATAGAAAACCGTGCTTTGTCTTTTGTCTTTTGTACATTTGAGTTTGAGTTTCTGGCAGAACCACCAGATAGAAGTGTTTTGTTTTGTTTTGTTTTGTTTTAAACTAAGCAGTTGGGAATGTAGGTATAAACTTCTTTTATGTTCAGCATTTTTCATGCAATGAAATACAGAATTTTGGTGAATATTAGCTAATACTATTAGAATTTTGATTAATACTATTAATCTTATTAGAATTTTGGTTAATACTATTAGTAGCCATTCTAATATTGCATTAAAGAATGCAATTACAAAAAGAATGTAGGCAATTGCTACTCTTAATGCTAAGTCCCATTAAATATTGCAAAATATGAAATGAGTGGGTCACATAATTTCATTATACCAGATATTTATGTCTGTATTCGTAGCATGTTAATCTAGGCTAGGTTAGTCAATATTCTACTATGAAAAATCAAGACTTTATAATAGACAACAGTCCCAAAAGTAGTGTTAGGGGATTCAGATTGAAGTATAATTTTTAATATACATTTAAATGAGGATTATGATATTTACATATGAAGATTTCTGATGCATTTATCCTTTCAGAGTGAAAGAAAAATTTCAGTTTTATGGCTTAAATTTCCATCTGGATAGTGTTGACTTCCAAATTGCATATCTGGCCTAGACCCCTGTCCTCAATCCCACATACCATCCTACTGCTTTCTTGAAATGTGCAATTAGATGTCTAATGTTAGTGTTTAAATAAGTTACCAGAATCTGGACTTTTAAAAAGTGCTGCTAAAATAAGAAATGAAATACACACAAAATTTTGAGAACTCCTTTACAAAAAAAAAAAAAAGAGTATGAATCAGAAGTTTCCAATCTCAACTGATTTATGCAAATATTTTTACCTAGCGACTATTTGCTTATAAAATTTTTGTGTGGTTTATTATCTTTACCAGCTTTCCATCCCTAAATTACACAGAAAAACACCACCACCACAAAATACACTCCTCTGGAGTTTCAAGCCAGAATGATGCAGTGCTACTTTGAGACAAGCAAGACTATGATTTAATTTCCTATGTGAGAGTGACCCTGAATGCATGGAGCAGAGATGATTAATTTTCTACCATAAATTTGTGTTCCCCTTTCCACAGTACAGCAATATCACTGGAAGTAGCTGTCTTTCCAGGGACTACATGTCCAGGTCCCTTGGGCTTGTACGGGACCATTTGTGTATATATCATGTGCCCTCTATTACCTACCCCTTCGGACGGCTAGACGTAGAATACTCTGAAACCCTAGGGCCCTGCAGAATCGCAGAACAGAAGGAGCCCGAGTCCCTAACCAGCCATGAAGTGGAAAGCGACTCACGAACTAGGAGCTTTCTCATAACTGGACTGTTACATGATTAAGAAACACGCTTCTGTTGGCTGAAGTCCCTGAAATTTTAGGGCTCATTTTTGTCAGCAGTTAGAATCCTCCTATACTACCCAATGGTGGTAAATGAGTATTATACCAAAGAAAAGAAAAGCTATACTTCTTTCCATTAAAATATAGTCTTTGCCTTCCTAACTTCATTGGATATTCATATAAATGTGCTCTTCAATAATTCTTTAAAGTGGTGGATATTGTTTTAATCCACAAACCTTTCTGAATTCTTGAACACATTTCCTTTGGTTAAACAGTTCAGTCCCTTTGACTCGAAAATTAAAACTTATGATATACGGAACAGGTTGCTCTTTTCAGGTGAAGCTTTCCTAATTTTCTTCATGACCAAAGGAAAAGAGAAGTCACTGATATTTCATTTGAGCTTCCCTATTAATTGTGCAATTTATATTGTCTGAATAGTGCAAACTCAGTCCCTTGAATCTTAGAAGTAATTTATGCAGATCTATTTTTAAAGAACACACATTTCCACTATAATTTAGTGGGACTCAACTTTTGTAACACTGAACCATCTGGAAATAAAATAGAATGCAGATATTTTCTGTTTTATCACCGTGGCACTTTTCCGCTAGACAAACAACCCTATATCTTCTGCTTTCAAATGAGTTTGTGCAGGTGTGCTGAAAATCCCTACTCAATAATTTATCAAACCACCCTCACAAAAATATTACATTTCCCCAATCATGCATTATGCAGTCCCCAATGCTTTAGGAGAAAATGAGTACAATTCAATAATTAAAATAAGGCGTGATGTAATTACTGCATTAAATTACTATAATGTGCGTTATAAATATAATAAGGATGCAGGTTATTTACTTATTCAACAAATATTTACTGGGTGTCTGTATCAAATAGGCACTACAAATGAAATGATATATCAGATTTTTTTTACTATATAGAATTATCAGAACTGCATAGAATGAGAACAGCAATAAAGGGAAATATCAAGCACAGGTATGGACAGGACAGGAAGTGAGAGATCATCTTGTTTAACTTTTTCATTTTGCAAACCAGAAAATTGCGGGACTTGCTCAGTTAGGGTGGTAGGGGTGACTAAACACCCAATCCGTGTAATTCATTTCAATTCCCAAATTAGTCATTTGGAATATGAAACCCTGTGTTCACGACTGTTGGATTCAAGGATAGGCCCGAACCCTTGTCTCTGCTGACTCACAATCATGTTGCAGCGGGGTGTGTGTGAGAGGGGATCTCAGTCTAGCTGAAGTCGCAACAGGAAGGATTTTCATCTGTTCTGTTTCATCGCTCATGGTGATACAGCATGATTTTATAGCTTGTGTCAAGATTTCAAAGATGAGTGTGTGCCCAAAGGACAGTGCAGGTCAACGAATGGAGATACGACCTATAGGGTATATGCAGGTTTATAACATAAGCTGATTAAGGAGGCAAATAAACTTAGTTTCATGATTTTATAAATAAAGTTATGCAATGTGGGTCCTTTTAAAGTAGCCTGTGTCTTCATAGCTACAGTTTTAGGAATTGTAATCCTATGCATTAGTCATGTGATGACCTTGACTTCATGAGATCACAGTTTACATCTGTTCTCCATTTTCCATCTGTTCATTCAACTTTGTGTCTACAAATGATAACATGATAACTGGTATGTAATATATGTTTAATAAGTTTTAGAGAATTAGTATGAATAAATAAATGAATGGACATGTCTGTCACAGTGCTAAATTCTTTAACTGCATTATCTCATTAAATTCTCACAATATTCTGGTAAGGTAGACATTACCACCCGTCTTTTCACAGGAAAACACTGAAGCTTGGGGTTAAGTAACCTGTTAGAGTATAAAAGTATTAGGAGCCTGAGTTATATTAAAACTCTATTTTTTAAACCATTATACCATCATAAACTCATTCTAGCATAACAATACCTTGAAATATAAAACACAAGTCATATTGGAAAGAACTGGAATGAAGTGAATGTCAGAAATATGAATTGTGTTTTTGAGCTTAGATTTCTAGGAGGTATGGAAAGGAAGATAAATCTGTATATTTGTTTTCTTTTCAAAAATAAATGATAATACAAAGCATGGCTTGTGCACTTGCTTTTTTTGCTTGTTAGATATTTTTCTGGGATAAAATAAAATAGGTTTATGAAAACACACATTAAATGACAGTTTGGCTCTATTTTCAAGCATGATTTCAAAACAAAATTTGTTGAATGGTTAATTCTTAAATCTATAATATATACATAAATAAAGAGCATACCTTTATATTACAGCTGAGGGAAGGTGTTTTTGTAAGTTGCTGAAGTCATGTGTTTCAAGTACTTTTCACTCTGGTTTTAAATCAGTCTATCCATTACATTGTATTTCTCATAGAAAGGAGAAATGGCACAAATTTTTGATAAATGCAAATCTTAGTGACCATTAGTCATGTTTGTGGCAAGTATTTTGTATTTATTATTGGCTGGGAATGTATGCTTCAGATATAAAATTTTATAGAAGCAAAAGTTATTCTGAGAGAAACTAATATCTTTACACCAGTGATTTTTTTAGGGGGGGGAGAGGCAGAGAGATTCAGGGAGACATGGGGCAACAAGGGAACCAATTACTGTCCTTCCTGGAGGACACTGAGGGAGGGCCCTTCTGAGTGGACAGGAGTCTGCCCAAGAATGAAGCCAAATGAAGGAAAGCAGAGTTAACTGACAAAGCCACTTAGAGACAGCCTTCTATGAAAAGCCAGCGGTGAGATCCAGCTGTGCTAAAATGTCTACCTCAAAGTTTTCTTTAGTTGAAGCAATGATGATTTTGTTTTCTTTCACATTTAATCAATTAATGTGAGTCATTAATAATTTCCCTTCTTTTGGTAGAAGAGAGCTTTAGCAGTTTCTTGAGAACACATGCATAGTGAGATCATACATGTTAGAAGAGATTGATGGGTATCTGCATCTTCATACCAGTATCTGTATCATATCCACATATATCCATATTTGTATCCACATCTATCTCAGTCCAGCCCTCACACTTGATTAATGGCACGGTGGTCTAGAATTATAGATCTGAAGTTATTTTTCCCAAAATATGGAAAACATTTATGTAATGTCTGTTTAGCTTCCAGTGTTGCTCTGAATTCGTTTGCTGTTATCCTGATGATCAGTCCACACCACATGTCCTATTCCCTGTACCCCTATTAAATCTTTAAGGATCATGCCTTTGTTTTTGTTTTTCTAAAGTTTTGTGCTGATATGCCTTGATATGCCTCTTTAATAATGTGGAGCCCTCACTAGACTTTTCATTTTTTCTGTAAAACAAATATTCCTACTAATTTTCGCCTATAATCTCTTTTTGGAAATCCTATTAGTCGGATACTAAAAATACCACAACTGAGTATCTGAATTTCTTTTTTTATTACTATTTTATTTGTTCCTCTCCCTTTCATTTTATTTTCTGGGGGATTCTCACAACTTTATTTTTTAAACATTAATTTTAAGAGAATATTTTTTACTCATATCTACAATTTCAAGATCTTGTTCCGTACCTTAATAGTATTCTATTCTTATTTTGAAATTTTAACGTCTTCACTTGGATCTCTAAAATAATTGGTTTAGATTTTCTTATTTTCTTATGTTACGCATTTCTCAAGTTCCTCCCACCCCCCCCAATCCCCGTATTTTGGCTGTCCAGGTGTATGTTTCTCTTAATGCGTATCTTAAATGTCCAGTAACTTCTTATGTCTATTCACATTAAAAGTGCAAAGAATTTGTACTGGATTGAACAACGTCCTTCCAAAATCCATGTCTACCTAAAATCTCAGGATATGGCTCTTTGAAAATAGTCTTTTCAAATATAATTAAGTCAGATGAGGTCCTGCTGGATTAGGGTGGGCCCTAACTCCAGCGACTTGTGTGTTTGTAAGTTAAGAGCGATTCAGATACAGAGACACACGGAGAACAGAAGGCCACGCGAAGGTGCTGGCAGAGGTCAGAGCGATGCACTAAGGATGGCCGAAACCACCAGAAGCGAAGGGAGGCAAGGAGGGCCTTTTCCTAGAGCCTTCAGAGGTAGCACAGTTTTGCAGACTTCTAGCGTCCAAAATTGTGAGAGAACAAATCACTGTCGTCTTGAACCACCCAGTTGTGGTAATTTGTTCTGGCGGTCCTAGCAAACTATGGCAGAGCCCTCTAGGGGAGCATGAGTTGTTATCTTGGGCTTTACACAGGTCTTCTGACCTGGTTCCATCGGCATTCTGCTGGGGTGCTGGGCTCACGGGGCGTCTGCACATGTGTGTTTGTGGTGGGGGTGGAGCAGCAGTGATAAACTTGGCTGCCAGGCTTCTTACAGCCAAGGAAGGGAAGGAAGGTGGAGACTCTTATTCCAAGATGGGCTCAATTTTTTCTCTCATTTTTCAGTAGAAGAGCAAAACCCTTCCTTCTCTCGTGCCTGGGGACATGAGACCAGAGCCTCACTGGGTCGAGTTGTCCAGTGACATGCCTCCTTTCCCTTGCTGGAACAGGAGACTGTGCCCACCCAGTTTAGTGGACTGGGAGTGATATTACCAGGGTCTAACTGCTCAGTCAGACTACCCCCTACCTATGTTCACAGTTAACTAGTGCCTCCAGTTTATAAACTTTTCATGTATTCATACAACTCAGTGGGATTTCAGGAAGTACTGGTTACTATAGGTGTTCAAGTGTTTATTTTTGAAGTAACTTTAAAAATTTTACTTTATACTGGGAAATTTCTCCCTGGGTTATTCATCCATTGTTTTCTGTCAGTCCTTAAGCTTCTTGATTAAGAGACAAAGCAGAAAAAAAAATCAAAATAATCTTTTATTTATTGTATATGCCTTAATCTCAAACTAAAATCTGTTCTGGTAATTTTTGTTCAATATATTTAGCCTTTATTCATTGGTTTTTATTTAATACTTCACACTTAGACATTAAAATGCCACAAATGACAAAAATCTAAGAATTTTTGTAAAGACAAGCTATAATTTTCAAAAACAGATGTTGCCCAACACATATAATATTAATATATGCCCTAAGAGTGATAGAATACAAAATATATGCAAATTTTTATCTGTGAATAAAATGTAAAAAGATACATGGTTGTTACTAACATATAAAGAAAAGTTTCATTGGGGAAATGAGTTATATAAATTATTTTCCTCATTAAAACTTTATTCCGTATTCAAGTTGTAGTCTAGAGAGAAGCAGATTGAACTAAACTCTTATATATGAAAATACTCCAATATAATTTTCATAAAATATTTTAAATAAAAAATTGGCACATGGAATACTCAAATTTTATTTATATAACATTGTGAAACATAGAATTTATAAAAATATACTCACACTACTTCCAAACTAACAGATACATAATCTTGGAATATTTTATGGCATATGATTACAATATTATTAAAGATACTTAACTGAAGACTTTAGAAACTCTGTTTCTATAATCCTTTCAATATAGGTTCTTTCTCCTTTACTGTCATAATTTGATTTACTTTATGATGGAAACATTCAAATGCAACTCCACTCTGAGAGAAATGTGTCTTTAGAAAAAACAAAATGAATATCACAGAAGAAATTTAAGATGGAGGAATTTCTGTATAACTTGGTCTTCTAGAAATTAATTATAAAAAATACTTTTTTTATTTTAGATATTTATTCCAGAGTGGGGAGGGGACAAGATGATTAGAAATTGTTCATTGGACCATAAACTATGGAAAAATTCTCTGCCTTAATCTTCTGTCATAATCGCTCAGGTCTCAGACTATAGGTCAATGACATTCAAGGACATGGAGGCCAGCTGGTCAGTGGTCACAGAACCTGCCACTGTGAACTGATGGCATATCTGGTGTGTACAGGCCACAGAATATCAAATGTGAAGGAATGAGATTTTATATATATATATATACAGTCTAATCGGAAGCATGCTTGGTCATTTTAGTTCATAATTCCCTGTTCACTTGGAATGCTCTTAATGTTTTTGACAAAGTATTATGATCCTAGGCAGGTAAACTCTTTAAATTTATATGACAGGAAAAGCTCTCAATAGACAAATTATAGCTGTTTTGAATTTTTTTAATCAAAGGATATTTACATAATAAGTTGTAAATTCACTTAGATGGTGTTTTCTGTGTATCCTGAGGACTGCCTGAAATATACCCTCAGGAGGGAGCCACCCATGATCCAGTCGTGTCCAGGTACCAGGTTTGCATTCTTAGCCCCTTGTCCTCAGCAGCATTTGATCCTAACACCATCAAACTGTATCAATCTGTTCAAGGTCAAATGCTCTGCAGTTATTTAAATCCACCCTTCATGCATAATAACAAGATTGTCACATTTATTTTTGGCCATTCCCGTTTCCTCAATTTTTGAAATGGTAATGTGGCTGCTTTTCCTTATTGATCGGTGGAATTCTGGGTCTCATGTCTTTTATAAATGCATTAAAACCATCTGCCACTTTATGACTTTTTTGTTGTTGCTTTGTTTTAGAGAGAGAGTGTGTGTGTGTTTACATTGCTACTGGTGTCTGTAATACAGAAGTTTTCATTTTAAATAAGACTGATTTTCTACACGATGAACACATTTTATGTTCTGTGAAGAAATGTTTCAATGAAGTACTTTTCACATTTAGGTCATTAATCAATATGGAATTTGTCTTTGCTTATAGTATGAAAAAGAGACAAATTTATTGGACTTGTAGGAAGAGAGCTAATTATTTCAACGTGATTTATGCAACAGTTCGGTATTTCCTCTTTCCAAATGATCTGTATACACCAATGACCTCTGTTGATGTGGGGCTATTCTGTTCTCCCTGTTCTCTTCCATTGGTCCTCTTGTGTTAATCTCACGTGAAAACGACCCTACTTTAAAACCACAGTATTATTATATATTTTAGTATCTGCTTAGAGTAAGCCATATATCAAGATATTTAATATTCAAAATCACCTAAATTCTTATTATATACCTTCTGCATAGCTGTGAAAAGCAGCTTGTCAAGTTATATATATGTAAACACACATTCTGCTTTTATTTTAATTCCAATTATAGAATATTTTTAAAGAGAGAATTATCTTTTTAACAAATTAAGTCATTGCATCATTTAACATGGTATCTGTCTACATGTATTTAGTTTACCTTTTACTCCATTTAACTTATAATATTTATAAATGTCTTGCACATAATTTGTAATATGTGCTCCTAGGTACTGTACACTGTTGCTGCCATGGTGAATGTGAGCTTTTCTTGTAAATTAAAATTTTCTGAAGATTTTCTTGAATTTTCTCTCTTAATAAAAGTTTATTTTTGAATCCTTATTTAACATTTTTTTTTTTATTGTACTAGGTGGAATTCTAGTTCTGTCATTTATTATCTGTAAGGCCTTGAACCAGTTACTTTTCTTTTTACTTTATTTTCTCATCTGCAAAATTTAAATCATTATAATATTACCTACATCAACCAGGGCCTTTTGAGTTTTATACTTTTATTAAGCATGGTATTAGAGGTTTTAAGTTGTTTTGTTACTTAATATTTTTATAAAAATGGCTGATATAGGATTGATAGAAGGGCAAAATGTGTCACTAAAAAATAAATTGATTTTGGATATGATTTCATCCTGATGTATTTTGACAACAGTATTCAACCCAGAGTAGATGTGCAGGAAACATTCTTGGATTACTGAATGAGCCTTGACACTCACATAGTGAGCTCTAGAAGCAATATAATCTCTTGTCCATGCCTAGAGATGTGAACCTGGATGATAACAGATTATACAATATCTATTAAACTATCTGTTACATTTTTTTACATTTATTAAGTATAACTGAAATAAAGAGTTCAAAATTGAACTCTTAATAAATACTTTATTCCATTTTTAACTAAAATTTTCATCCCTAACCATAGACATCAGTTTATCAATATGTGCCCAATGGTCACAGAGGAGTTTTGGGAAAGAATGCATGTAATCAAGAATAATTAGTTTCCATAACCTAACAAAGAATACTTTTAAATATGACAATGTAACCTCCACATGTTGTGATTTCTAAGTTTATATTAGCTTAATCAACAGAATTTACTATATTTTTACAATGGTGTATTTTTTTAAAAAAAACACAAACATTAACATTTCATATTTGAGGATGTTTTTCATCAATCAAGCAAAGAACTATTCATTTATTTCTCAACTATTTCTCAAATATTATGCCTGTTTTCCCTTCAGTTGTATTCAGATCCTGTTCTCCACAGGAAAGGATAGAAAAGATGATTTATGAGGCAGAGGGCTTAGAATTTTTCAGCTCTTGGGAGTTATGCAGGATTTGAATTGGTGAAAAGAGGGGATATTACCTGATCCTGCAGCCATGCAGATACAAAGCAAAGGTTGAAATAAAACAACAAAACCAATGTGAAGGAAATGCAAATTAGTCTTCTGAAAGAATGACACAGGAAAGCCCACATATACTGATTGCTGAAACGTCTATCTTTTGTTCTGCCCACCTACCTGAATGTCAGGCACATAAATCCAACAGCCTATGGAACCGTGACTTGGACTACTATCTTGGGTTTAACATCCCAAACAGAAATCTTGTTTCTCTGTTGCTGATTATCTCCCTGTGGCTTTCCCCAACCCTAGTAAATGGCACATTTAACTATTCAGCTCAAAAATCTGACCCAAACCAATTTATAATATTTTCCCTGTCCAGAATCCATTTATATTTCTTCAGGTAATCATGCCCTGACTCTTTTCAAGAACAAGCCCCTTTTACTCTTGGTTCATGTCTTTGAGCCAGACTGACCACCAATTCCATGTTCAAGTAAGGGCAAAACAAGACATCAAGCTTGGCCAATTTCCTCAATTTTTTTAGTCAAAAGACCCTAAAGCCTCTTGGAGTAGACAAATGTTGCTAACATTTTCCAGCATCTGCTTAGTTTTGCTGAAATATTTTTAAATAGATTAAGTACACCATTGCATTTTATCCCTAAAAATATTAGTGTATATCCCCATAAAACAATCTTGCTCTACTTCTATTACAAAACCACTAAACCCTTATAATCCATAAAAATTAGCAACAATTACTCAATAGCAAAGCATATTTGAATTTCCTCTATTTACCTAAGTCAGTTTCCTTATATCAGGATTCAGTCAAAGACCATATAGTTTGCATTTCGATATTATATCTCTTAAATATCTTTTCATCTAGAATAATCCCTTCCCCCTTAACTTTTCAGAGGACATTCATTTGTTGAGGCTGGGCTAGTTATCCTGTAGACTATCTCTTTTGAAGTTATCTAAATACATAAATTCATTATTTATTGAGGTATATTTTTGCCATTTAACATCTATTTCTATTTTCTCAGCAGTATACAAACAAAACTAGTTAAAAAAACACATACACTATTAGGCACAGGTTAAACACATTTAGCATAAAAAGATGCACAGGCAATCTGTAAAATGAAGACATCTGCTTTTTTCTACTGTTAGCAATAAGACTGTTGACAGGGTTAAGACCGAAACATCTCTCTACCGTGAGGCCACCTTTTCCAGTGTGTGAGCAGCAAGCTATCTGTGTGGTGAAAATCTTTTCATGGGAATATCTAGGTTCGGTCTACATCTCATCTACTGGTGATAGCACCCACCGCCTTCCTTCCTTGTGTCAATCATTTTAATAGTGTTGCAAACTACCAAGTGCCTAGCGATATTCTTTCTCTAATTATTCATTGGCATTCTTGTGTAAAGGCCTTCCTTCATCAACTCTGGCCTTTTTGGTTCGCATCAAAAAGTGAGATGTGGCCAATATGGTTCTCATTAAAAAGTTAGAAGATGGGCTTAATTCTTACCGTTAATTGCCACTTTTCAGAAGTCACAATAGTGTACACAAGAAATAACATAGTAAATACTGCTACTCACCCTCACCGGTATTTGAGATCCTTCTTCTGAGAGGACTGCATCCCTCGCCTCCTTGAAGCGCAGGAGAACCTAAGCAAGTGAGAAGATTAGGTTATTAAGATGCAGTTGCCAGGTGCTGCAAATGTATTCGCCAAGCTCTCTCTCTCCACAGCCACGGCCAATGTTCTCTCTCTGGCTGGTGGGGTCTCATCTCCTGGTCCCAGAGCACGGCTCTGACTAGACCCCATGCAACTTTTGAATTATATGTAATAAGCGTGAGAAATCTTTTTTTATTGCTTTCAAATTGATTTTTTTTTTTTTAGTTTTATAACAACATAACATATCCTGACATATATAGTAAGATATTGTACAATATCTTCCAGAAGAATTTTATAAGTATGACTTCAGAATTTGCCCATCACTAAAATATCTACATGCAATCTGGGAGTGTTTTCAAATATTCAGATAGTCTGTGCTGAGCAGCGAAAAAACGCAGTTAACTCTATTTTTTCCTTTTCTTCCATATGTTCTCACATTAGGTACATGCTTGAGACTACAACGTGCCAGCTCGCTCAGTGGCAGAGAGCTGCCAGCCCTGCAGATGCATTTTACCTAAATAGACCAGTGTAGTTTCTCTCCAGACTGAAGTCGTTGGCAGAGGACCGGCAGAAGCAGTCATAACAATTGTTTAACTGAGAAGCCGTTACCCGTATGTGGCTACAGGGCTTGTGAGAAACCGAAAAGGCTAAAATGCCACCGGGGCCTCCAGGCAGCCGCTGCTCCTCGGCGCGCTCACGTTTCCCAGCGTCGCTCCAGCCTCGGTCCCTGCATCGCGCCCGGTGCTGTGGCACCATATGGTGCGTCCTGCGCTCACTTTCCAAGAACCCTTGAAAAGCTAAAATCTCTATCCTAGTTCAGGAACTAAGACGTGCTCAAAAATATCTCCACCGTAACGGAGAGAGTGATAAATGCCATAGGAGAGGAGCGGATAAGGTGCTGCAGACGCAGGCGAAAGGGTCGTGTCCAGCTGCGAAATGAGAGCCGATGGGTTCTTACGGACCTGGAAAAGCGGGTCAACTATTATGACTAGGAGGGTGCAGAGGCCTTCTAAGCCGACTGGCAGAAAATACTGGCCCGGGAAGATCTTAGTGAAAGCTCAAGGGCTGGGTTGCAGGAGAGTCTGGGCTCTTTCACCTCCCTGAACTGAAATTTGTGACCTGCTTCCCACGAGGGAATTCTACTCGGTGCCCGATTTCCAGAATTCTGCACACCAGCCCCTGCTTACAGGGAATTTTTATTCAACGTTGGGGTCGCTACTTAAAAAACAGTTTTCCTCGGAAACTCTTCTAACTCTTCTCCAACTCAGTCCTTTGGTTTGAAATGCTTATTGCCCATGGAACTTTTTAAAGTTGTACTTAATGTCAAACGGTCATTGTTTGCTTTTTAATCCCGTTTCCTCCTCAGACTTTGAGTTCCTCGAGAGATGGGCTGTCAGTCGACAGCAAGTGCCCCAGGCATAGCTGCTGATTAAACCAAAGCTAGATTTGAACCAGCTAGGCCTGTGCTGTTTACGTTATTTCAGAGATTGGGAGCGAGGATGTTAACAAAAAATATACTTGGAGTTCTTAAGAGATTATTAAAGGTAGCTCTATTAATTTTTCTATACCTGCCCTAGTAAATTATTTCATTCTTGGACCTTAAAACAGCACATTTTTTATTTTACTGTTCTGTAGATGAGAAAACTGCCCTGGGCCTCAGCATCCTAAAATCAGGATGGAGGCAGGCCCGCCTTACTTTCTGGAGGCTCTGGGAGGATTTCCCCTCCTTTTCCTGCCCGGGTCCCAGGGCTACCCGCTTACCTTGGCTCACGGTGCCATTCTCCACTTTCAGTCCTCGGTGACACTGAGCCCAGACCCGCTCATGATGCCGCCTCCCTCTTCCACTTCTAAATCCTCGTGTGATTACACGGGAGCGCCTGGATAATCCGATTCCTCTCACTGAAGCCTGCTCATTAGCAACATTAGCTTCATCCGTAACCTGCACTGTCCTCTGCCGGGGGACCTGACATATTCACAGGTCCAGGGGTTAGCACCTGGGTGTCTCGGGAGGGCCATTATGCCACCTACTTCAATATTGGACAGTACTGACCGAGTATGTTAGTCCAAGGAAATTACCATGAGATTCTCCTTGTGGCAATAACCAGACAATAATCCCAGTTACTCCTAAATGCCAGAGTACTGATAACCACGTGGACAATTAGAACAAGGGCAGATATCAGTAACGATGTCATAAATAAAACACGCGCACACACAGACGTGTGCTGTAAGAACAGTAAGAACTCTGTGGGGCACTGGCTTCTGTGGATCCTAAAGGGTGTCCCCTGTGATTTAATTCTGCCTCTCCTCCTAGCTTTACATATCTCACATTCGTTTTCCTCCCTTTTCTTCAAACTAACCACCCCGATTTTACTTGGCTACACGTTTATACCTTAACCTCAGTAACATTTTTCTTCTAGTCTAGCCATACTCATGTCTTTTCCTTTTAACGCTTACTGGCTTGTAGGCGTGTTCGGAGTGGATTTATTTCGCTTTATAGACCCCGGAGCTAGTTCTGTGATTATGGCATGTCGGTCAGCTGTGAGTAGATGCCTGCTAACGGAATCAAGGGGGTGACTGTGCACCTGGAGCCCATGAGTCAGAGTCAGATCACATTATTTAGATATAAATTGGAAGGAAAGTATTCTGTGATCCGGGCCTGTTTGAACATTGCTTAGGACAGAATCAAATCAGCCACAAGACAACAGTTTCAATTCTGATTTTAGCAGAATTAGAGAGATGTAGACTACATAAAAAGGATTATTAGAATATTTGAATTACTGTTAACTAGTTCAGTCCACAAAGTACTATATATGTGCCTACGAAAATGTTGTTAAAGTTGCTGCCATGATCATCGTAAGTTACTTTTAAGTAATATTTTACATAAAAAGAAACAAGGCTTAGGAATGATCTCTACATGTGTTTGGGGAGGTAGAGGGGGTTGATGGAGTCAGGCACTGGGCTAGGTAGTGGGCAAGTTATAAACAAATTCTAAGTTCCACCATAAAAAAAAAAAAAGTGCTAGTCCAAGAGGTAAAAATTATTATGATAATTTTAATACAATCTTTAAAGCAAACAGCAGGGTACATTAGCCGATGACACCTGTACATACAGCTACACTTACACTTGATGGGTCTCAAATCTTTGTTGGATTCTCAAATATTCCATGTCGGACAATACAGGGTTAAAGGCATTTTATTGCCTATACTTTCTAGTAATCTTCAAAATAATAGAAAATAAATCATCTGTTTCTCTGGTAAGGGGCAGTGACAATTAGTATCATTCTGTTAAAAACTGGTATACATAGCTAAAGAAAATGTCTTTCTTAGGAAAGAATTAAAAACTTATTAAAACCTCTATTTTCATAATATTTATACTTTTGCTCGTCTAATTTTGAGGAAAATGGTGAATTTGAATCACTAAAATCATAACTATGGAGATTAAATGGTCATTTCTGCTTCTGAACAGGAAATAAACAATCACTAATGTAAATAACTAAGAAAGGTTGTCACTGCTTTAGATACATAATACATTTCTAGACGTACATTTTATATAGTACTGTGATGGTAAAGAGATAACTGGCATTACCAAATCATCCTTAGGTATTCACCTTTAAGAAATAAACTTTCCACCCTGGCCAGGTAGCTTAGTTGGTTAGAGTGTCTTCCTGACATGCCAAGGTTGCGGGTTCGATCCCAGGTCAGGGCACATACAAGACTGAACCAATGAATGCATGAATAGGTGGAACAACAAATCAGTGTTTCTCTCTCCCTTCCTCTGTCTCTCAAATCAATAAAGAAACATTTTAAAGAAATAACCTTATGTTGATTTTCTTCAAAGTGCCTTTGCCGAAACAAGGCCTACCATCTCACAAAATGATATCAATGTCTTGATAGAGGAAATAATGCTGAAGGACCTTAAAATAAATCTTTCACAAATTTATCAGGGTGGTTTCACATTTAAAGTAAGGCTTACCAAATTTACTTTGTTCAGAATCTGGATCAGGAGGTTAGACTAATATACACCAAATAACTCAGGTTGCAAAAGCAAGTGCGTAAGAACTATGACTTTTATTATTATTCTATAACTCAACTTAATCACTGTTGTGAGCCACAATTTTACTATGTTGCAGACACTAAATGGATTCATCTTGAGAGCATTGTGCTGGTGAAATAAGTCAGATGGAGAAAGGCGAGAACCATATGCTTTTCCCTCATATGTGAAAAACAAAAGGCCAGACTTGCACCAACAAAAGAAACAAACAAAAACTCATAGATCCAGACAACAGGATTTCAAAATATCAGGCCATTTTCCACTTAGTAAATAAAATTTACTTTGAGCGAACATGAGGAAATTAGATTCTGAGTTATTTTCTCTGTCAAGCCATTGATAGATATCATCATTTTGTGAGATGGTAGGCCTTGGTCTGGCAAAGGCACGTTTAAGAAAATCAACATGGTAAGGTTATTTCTTTTAAATTTTTATTTTAGCATAACTCTCTAGGTTATTCCCATTTTCTGCTATTCTGCCTGCATCTTCCCTTTCCTACCCATTTCTATCACCAGTTATCTACCTTGGAAAGGGCCAGACGTGGGTTTTGGACGTGGCGGAGGAACCTGTGGACAGTCGTGACACCAGATGCAGATGGTGTGTGCACGTGTGCGCTGTGTATCACCGCACAGCTTAGCTCAGCCGGTGTAGCTGTGTTCCCAGTGGTCTGTGGTTGGTGGAGTCATGTGTAACCAAATGCAAAATCCTTTTACACTCAAATTGTTTCCTAAATATCAATCATGTTGGAACAGATTCACATTTCCAAAACAAATGACATAGAACTATGAATTTTGCCATTTAAAAACTTTTTACGTATTTAACTTATTTTATGAATCAACTTACTTTGTTGATTTTTAAAGCCTCTGAGTTAATGTTAACTTTCCCACACTTTATACTAATTATGCATAACTTTTACTTTCATTCCCTATATACTCTTTTTCTATATATTTTTATACATCTTTGTCATCAACATGTCAGTCATATTCTGAGAAATAGAAGTGAGATTATAATTTTAAACAAAAAGTCATCACTAAAATACTGCATCAGGTTCTTTATATGTGAAAAATTGACGATTACTTTCCCAAATCAATTGCTGTCAAATTTTGCCGTTAAATGCATCATGTTCTGGGTAGGGGTGAACTTATGAAGACCTAAAATTTCCTTTTAAAGAAAGAAACCACTTATTAAATTACTGAGTAAATAACATGGTTCCTGCTTCTTTAGTCGCATGGCACTCTTCAAGCTGAACGGGCTTTAAATACATCTTAGTAACAGACTATACAATGTCAAAGGCAAAAGATTTATTCCCTCTGAAGGGAAACCGGGGTATAGGAAATGCAACGTAAAAACAAAAAATTCGGTTGGATAGTGTAATTGCTTTAAGTAAATAGAGATTCATTAACTCCATAGGCTCAAAGGGAAAATCATAAAAAAGCCAACTTCTGGTCGGGTATTTTTTAAGGTTTATAACATCTGAAAAAGTGTTACGTAGGCAAAACATCTACTGTTACAGTTATTTGGAGCACTTATTTTCTAAGCTACATAGAACATACACAAAATGTTAGCTCAGCTTCTTTTCAGTACTGTAGTTACAATTTTAGAAGAAATTTAGTTTTCATGAGGAAAAAAAATTACCTGTTTATCCAATAATATTCTGGGCAATTTTGATGGACTTCAAACAAATAGATGATTGAATAATCATCTATTATTCAATGGATTGATTTTTTGCATTTCTTTAACTTATTTGAACAATTTGCTATGTATATTCATTATCCCTTTTAGTTCTTAGAGTTTTTGTTTTTTCCCCCCTTCATATTGACATATTCTAATATGTCAATATGTGAATATCCTATTCTCAGGTTTCTAAATTATTGCTTCTAGATCTGGATATTTGTCTAAGCCAAGTTATCATCAAAGTAACATCTACTTTTTAAATTTCAAGCTATGTTTCATTTAAAGCTATTATTTTTATAATGAAATTAATGCATATGCACTCTGGAAAAAACGTAAAACGAGAAAACTGTAATTATTCACACGCACTCCTGGTAATCAGATCTACTATTTACATTTCATTCCTTTGCTTCAAGACATTTGTCTGCATCTGTGCGTATTTGAAAGAAAAAGGGGGAAAATGGAGAGAAAAAGAAACAGTCTTTTTTGTTTTGAACAATGAGGTTTCCACATCGTTAAACTTTGAACATAATTTTTAATAATTAGATTTACGTGTACAGCCATTTCTAGCACAATCCCAGATCAGTGAACATGTGTATTGCTGACATGGGTAACTAGTGATATACGGTGAAAGAAAATATCTCTAGTTACCAATTCATCAGGAATATGACAGACTTAATGTGCGGCACCTTTTCAATATACTTTAAGGATTTTTTCTAGCTTGACAAGGCTAAGTAACTTCAGGATAAGATATGTTTCTTATAGTTTTATTCATCCAATATCCGTTATATCTCGTACATAGTGGTATACACATGTTTAATGTTAAGAAATATTGTTTCATTAATTGATTAGTGACATTTTGCTATTTATACTCACTGCTTCACATTGGGGATTTCTTCTTAGATTTCATGCTGTTATTTGGTAATCAAAGTCCACATTAAACACTATATTTTCATTGCCAATAGCACAAGAGAGCAAGTAATGCTTTCTTTCCTGCCCCATCTCAATGTACTTGCTGTAAATTCAGGTCTCTAAGGCAAGGTTCTTAATCTGGTCTGCAGACAGAATTCAGAGTTTGTAAATGTGGATGGGAAAAAATCATACTTTCACCTTCATTAATCTTGTAATTAAATATATAGTATTTCCTTTAGTAAATAGTCAGGCAAAAATAATCTCTGCTCTTGTCACCAATAAAAATCAGATATTTTCATGTCAAGTGTTATGACTCTCAAAATATTGCTTATGATACTTTTCAAAGTTACAGAAGTTACTAGCTCTGCTGCTTATTGAATCTATAGAAGAGTACATATATATGTATACATTAGTATCTCTCTATATATTTTTACATATTAATATATATGTATGCTAGTATATATGCTAAATTTTTGAAAAATATTTTTGTAAGTTTTATTACGATTAATTCATCTTGTATTTCATTTTATGCATTTAAAAACATCATACTTTAAAGAGTGCCATAGTGTGGGAAAAGCCTTGCTTAAAAATAAAGAGATTAGGAATGCATGCTCCATTGACTTGCTCTGTAATAACTATGTCAATTTGTTTATAGGAATTGCAATGCTATCATATGATAGTCTCCAGATAACATATTTCATTCTAACAAGTTCCTTCAGGACATGCGAAATCTTAACTCAAGGGTATGAAAAAGATGCTGTTCAGGAAGAAGGCCTTTGGTCTTTTAAAATTTATACCATGTAGATGGCTTTATATTTTTTCTACATCTATGTATCTCATTCATTCTGCCAAAGCACATGGGTTCATCCCTAGTTTCATAGATATGCTAACAGTTACAAGCGAGGTTTAGATTTTGATGAGAGTTTAAACACAGATTTCTTATATTGTGTTTTGCAATACAATTTATAGCTACAAATTTGAATTTATAGAATATACTTCTTTTTCAAGAATAATAAAATGATTACGCATGGGAACTTATTAAAGGATGGGAAATGATCTGGCAGGTGTTCACCAAGTCCATTGCTTTACATCCTAAAGATTGAAATCTGATGTCCTGTGGTCTACTCCCCAGTAGATTTTAAATCTGCTCTTAAATTACTTTAGAATACCAAGCTCATGAAAATGATGACAGAAAAATATTTCTCAGATTTTTATGACATGTATATCTTCTCAGATCAATAGTCAATATTCCCTCTCCTCCAAAGTCATCCTAAAAAAAAAAAAGCAGCGGCAAATCAATATTACTTTCAGCTAAATTTCAAACTACCCATTCTAAATTACTCCTTAGATAAATAGCTTCTATAATTATATGATTTTTTTTTACCTTACTTTAACTAAGCTTATTTTAAATGTATATTCACAGATTAATACTTTGACAAGCAATTCATTCTCTTATTCTCTTTAAGAGATAATCACCTAGTTATTTTATTGACTCTTAGCCAATGTTATGTTCCCTTTTTCCCCCCTCTGTTGTAAGTGAAAATGACAGGTAAAATAAATCTGACCCTTGGGTCTATTTGCATAATCATTATTATCAGGCTCTAGTGTCAAAAGATCCTGGGTGGAACCTGTAGCTTTAATGTTCTTACATATAAGGGGAGTATGGAAGACTCTTTAAAACTGCTTCCTTAGTTGAAATTTGCTAAGAAAGCGGCAAATTTCTAACCCCCCCCCCAAAAGTATACATTTATCGAATCATCACGTTTTACACTTTAAAAAATCTTATAATTTTGTTAATTGTACTTCAATAAAGCTGGGAATAAATAAAAATAAAATTACTTCTACTAACCTTATTGCTAACTTTTGAGAGGGTTAAGAATGAAGGGCAGAGGAAAATATAAGAAATAATAAAAGGCTAAAAAGAAGAAGACATGGAAAACAAAGAAAATATTAAGAAAAGCATCCAAAATGAGAGAACAAAAAGTAGAAAATGGAAAAGAAAAAGTGGGGGAAAAACCCCAGAGAGGAATAAAAATGACAAAGAACAAGAGACAATATAGAAGACATGACATGAGTGAAAGCTGGGGTGATACAGTTAACAAAATAAAGCAAGAAACTAAAATTATATCAAGCAGCATTTATTTCTACAATGACAGTGTAATAACCAGAGATAGACTTTAAAAGCTGAGGTTTGAGGTTTTGAAATATAGACAGCACTATGTTTTGTGAGAAAAAGAGTTCTCTCATAAAATTGAACTTAAATAACTTGTGACTTGCACTTTATAGAAACTTGAAAACTTCCTTGAGTACGAAACTTCACACGCTCCATTCTGGAAGGGGTGTTTGTTTTTCAGCATTAGTTTCACGTAGCCACTCAAGAGGTTACTGTGCTCTTACTTATGAAGCGTACCAAACATGAGTGTCTCTGAGAAAATGTACTGCTAAAATATGAGAAATCATCAGGTATACCTAAATTCAAATAGTATTATTAAAATGTTTACATTCAAGAAAAATTCAGAGATGAGGTTCTTGTGATATTGTTATTTTAAGTGAGAATCTACACACTTCTAAAGAGTGTCACTGTTGGGGAACTATAGAATATGAAGACAAAAAACACCTACATCTCATTGCTAGGTAGCCAAGTATACATAATATGAACTTTTGGAACCTTGAAATATAAAAGAAATATGGGCCGTTCATTCCTTTTACTGACCAGTATACTGTCAGGCAAATTTTTAAAAGAACACACATTTTACAAAAGCAATTATCCATTTTTATTTTGTTTACATTGCACTGAAAATTTACATCATACTTTTACAAAGTTTTTTTTCCCCATAAAAATATACTTCTTTACAAAAGTGTATGCATTAATATAAGAGGAGTAGCCAGTTGCAGAAGAAACATTGTTTAAACAAGATCTTAAATGTATTAACCTTAACATTAATGAATGAATCGTTGTTATTGCAGTCATTTGAATAAACAAGAATAAATAACTGATGGCGTAAAATTTAAAACGGCATCCTGTCAGTAGAGTACAATGTTGAGAAAATTGTATGAATTT
Organism: Miniopterus natalensis; assembly: GCF_054644295.1. Classification (NCBI taxonomy): domain Eukaryota; kingdom Metazoa; phylum Chordata; class Mammalia; order Chiroptera; family Miniopteridae; genus Miniopterus; species Miniopterus natalensis. Next base: position 11,449,562 of record NC_142096.1, read on the forward strand.
CCAAAACAAAGTATCTCAAGGTGGTTTACAAGAAATTCACTAAATGAAGAGAGAGATGCAAGCAGCGCTCGCTCCAGGGTGCAATGATTTCTCTTAGGCACTCTGTCTCATGGTACAGAAAGTCAAGACTGTTTACAGAGTTATCCATACTTGAAAGGGACAACAAAGAGTTCACACTGGGCACATAATTTATTCAATGAAGTAAAACATGCTAGAAAAGGAAGGCAATGACCTATTAAATCAAAATGCTGGCATTACTGTGATGCAGTTGTAAATGAGCCACCAATAACTCGCAAATGCATGTCTTAACTTGACAAGGAAAGAAACCTGTCATGCCTGAACCTACTTCTTAAAAATAAGAGTATAAAAATCTAAAGTATACGAAAATTTGGTAAATCCACAGCTTTAGGGGAAAAAATTATATTGGTGATTTGACAGAGTAGAATTTTTTGTCATTACGTTTAGGGGCTGGTCCAAATGTATGTCTAATTCATTGTTACATAAAAGTTCAAAACAACGGTAAGTAGATTTGAAGGCTCAACTGGGAGAACAAGTGTGAGTATTATGAACTAATTACAATAGGTGACTAGGTTTCATCTGGTCTTTCGAAAACACTGGGAAGTTTGGAAAAGGATGGCAAGTTTGGTGTCTCAGATAACTGCAAAATCGTCACCATCATAGCTAATTTTTGCCAGCTTAAGTGGCTTCTGGGCGACAGGACTGACTGAGGCCAGGAGTTCACAGTGTCCAGCGTGGCTCTGAACACGCGTGGCCACATGGTGCGGGGGTCGGAGGACAGCGCGGTGATCTTGCCGTTCTCAGGAGCTATGGCGACCAGGTGAAGAAAGAATAGCAGCGTGATCCCGGGAACAAAAACCAGAAAGCGTGACCCCAGAGCGGCAGCCGCCCCTGCTGGGCACACACCAGCTGTAAACGCGCCGGGCCCCACTCAGTCTCCGTCAAGCAGGGAGACCAGGGAGACCAGGGAGACCGTGACTCAACTGACAAGAACGGAGAACAAGCAGCCAGCAGAGTGGCGTGAAATGCAGATCTGGGTGTGATGGAGCACGTGACAGTTACAGAGACGTCAGCGACCTACTGACTCTTGTGAGTATAGCTCTTATTGTCTACCCTATATCTTTTTTTTTTTTAAAAACCCAGTCCCTCTAATATAGTTTATAAAGCACAGAAATACTGATATGGATGCTCCTCCAATATATGCAAATAAGTTTATGTTTTAGAATAATCTCCTTTTTTAAAAAAGCAAATAAACTGTGAGTAAGCACTCTCAGAGTGCAGCGGATTTCTGTAAAACTCTCCACGGCAAACATGAAGAAGGGCTGTGGTCCAGTTTATGAAAAACACTCTCTTCTCTATCATTCCTCTGCAAAAGGTGAGCCAGCAAGTCCTGAAAAGTGTGCTTTATTCTTTTTAGCAGTGAGCGCCTGGGCGCTGTTGCGGGCGTGGCCTCCCGCGCCCCGCGGCCTACACCATGGTGCAGACCGTGTTGAGGTTGGGGTCGAAGCGGACGGCCTTCCCCTCGGCCGCCTTGGCGCTCGTGTCGTACATGGGGTTCTCGAACGCCGCCTGGCCGTTGTTGTTTTCGTGAACCGAGCAGCCTGTGTACTGCGTTTTGGGTGCAGTCCTGTTGACGAGAACACTGGTTAGCTACGTGCCCACTTTCTCCTAGAGACGGCGGCCGGGGGCTCAGACGCGACATCCCTGAGTTAGCATTGTTCACGGATAAGGCAACTTCACAGCATCTACTGACAAGTCATAAACTCAGTACATTACAGTTGAATAAGTTACCTGTGGCTTTTAAATCCCGAGTGGCTTTATTTACATATAATACATATTTATATATAGCACCGATATGAGCAATGCAAATATAAATAAGTGATATATTATGGCCATGACCATAAATTTTCTTATGAAATATTAAATTATCATTCCGAATTAGCATGCATAATATAAATAAGTTGTGATGATGATGATGATGAATTTAAATCTCATTACTATTTATTCATTCATTTACCAAATATTTATTGAGCATCTATGATGTGCCAGGCATGATCCTAGGCATTAAAAAAAATATATATGTATATATATATACACATACACACACACATACACACACACACGTATATAGATTTTAATGGACACAGTCAAACAGAACGCACTGAAACATATAATGAGACATTATTCAGTCACATAAAGGAATGAAGTACTGAGGCATGCTGTTACATGGATGAAACTTTAAAAACATTGTTAAGTTTAAGAAGCCAGATACAAAATATCATGTATTGTATGATTCCAATTATATGAAATATCCAGAATAGGCAAGTCAGCCCAGACAGAAAGCCGATTAGTTGCCTGGGCTGGGGTAAGGGGAACGAGGAATGACTGCTTATGGTAGAGTTTCCTTTTGGGGTGATGAAAATGTTGTGGAACTAGCAGTGATGGCTCCGTGACATTGTGAATGTATTGCCTGTCCCTGAAGCGTACACCTAGGAAGGTGTAAATGGTGTCCTGCTGTGGGTTTCTTACCACAGTAATAGAAAAGATTGTCATAGCTTGCTTTATAAATACACTTAATAATGATTTTATCATCCATAAAGTCTGATATTGACAAGGCCTAAATAGCTGCTTAGACACAAGTAATACAAATTTATGTAACTCATTCTTATATAATACGGAGACTAATATTTATAATAAAAACGTCAGTTTGGGGGAAAGTCCACATAGGAAGTATACATTTAATTATCTGGTTACCTACATCATTTTTTCTTGATAAGGGATGGTCTTAAATAGTGGAGAATTACATAGCAAAGCCTCTCAGGAGGACGTTGTAATGGGTGTAGTCAATGAGGACCGATAATAATATGTCACAAATATAACGGGTGAATTGCCTAATCTTCTTAAGGCAAAAGAAGGAACTGGGGAAGACTTAGAGGATTCTATGGAAGGCCTGCCTGGGTAAAATTGGTCCGAATTGTCATGCAAACTAAGGGTTTTGGTCCTAAATTTCTTCCTAGTTCTCTGAATAAATCTGGAAGCAGATATCACCTCTTTAATTTAAAACTTAGCCTCGATTTTGTATCTCTAAAGTCTCATTATGGATAATTTAAAAATAACTTGTACAGTTAGTTTTGTACTAGGAAATTGATAGGCAAGAGAAGAAAGGGTTAGGTTGGATGCTTGGGAACCTTAACAGAGCAATTTTTGTTGTGTGCAGATAGGGTCGGTGAAGAGGCCGGCAGGGAAAATCAGGTTTTCAACAACTGTGGTGATATTTGACAACAGATATTGCCACAACCCAGAAAAAAAAAAGGAAATTAAAATTTAAAGTGTAGTAGTAAAAAGAACATGACTATAGATTTGGGAAATATCTGTAGTTAAAATCAACAAACTTACCTTTGTTTATAAAGATAAAATCCAAATCCTGCAAATATAAGTGCAAAAAAAGGCACAAGAATAGCAATGGCCACAGAACTACTATTTGTACCATGAGGTTGATTTGAAGAATTTAAACCCTCTGACATATTCAGTCCTATAAAAAAAAAAAATTATAAATACATAATCAATTTATCACACTTTTCTGAACCAATTAATTTCTTCCTTTCTTGAAAATGTACATAGCGTAAAAAAACAAGCCATGAAACTCCTCCCGCTCATTTCCACCCAGTTTTGCACAATGCCTACTATGCGGGAGACCTTTTCTCAGGAAAGGGTACAGGATACAAAACAGGCAAAGCCTCTGGACTGAAGAGTTTCTACACCTGGAGGAGACTGAGAGCGAAGTGGGTGCAGGGGCCTGAATTAAGGGCCGGAGTTCCCTAGGGAGGGAAGGGCGCTTCCACCGGCCCGTAGGAGTGTTCTCCGGAGGGTGCGCGATAGGAGCTGGGCCTTGAGGAAAGCCTGGAGAACGGATGCAGGAGGAAGCTGGACCATTAGCCCGGGGGTGGGAAGCTCAGGGGCATATTCAGGGGATGCGACAAGCGACAGGCACAGATGTGTAGAAATGACCGCGGTAGGAGTAGGGGGATGGTTTACTGGGGCTGCACTGAGACGGCATAACTGTTCCGGAGAGCTCAGACTCACTGCTCACTCGCAGTGAGGGGTAACGGGGTGCTCAGGAAGGCAAGGCGGCAGGGGGTGGGCTCGAGGGGGCCCGGCCTGGGAGCCAGAGCGGCTGGAAGGGTGCAGTAACCACCCAGATGAAACAAAATTAAGACGCGGACTGAAAGGGAGAGCATGGAGAGGTGGGTGCAGGGGAGCACTCTGGAGTTAAAATCCTCAGACCTTGTTTGTGTACATGAAAGAGGCTGAAAGGCGTAGGCTTAGGGCGTTTTGCTTGGGGCTGAGGAAATGGCGATGCCATTAGCAGGTAGAAAATGAGAAGAATCAGGGTTGTCACCAGGAAAAATCAGGGTTGTCAAGAGGAAAAATCAGGGCTGTCAAGAGGAAATAACTAAGAGTTATATTTCAGTCCTCTTGTTATAGGTTCTGTTTTAGACATGCAGTGTTTGAGATGCCTTTGGAAATATTATATGACGACATCGTGCATTTAATTGCACGACTTGTTACAGTACCATGTTAATGTTTTACCCTGTTTTTAAAAATAACACACTTTTAGGGAAGGCATTATCTGAAATAACATACTATTATGGTTCATTTAGAGAAAGCTAATTTCACTTTTTGATAAATAGTTATATTCAACTAAGTGATATCTTAGGCCAGGTTAAAACAGCTACAACCTTATTCTATACTATTTTTTCCAGGGACTCAGAATACTTATATAAAAGTTTAAATTAAATTTGTAAGAAAATGTCAAATAGTGATTTTTTAGAGCTTGAATTTATTCTTTATGTATCAACACCCCAATAAGACAATGGGAGACAGTATAACTTAGGAAAATTATGTACCCCCCAAGAAAAAGAAAACTATACCCCAAAACTATGTTACACCCCCAAGAAGTTATACACCCAAAGGTATGTTAATAAATACATTTCAAGCAAGGCCATTAAATGCTTACACACATTTTAGCGGAATTGGAAATAAGAACAAAACCCCGTGCCTCCCGACACAGCAAATTTACGTATCTGAAGAGCACAGAGCCCTGAAAAGAGACCATCTCTCAAAGTTATTTCTCCTTTCCAGACCCCGTGAGTTTCTCAAAGTGCCTCTACATCTTCAAAGGAGTAAGAAAACTGCAACAATATTCAAACTGAAGAGAAGTATTACAGTTCTCATGAGATAAGATAATGTAATTTACAGTTTAATATTTTCCTTTATATCTATATCACTTTTTCTCCTTTTTACTTGCTTAAGGGCAAGACAGTTTGTCATATTTATTAGAAATATGATGAAAAAACCACAATGTACAGAGGTGTTACAGAGAGAACCAATATTTTGAAGAATGGGATTATTTAAAAGGCTATCAAAATGGATCAATGCATAGTTCTGACAATGCAAAATTCAAAATATAGTAAGTGTGCCTAATATGCAAAATCCACTTTACTTCCTTATGATGTCTGGAGCAATAAATCAACTACATGAAAATCAAAATGAATACGTTACCCAGTCTTTGGAGTCCAAATTGCCCATAATCTTTGCCCTGAATAAATCCTTGAAACACATAAGTAGCTCCATCAGGCTCAGCAGAAACCTAAAAATATTTATAATTTGATTAAATATGAAGACTGGCCACAGCTATATTTTCTCTGCCTTAATAAGTATTCAGTTTTATTCTGAAATGAATATTATGCAAAGTCCCTTCCTCTAGAGCTTTCTCCTATATAAAACACAGAACATTGTACAAATTTGCCATCATTAAAAGCAAAATAAAAATTTTCATTTTAAAAGAATTATATTAAGAAAGGGAAGGTTGATTATTAATATTATGATATAGATATATAGATTTCCTTTAGGCCAAGGAAACAACTGTCAAAGAAAAGGGCAAGGATATGATGAAATAGGAGGCAAATGCTCAATTAAAAATTAAAGTATGAAAGTACCATGTTTTTAGATTAAATTACTGCTCAGCATATATGCACTTCTCCCCACTCCCACGGGCCTTCATAGGAAGAGTGTACTTCCCCTCTCATTGAGTTGGGTTTGGTCCTGAGACGTGCTTTGGCCAATGGGATGTGGGTGGAATTGACACTGCAAGTTCCTAGCCTAGGTCTTAAGAGGCGTCATAATAAGTTAAGTCAGTCAGGCACAAAGGGCCACATATTCTATACTTCCAACAATATGAAAGCCCAGAACAGGGAAATCTGTAGAGACCGAAAATAGATTTGTGGCTGCCTAGGGCCGGGGTGGTGATGGGGGAGCCTGGGTGGATAACAGCTAAAGGATATGGAATTTCTTTCTGAGGTGATAAAAATATTCTGAAATCAACTGCAGTGATGGTTAAACATTTGCAAATATACTAAGTGCCACTGAATTCAACACTATAAATGGGTGAATTGTAGGGTATGTGAGTTCTATTTCAATAGAGCTGTTACCAAGGGGGGGTGCATGTTTTCTACCATGCCCCTCAGGGCCTCTCACCTGACCAAAAATAAGCCTCAGGTAGCTGCCGGCCCTGCAGCCTGGGCCCCAGAACCAGCCCCTGAGCAGCTCTGAGCGTTACCCTGGCGTCGGGGGGAGCCCGGGGAACGTGCGCGGACTCACAGCGGGCCACAGCCAGCCCGGGCACGTTAGCCAGAGCCAAACACTGGCTCGGTGACTGCGATTTTCTCGCTATGTCTGATGCTGCAAATGCTGACTCCTAATATATTTTTAAAAGACTTTACCATTTGATCTCACAGATAAAAAAGAAATTGAAACATTTCAGTGTTCCTGATAAGTAGCAATAATGATTAACCCTGACGTTTGTTCTAATTAGCGGCAAATGGCGACCTAAGTCATGTGTATTATTATAAAAGCTGTAAAAAACAAAACAAAACAAAACAAAAAAAATAACCTTGACCATGTCCCCTTCAGACCAAAATAGCATACCAAGCGATCCCTACAACTCTGACAGGTCGCCACAAGCGGTAACATTTTCCCCCCTTATCCTCAGACATCGTGCTCTGGGTATGGCTGTATTTAAAAATGAAATACTTCTAAAAGAATAGCTTAAACGCTCATATTTAAATACATTCGCTTTGTCTCCTAGATGAAATAAAACAATTAAACAACCTGAGGGCATTGAAGACAAGATTTGGTCCCCAACTCCGTGAATAGTGGCACAGGCAGGAAAACAGAAGGGACACTTGTCCCTCAAGAACCAGACTCCCCGAGGCCCAGGGGTCCCGCACATCTCCCCTGCGGGCTGCTTTCGGAAGGAAGGCCTGCTCCTGGAGAGCGGGGGTCACAGCTTCTCTCTCTCACGCTCACTTTTCAACAAAGGCTCCCGCACTATGTGAATCTAAACCTTGCTGGCAGCTCCCAGGTGAGAAGCTCCATTCACATTAGTGGCTGACTAGGACGGGGTGGCCCCGCGGGGGACTCCCGCAACCCTCTCCCCACGTGAAGCAGTTTACACAGCTTCCTGTTCATAGACAAACATTAATGGGCATACTTAATTTTTCTGAAGCCTTTTATTGATATGTTGCATATGCCTTAAATAGTGGTTCCAGACAAACGCCGGATTATACTTAATACAGATTTATTTATCGCACTACTGACTACAGACAAAATACATGCAATGAGACCCATAAAAAAACTATCTATAAGTACACCTAAGTTTTACAAAAGTAAGCAAAACTCCCCAGAATCCAAAAATCCTAGGCTTACCACTCTAGATTACTAAATATACTCAGCCATGTTTTTTTTAAAAAATTACCCATGATAGTAATTTTGCCCTTTTTACGTATGTGTGTGTGTGTGTTCATAATTAGCAAAATTTAGAATATTACCTTTTTCTGGAATTTTAATGACAAACCTAAGCACAAATTTGTTGTTAAAAATCAGAGGCAGACTTTTAAAGAATGATACTTACGAAGCCATCCATGGACCAATTTTCCTCCTTCATTTTCTTAGCAGAAGCATGAGCTGGTACTTTAATAAAATAGATGTGTAACATCAGGCGGGCTTCCTGGCTTTTATATACTCCTGTAGAAACATTAATGCTTCATTTCATTATCTATAACTCCTTACATATCTTATATAATACATATGATAGCAAAAATAAATAACTCAAGGCCCAGTCAAGGCCAGCTTTGTCTGTGATGTTATTCACAAATCCTGCAACGAACATCCGATCTCTCTCTCAGCTGAAGTTCTCAACTTAAATCTTCATCGTGGGGTTCAAATGACCTACGCTATTAAATTTAGGTATTAATGTTCTTAATAGCATCATTCCGTGATACTGCAAACAAAATTATTTCTTTCCCCAAAGATACTTAAAATCTTTGAAAACATGAATCAAATTTTAAAATCGTTTATATATTTTTCTTAAAAGACATTGGGTGCCGACCATGTGAAAGACAGTATTCTAGATGCAACTGGAGCCAAGGAGATGAATATATGTTGTTCCTATAATAAAGATACGATGCTTAAAAGCATTTTCCATTAAGTAGGAGATACACGTTGGGTGTACAACTAACTAAAATACGTGAGAGAATATACGAAATAAAAGCCCAGAAAGGAGAGGGGTTATTTCACACTGGAGTGATCAGGAAATTCTTGTTTGAAAAAAGCCTTTGAGCTGGGTCTTGAAAAATCAGGTAGGATTTTTAGTGCAACAAGGTCAATGTAGGTAACGGCATAAAAGAGAGAAGAAAACATATAAACAATGTGGGTGTTTTTTTTTTCTTAAATGGTAGTTATTTTAAGAGTAGAAATAGGCTGGGATGTACATGTGTCCAGTGGGCTAATAATGAATAAAGTTCTAAGTTAAAGTTTGATGATTAAATGCTGGTTGAAATTTTACCCGTTCATTCACTCACTTAACCTTTCACCCGTGTAACAAGGTATCCCAGGAATATGCTGGGGGTACAAAGGTAATAAAAAATAGATCCTGACATAATGTGAATTACAATGGATAGAAAAAATATACGAGCAATAAAAAATAACAGTGCTGGGCAATGTTATCAGTGATGTCTACAGAGACAGCGACAGCAAATTAAATTAATCTAATCGTTCAGGTTTGCTTTTCTGTATTTGTAAAAATTTGTTTTGGAAAATGTCTAGATTAGAGGGAGTTTCCTCTAGAAGAACGCGGGTGTCGGAGGCCCTGGCCGCCCTCGCCCACTCGGAAGCCCGTGCGTGACTGAAGCCCGCCCTCCGCACAGGCGGACACTGCTAGTGGGCTCTTGACCAACTCGGGTTGGAACTGCTTAAGTCAATTGGGAAAAATCCACGCATAACGGGACCCACGCGGTTCAAATCTGTGTTGTTCAAGGGTCAACAATACACACGTATTGTGTGCTAACTCTTTTATAGAAAATTTAAAAATGGTTTGTTTCAAAGTTACTTGACTCAGTCGTCACAATTTAAAGGCATTTCTCTTGTTGATATAAAGCTGCTTTCAAGGTGGATCAGGCAACTGTAATTTTTTTAATCTTCACTTGAGGACATGCTTAGAGAGAGGGAGGGGGGAGGAAGGGAGGGGGTGGGAAGGAGAGAGAGAGACATCGATGGAGAAACATCAATCGGTTGTCTGCATACGGGCCCCACTGGGGGACAGACCCGCAACTCAGGCATGCGCCCGGACTGGGAACCGAACCAACAGCCTTTTGGAGCACAGGACTATGCTCAGCCAACCGAGCCACTCTGGCCAGGTGCAACTATCTATAATTTTAAAAATACAATATATATTAACATCTAATACTTTTTACTCTGGGGTTTAGTACAGGATCATCCGATAATTCTAAATGATGCTGAGAGTTCTATTTATGGGGTATACCTCCAATATCCCAGTGGATGTCTGAAATTGTAGATAGTCCAGAACCCTTTATATATTATGTTTTTTTCCCCTAAACATAAATACCTATAACAGAGTTTAAATTACTAATTGGGCACAATAAGATATTAACGACAGTAACTGTAAAACAGAACAATTACAATAATACACTATAATAAAAGTGAGCTTCCTCTCTCTCAAAATATCTTACTGCAGATGCTCATGAGATGAGATGATAGGATGTGGTGAGATGAAGTGAGGTGAGTGATGCAGGCATTGTGACTTCGCATGAGGTTGCTGCTGACCTTCTGTTGAGATGGATACTAAGTGACTTAGGGTGGGTAGCGTAAGCATGGATACACAAAACCAAGAATGAATTACTTTCCAGCTGGGAGGGATGGAGCAATATAGAGCAATATTTCATCATGCTACACAGACAGCTTGCAATTTATAACCATAAAGTGTTCACTTCTGGAATATTCCATTTAATATTTTTGGGCCACAACTGACCTTGGGTAACAAAAACCATGGAAAGTGAAACCACAGATTGGGAGGGGTGCTACTGTATTTGAAATCTATACATAGCAAAGATGTTTAAAAATATATATATTTCATATGTGCAATACCAAGATTTAAAATATATTTTTTAATGAGAGCAATAATTCAGATTCATTACTTTGACAATTTTGTTGAGGCCTATTTTGTTTCAGATGCTGTTCTAACCTCTGAGATATAGTCTGACTATGTTTGTAATGTGAAGACTACTTTAGAAGGGTCATCAGGCTTATTGTTGACCAGATGACATTTGAGAAAACATCTGAATGTCATAAAAAGAAGGAATCAAAGATAGTGAGAGTAGTGTGCCCTAGGCAGAGAAAACAGAAACTTGAAAAGGCCGAGCTGCTGGATAGCAGTGTGAGTTCCTTATACCCTTTTAAAGTAGTGTAGTTCTACCTTTTCTGTCTTAACTTATGGTGCCCACCTAAACATTTTCATTTGAAGAAATAATTTTGTGACCATAAAATAGATTGCAAATCACAGATCCAGTCTCTTTGGTGTTATGAGAATAGAGGAAGATTTAGCTATATTCAAATTAAAAGTTCTGCTCTATTTTATGATGTGTCATTCTAGCTACATAAAAATATTCCATAGGGAGCTTTATTTTAGTATCACAGAGTTTTATATTTGTGTAGAAATATATATATATCAATCCAAAGGGCCAGAAAGCCTTGTTTCTGAGTGAATTATAAATGTCATAAAAAAGTAACACATATTTCACAGTAATGAAAAATGATGAAATGATGGAATGAAGGCATTATTTGTTGCTCTTTAATGCAATACCTGAAAGCAGCAGTTCCATGTTGCTGTTGCTGAGTGTTGCGTTGACTCTCCCTGTGGAAGCGTTGAAACTAGTGACTGTCAAGGTCATGGGTTGTTTCCTTCCTTTGAAATTGTAAGAGCCTTTCCATATATAATTTTGGGCAAACACATCGTCGGGAACTGTGAATAGATTGAATAAACACACATTAATTTTATGGTGTTCTGTAAATACAAGCCTTAAGTAGTAGATTAATGTATGGTAGTTTATCCGATAGTGATATTCACTAAATATGTAATAATGTGGAATGTGTATTATAAAATGAATTCTTCACATAAAAATGTTTCCATTATTATAGAATAAACCAAAATTGTAACAACCTAGATTTGTACTTGAGTCATCAATAAAAGATAAACACCAATTAATTACACTTAGTGTCCAACTAAATATCAAGTTTACTTATGTTTAGTCTCCTATAATATCTTTATTTCAGAAGGAAAATAGAATTATTTTATTGAGTCAAGTCAGTCTATATACCAGTCCCAAGAGGACTGCTTTTCTTCTAGCAGTGGGAGTAGATTCATTGGAGGAAGATCATAGAGATAACCCCCCACCTCCTTGCAAAATAGCCTTGGAAGACTTTCAGGAGAGACACTCCATTGTCCCCTGTACACAATGCTAGTTCAGTTATCCCAATAACTGATGCTCTGCCATACACACAGCTTTGAGAATAGATGAAGAATTGTCACTAGAATTGTCTGTCATTGAGGGAGAGAAAAATTGTAGCAGAATCAAAGAATATTATAAATGTTATAAAACTTCCATCTAAAGAAAAAACACTATGTTAGATACATCCAAATAAGACTTAATATTTTTATTAAAATTAGTTACATCATTTACAGTTAGAGAAATTAGGTATGTCAAACTCTACTCAGATCCTGGGAAGAGGCTGAGAGAAGTTTCCATTAATCCTAGACATCATAATAAAGCACCCCCCCCCCCCCCGAGAAATCAGCTATTCAATGGAGCCCTGCCCGTTTGGGTGAGTGAGTGAATGGCATGGATTTAGGGAAAAGCTTTTTTTTATTTCCTTATAATAGTCATATTTGTCATATAATGTTCTCTATCATTAGTATTATGAAGATAAAATATGGAAACTTTAGATTTTATAGCTCTGCGTAGTTGCTAATAAAACATATATTTGGCAGACATGTAGTTGGTATCATGAAAAACCCATAGTCCTGACTCTGTAAACTTTGCCAAGTCAACCTTCCAGTAGTATTTCCTCCCCAAACCTCAAACTACACAGTTATGCTCTGTATGTATAGGGGAACTTTGCCTAAAAATTTGATACAGTGTATATGTAAAAAGCCCTTGACTTAGTAAGCACCATAAAGAGTTTTTAGCTTTAAAAAAGTATATCTGGCCTTGGCTGGGTAGCTCAGTTGGCTAGGACATTGTCCTGATACACCAAGGTCGCAGATCCAATTCCTGATCAGGACACATTCAAGAATCAATCAATAAATGAATAAATAAGTGAAACAACAAATCATTATTTGTCTCTCTCTTCCTCTCTCTCTCTAAAAAAACATCAATTTAAAAAAAAAAAAAAAATATCAGATTAAAAAAAAAGTGTACCTAGGACAAATTTGTAGGAGGGAGTAACAAGCTAAATTGCCCTATATTACAAAAATCAGGAATTTGGAAGTAACAGACTCTTAGTTGTAAAGATAACAGGAGGAACAAGGGAGAGGGAGGTTCTGGCAAATGGTAGGCACAGAAAAATAAGTGTTGCCCTGGCCAGTCTGGCTCAGTGTTTAGAGCGTCAGCCGGTGGACTGAGGGTCCCAGGTTCCCTTCAGACCAAGGGCACGTACCTTGGTTGCAGGTTCAATCCGGGGCCCATGAGGGAGGCAACCAATAGGTGTCTGTCTGTCTGTCTGTCTCTGTCAAATTTAGATTTCAAAATAATTAAGCTCTAGTGTTATATTTTTCATTTTAATTATGTCGTTAGCTCATGATTTACTCATAGGCATAAATTTTGTTCCTAATTTCCAAACAATCAGAAAATTTAAAAATGTATCCATTTTCTTACTAGCTTTTAGTTGTATCATGATCAGAAAAGGCTGTTTTGACATTTGTGTAGATTTATTTATTGCTTAATATATGATCAATTGTTACAGCTGTCCTATGTGCCTTTGAGAAAAGTATATATTCTATAATTGTTTGATGCAGAAACCTTTACAATTGTATGCCGGTCAAACTTATTATGTTATTTAGCTATTCCATTATTATTTTTTGTCTGCCTGGTTTACTTACTGGTGATCACTGGAGTGCTGTGCTCAGGACAGTCCAGGTTTACACTTGATGTGCTGGAGTTATTATTATTCAGAGCACCCATCTGGTCCTCAATAAAGCATCTCCCTTGGAAAATTCTGTGCATTGATTCACCATTACAGTTTTCTGACTCCGTTGCTAACCTTCCTCTCCTTTGTTGACATCTCTGTGACTGCCTTAGTGACATTCCGGCTGCTATTGCTGAGTGTTGAATGAGTCAGTGCCTCAGAGTTTTGTGGGCACTCCAGTTTATAACATGCACACTGAGAATTTCTGAACCCAACTGAAATGAGATCCTATCACTTTTCCTGGCTCAATACAACTGGGCCAAATCTATCTCCAAGGTAGAGATTAGACTCTAAACCTTTAATCTTATTAGTAGCTTTTCATTTATATCAGGGTAAATAAAACATTGACTAATACTAAAAGAGCAGCTCTCCTCTATGAGCCTTTACTACTAATTTAGAAATCATGACTTCTAGAGAAACAATGAAAGTTACTAACCACTTAGCTTTGGGCTGGGAGTTCCTAGTGCAGGTCTGGGATCTTTCACCAATATTTTGGAACCAGCTATGAAAAGAAACAAACATGTTTATAAGAGTTAATATAATTAACTCATACATACACACACCAAAAAATGTGATCCCATGTCAATTTTATTTTCTGATCTATCATATAATTTTCTCCAAAATGTCCTGTTCATCAAAGCTCCTCTGTCCCCACTCAACATGCCTGTTGTAAAGCTAACAATTTCAGTAATTACCCCTATTATGGTCCAGGGAAACAAGGGGGAAGATTTGTGCTGCCATATCATAGGACACTGTTTCTTATTCTAGAGGCTTATCTAACATGACCAAACTTTGGGAAATACTTTTTTACCAGGGTTATTCTGCCAGAAGTGTATGAGCCCAGGAATGCTAGCAGCAATTTTTCTACTGTAGTGGGTTGAAGAGTATATCCCTAAAATGTATGTTCACCAGAAACCTCAGAATATGACCTCATTTGGAAATAGGGTCTTTGAAGATTAATTAGTTGGGGCCCTTAAGGTGAAATAATCCTGAAATAATCCCTAAATCTAAAGACTGATGTCGTTATAAGAAAAAGAGGGGACTTACAGAGATACAGTACACACGATAGGCCATGTGAAGATGAAAGTAGAAGTTGAGGTGGGGCAGCTCTAGGCCAAGGAATGCCAAGAATCACCAGAAGCCATCAGAAGTCAGGAATGATTCTGCCCTAGAGCCTTCAGGAGACACTTGGCCCTACTGATTTTGGTCTTCTGACCTCCAGAAGTGTGAGATAATAAGATTATATTCTTTCAAACCACTCGCCTTGTGGTATTTTGCTATGGTTAGCCCTACAGAACTAGTACACCTACCGTGAATAGAAAACTAGAAGTAATGAAAGCAAGAACAAAAAAACCAACAGAATATGGAAAAGCAGCTACGAAGACCTGAATAACATGGTTGTGCCTCTGGGTCCAGCAGTATCTACATCACTCCTTTCCTCAGAGTTGGCCAACAAGTTTCCCCTTGTTCCTAAGCTAATTTGAATTTGTTGATCTTTTGTTTCTTGCATCTGAGAGAGGTCAAAATATCTTCTGTGAAAAGGTTTTATAGAAAAAACTTACCTTCACAAACAGGGACTTTTCCAGTCCAGGTGTTATCAGATCTACACACCCTATGTTCTGTTCCACCTGCTAGGAAGAAGCCAGGCTGACAGGTATAAATCAGTGTATACCCGTGGGACGGAAGGTCCATTCCTACCACATTGGCATGAACAGGAGTTTCCGGCTGCTTACAGCTGTGGGCTGTATTAAAAAAAGAGAAAAATGTTCATTTTTATAGACATGCTAAGAAAATTTTGAGACTGGAGTCATAACATATTTTTAAAGGTATGTCAATGCCTTTATATAAATACACTTTAAAATAATTATTCTACCGAATCAAAGGAAATGTGAAATGTAAATACAAATTCTGATTTCATAGACTAGCATTTCCTAGACAATTATCTGTTGAACGTAATGTTAAGAGGTAAACTGAGGGGGAAAAAGTCTGTGGATAATTGAGCTCATAAATGTATACTATATCATCATTTCAGAGAATCACAATACATATTAGCATTTTAAAGGACCAAAAAGGTCTACAATAAAATACCTTTTAAAGTCTGTAAAACTCAAATTTTCTATACCAGTTTAGGAAATATTATTTTATGATTTTTAAAATTTATTATATTTACTTTAAATTATAAAACATTTTTTCTAAAGCTAAATCCAACCACAGCTCATTTTGTCATTCTAATATTAATAATTCCTAATGTAGAAAGTGCAATTTAGAATTTTTTACATCTAAATTTTCTGGCTGTACTTTCGGTTTATCTGCTAGCAGTACTTTTTCATTGATTTAATTTTTTTGGTCTCATTTTCTTCATTTCCTCTCGCTCCTAATTCTCTACATTGGCTCCTCTCTACCTATACTTAGGGCACTTCTTGGCCTTGACCCCCAGTTCACCTGTTTTGTGTCTTTTAAAGACGATTCCTTTCTCAATCAGAAACAGAAGCTGCAAGAAAATTTCCCCCCTAAATAAGACAACATTTCTGATTATTTGTTCATGGGTAAAAAAAATCCTTCAAGGTGGTCTCTGAAAAAAAAAGTTCTATGGACAAATTTGTTTGGAAAAGAAATTTCCATGTGTTTCCCAATGGAGATTTACAAAGCTATAAATAACATTTTTTAACACTATGAGATAAACATTGTACTATACGGTTTACATTTAATTTAATCCAGTTAGTGAAATTTAATCCTCATAGGGGGAATATTACTAAGGATAAACCGAAATCTGTCTCTGCTAGATTTGTAACCCCCACATTATGCACATATTAAAATTCTGAGATGCTTTGCAGTAACAGAAGCTGTTTAACTTCATTTAAATCATCCTACCCCAAATGTAGGTCATCAGAGGAGCTCGGTTTACTATGAAATACCTCGTCACATTCTGCACAGCTGTTCCAAAGTGCACACTGAGGGATTCTCTTTGAAGGGATTTTGCCGTATTTAAATATAAACTGAGCGGGCAGGGGATGTGACTCGGGAGTGTTCCGCTGCTTTTCAGGAACCTGCGGGCCCGCAGCGGCTCCCGCGGTTATTCGGGTGGCTCTGAACAGGCCAGAGTAAACTCCCTGCAAACCCTAAAAGCTATATGCCATTCTCCTCCTGTTTATTCTTCGTTTTTCCTCTGAGAGGATCAGAATTTAAAAAGATGGAGAAGATAAAAAGAGGAGACGGGAGGGAAAGAAGAGATAAGTATCTCACCAGCTAAAATTTATTTCTAACTGTGAGTCAGAAAAGACTATGTAGTGACCTTGGACTTTGTTCTCACGCAGCAAGCGTTCTCAGTTTGGGGTCAGTGCACATTTACCGCCTCCAGAAAATCCGTAAGTAGTATTCAAAGATTCGGTCAAGGTGTTCATGCATGTTTCCTTCCATGGTTATATTTCTAGCACCTCTCAGATACTCAGGTGGTTTCATGAGTGATAAGATTAAGAGTCACTATGTTGGAGCCTCCTGTATCTGAGTGTTTCAAGTTTATAGTGTAGATCTATAAATCTAAAAAATCATCATCATCTAAAAGTACCCGGTGACTAAACTGAACACAATTACAAGAGCTTTCAAAGGGAACAAAATTGTGCCTCATGCTTTCTAACTTCTTTAGAAGGAATGCTACCCAAAGGAATAGGATTTGATATAGTAATAAATTATATACAAGAATTATGTTTTATAATAGTCTAAAACACCAATGTGATACACCTATGATAGGGATATGGATTTATTTTCACAACGAGGAGAAAAATGCATATAATTCTTCCGTGAGAAGTATAATTTCTTAGCCACAATACTTACGTATGCACTCGGGCTGAATTCCACTCCATGTGAGGTCAGGAAGACAGGTACGTGTGGTAGACCCCTGGAGAAGGTGTCCTTTTTTGCAATGAAACTGTACAACACTTCCTACCTGTAGCAAATTACAGAGAGAACAAAAGTCCCAAGGCAACTTCAAATATGGTAAAAGACAGAAAGAACTGTGGATGAGAAAATGTTTTCAAAATAAATTATCCATGGCAGACGTTGGAGGGAAAAGAAATTGAACTCTGCTTTAAAATAAAATGGGGGGGGGGGGCAAGGCTGGGAAAAAACCACCTTAGATCTCTTTGTGTACATATCATCATCAAATATTTGAGTAGCCAAAGTATACGCAGGTGCCAAATTTTGTGCCATGATATGAAGAAGATATATAGGTACCACAAAGGTCAATAAGCTGTATATAAATACATGATTGAATATGGACAGACAGAGGGATCGAGGGTTAAAGACAGATAAATGAAAATGGATTAAAAAAAAAGTTTAATATTAAGGAATCTCATGAGTTTGTATTAAAAATAATCAGAAGATTTTAATTAAAAAAATAAAACTTATGGGTTATTTTGCTTTAAAATTCATGTTGTATTTATCTTTTAAAGATAATAAACACTAAGTAACATGTTTCTTTTATTGAAGGAACTCAGGTACTAATTTTGATTATCAACTAGAAATCACAGATAATCACCGTGGTTATTTTGGTAGGGTTACTAAGTGTTAACTACCTTGGGTTAAAAATCTAAGAGTCAGATTTAAAACATTTCCTGTCTATTAATAGCTTTATGTAATGAGTCCTAAATCTAAGTAATGGTTCTCCCAAAGCTCGGAGCTCAATTTAAAGAGTGATACAGCAGTTAATGAAATATGTGTTTGGCATTTATCCCATAATTAATCTAGATGTTGTATCAATCATTTTGACAGCTACTCCCATTACTGGCAGTCTATTTCCAGCAAAAAATTGTTCCAATTTTCAATATTTTAGATAAAAAGATAAATTATGTTGAGTATTATTTTTCAATACTAGGGTTTTCATCTTTTCTATCAAGGGGTGATATATTCTTATATGTTAATAATTATACCTATGCCCCCCAAAATCTACTATTATAAATCTATAAAGAAAAAGAGAGAACAAATGAACACATTAAAGAGAAAATTAAGAAAATGATTGCAGTGCCTCTGCAGTTCATAACTTTCTCCTTTCTCTTGTCCCTCCCAGAAGTGGGGTTCCTACAGCTATTTTACTCAACTCACTACTGGCCACCTGATAAAACCAGGGGTAGATGCGAAAGCTGGACCAGACTCATTCTTTCTCTGGAAATTGGGAACTGAGATGGAGGCAATTAATCACTTTCTGTATGTGGCTGAGATGTAAGTAGAAATGATGCACCCCCGGCCATACGGCCAATCTGCAGAAGGAGACAATGAAGTGAACACAGAATAGCGAAAAAGGCTGAGGACTGTGGTCCAGTTCCTAAATTCGGGGCTTGAGGACACTCTCTGTGTCCTCAGACACACCTGCAGCATAGCTTGTAGTGCCTTTAGCTTAGGCTAGCTTAAAACAGTCTGTTACTTGCAAGGACTTTTCTTAATGGATAAAGGTGCCCTTTCCAGTTCCATAAGACAGTATTCATTTGGAACCTACCAATAAATTGATACTAGTTAGAGCTAGAATTTTTAAAAGTCTGTTGGTTCTATACAGATTTAGTAAATATAATTAGTACATATAGAGTAAACATAGTATATATATACACACACACACAAACACACACACATACACATACCTGCCACATGCATGTACAAAAGTTAATGTCTTTAATATACTCAATATATCATTTGCATTTGTAACAGAGATTAATATAATTATATATACACCTTACCATATTTGAAATCTAGTCTATTCATCTTCACCTAGATAGAATATAATAACCTATTTTTATTAGCCAAATAATATGAATTTGGGGTTAGGTTAATTTTGTCATAACATGTTTAATGATTATAGAATTCTTAAAATGAGCTAATAATTCTATTCATTTCATTGCATGACTATTTTCAAACTCAGTTTTACTCATTTCTATTTCCACTACCTCAAAGGGTATTTACTAGAAAGGACTCATATTTTTCAGAAAAGTCACCCAATTTAGTGCACAGACACTAACATCACAATTCTGTCTTGGCGGGATGTTGTCAATGACTCGTCCCTCGATCAAGGCCAAGTCACATCCTGTTTCAGTTTCTTTGTCCATGTGATGAGGACTAATGCTGTTTAGCTAGTTGCCCATTTTTCAGGATTTAGATCAACTGATAAAACCTTTTATGTACCTAAGAATCTAAAGTTTTCTAAAAACATCACTACCATAGAGACTGAGACACTGTTTTACACTTTTGTAGGACTGAGGCAAACTGGAAGAATTGGAAATGCTATCAAATCAATGCTCAGACTGAGCCTGAACTGTAGATAAATGGAAACTATTTTTAGCAACAAAAATATGGCATCTTTGATGAATACTTTCTTTAGAAATAGATGTTCTTCAGTTCACACTGAATTTCACATAAAATAGCACAGTTTAGAAAACCCTGCAAAACAAGGCAGTTGGGTAATGTGTAAATTGACAATTTCCTTTCGGAATCAGTATGCACTCTGGCTCCCCTTAGGTCCTGTAATGAGAAACTTGCTGAATTTCTACATAAAATCTAAATTGGAAAAAGAGAAAACAAGAAAGTCAGCCACACATGACTAGGCGTGCCCAGGATCGGCAATATAACAACCCAACTATGTGTTGTGCAACAATAGGTCATGGTTAAGTGATTTTTCAGATCTTTCCCACATCAATGACAATGTGTAAAAATGTTAGTATTGTATATGCATCATACAGCAAAAATATTTTAGTCTTGTTGCCTTATTGAGAAACCCCATTTTAGGTAATAGCTAACTGTATCAGTTGTCTCTCTTTTAACCTGTTTCATATGTACTTTCTCACAGTCCCCACACCTCCCTCACTTTCGCTCACTTCCCCTCCCTATGTACTGCGGGCTGCTTATGTATTTTCCTGTGCTCATTGCTATCTCCAGTTTTTCTTCGCTTTTATCCTTACGGTCAGTTAGGCTATTGCTCTTGAAGCGTATTTCCCTTTTCCTAATTTCCTTTTACTTCCACTCTTTCTGTTGCCTGTTACCTTTTTAAAATATGTTTCTAAATCCAGATATAAGGATAACTTTTCTCTTGTTTGTGCCAACAGGACTCTATGCACACAAACCGAAGAAGCCGTAAGATATAGTTTTATACTAAACGGAAACATTTATTGAAAGCACTCACTTGAAATCCAAATGAATTGTTCTGGGATCCATGCCGTGGCACCCCTGGGTTTTCACATGAAGTACGGGTAGGTTCTAAAATGAAGATTAAAAACATAATATTTCTTCAAACTTTACTATTATATATTTTTTTCAGTTTTGCTGGACATTTTATTTCTTATCTGAAACAGTTTTTGCACAGGGTATTTCTCTCGTACAAAACAATTTTAAGTGATATCAGCTTTAATGAAATGGCCCTGGGTAATACTAGAGTGTAAATCTAATAACATCTCACTGTGGACAGAAGGCTACTAATCCTACAGCAAGAAATTCAGGTAAACTGCATTTTATATAAATTATGCAGTTCTTAAACTCTGGAGCCTTGTAATATCAAAGCACTTGACAGGCAACTAACTCTGTGGATCAAAATTTAAAGAAAAATGAAGGATATAAAAGAGGAACACACGTGCATAAAATATTTGCCCAAGGACTTTGCTAAATCATCATCTCAGGTAGAGTAATAGTACCCTCAATAGAAATAAGAGTGTTTTCCAGACACAGGACTTAGTTATTTGGATTTTTCACTGATATCTGTAGGAGATTCAGACATAAGAATGTTAGGGCTGGTCATCTCTGAGTTGACTAGCTGGCACGACAGATTATCTGGTTAGTTTACCAAGTGTGGCATTTAGTTTTAGAATTATGGAAATGTACTCTGACAAACTGACAGTTATAAAAATAGTCACAGGGATGTAAAGCAAGCAGAGGGAATAGAGTCAGTAATATTGTAAGAACTATATATGGTGCCAGATGGGTACTAGACTTATCGGGATGATCGCTTCATGAGGAATATAAATATTTAATCACTCTGTTGTACACCTGAAACTAATATAATATTGTATGTTAAAAGTAATTAAAAAATAAATTTGTTTTTTTAAATAAATGTAGAGCCATTTTATTTATTTATTTATTTATTTATTTATTTATTTATTTATTTATTTAAATATAGCTTTATTGATTTCAGAGAGAGGAAGGGAGAGGGAGAGAGAGAAATATCAATAATGAGTCATTGATCGGCTGCCTCCTGCACACCCCCTGCTGGGGATCGAGCCCGAACCCGGGCATGTGCCCTGACCGGGAATCGAACCCCGATCGCCTGGATCCTAGGTCGATGCTCAACCGCTGAGCCACGCCCGGCCAGGCGAGTTAGAGCCATTTTAAAATCAATGTATCTTTTGTATATTTTTGGAGCAAGTTTAATTTCATTTGAATATGTTTTATTAATGCTAAAGATCTGTATCAATGCTAGTCCTTAATAATACTATTAAAGTTTTTTCTTTTTCATTTTATTGACAAACAAAAAAATTATGTCAAGTGTTTCTTCTGGAAGTTTTCCATGCTAAAAGCAATATCACATGTTTTAATCAATATTCATTTTCAGTGTCTTCTAATTGCTTCTATAGTTTACGTTTGTTTCTCATATTTAGTCAAGTATAGTTTTTAGGATAAAGGAACCCATTAAATGTCACCACAGCCTATCATATCCAGAATTACTGAGTGCGATCAAGCTTCCACTCCTGTTACCTATGCAGTGAGGTGACGAGCCACTCCAAGTGCCATCCGCCTGACAGATCCTGGTGCTTGAGCCCACTAATATGAAAGGGGAACTGCAGCTGAATGAAACCTCTGACTGGTAGATAAAGCTTTTGCCTTCTCGCTTTCCCTGGGCAGGTGTCCCAGGGTCACCACAAAACTTTGCTGGAAGTAAAAAAAAAAAAAAGACAATGATAACAAAGATTTAGGATTCATCAGAGTAAACAATTTAGAAAAATGGTGACGACTACCTGGAATATTGCACTAAAGTGACATGTTACCCATGTTAATCTATTCCAATGAATACTTTTTTTAGTTTTTGTCTACATGAATACTGAATGTTTAACTCACTATAATGTTTTAAATATTAGTCTGATTCAGATATTTTCCACCTAGTAATTGCCGTTTTTTAAAAAAATATTAACCAGAATCAAGCCAATCTTCAGCATTTGTAATATATGGTTAACCTCAGTGCTACTTGGCATGCAGGCGCTTCTAGCAATATAGCATTAAAGCCTAGGCTCCCAGGCCGGGGTCCTAGTCTTGCTACTTTTATCCTGGCACGTTTTGAATTCAACAGCTATTTCCTCGGTAATCATTATCAGTGGGCACTTTAGCTTTAGCAATAGTTTGTTTTCCTTATTTCTGAAGAGCTTCTCTTCTGTGTTTCTGTTGAGCACTCATCTCAGAAGCCGTAACCCCGCCAAGCAGCTCCAGGGGCGCGAAAGGAGGCAAGGGTGACTTTAGCTGTCACTCGACACTCACGCAAGCACTGCGGCACCTCCCCGCTCCACGTGCCGTTCCCCACGCAGGTCAGGGCCGCGGGGAAGGACAGCTCGTAGCCCGGGGAGCACACGTAGCTGATGCTGAAGCCCCAGTCGAAGGTCGTCCCTTCCAGCCTCCCGTTAGAGATCTGAGGCGGAGTCGCGCAGGTGACAGCTGCAATCACAGGACAGGCCATTAGCCACGGCTGCCGAGGACCCGGGCGCGGAGAGAAAGAAGAAAGGTGCTCAGGAGGGGCCAGGGCCAGCTCAGCCTTTCGAAGGCCGACGCCGTGGCCACGTCTGTTCCGCTGGCGGGCACCTGAAGCATCCCGAGGACAGGGCTATTTCTTGGCAACACAAAGGCTGCTGCTTGTCAGAGGTTCTCTTATAAAATAACAAGCTGCCTGACATCTAAGGGGAGGCGATTAGAGGGTGATCTTCTATCCAGTCTTGTGACTGATCAGTTATTGGTTTTATATCATTTTCCAATGACCGTTAGACAGACTGAAGTGCTTGGTTGTTGGGCTGTGTATGTAGTGTATCAGCACCGTGGCAAGGAATTTAGTAGTAATTCTGTGACATTTTTGAAAACACAAATCATGTATCTCATTAAAATATCCAAACTGGTTCTATTAAACACTTAGATTCAAAGGTGAAAACTTACTGTAGAATTTGTAAATCTATTATCAGATTTTTAAATATTTATTCTTACGATTGTTTTAAGCTGTCCTCAGGCAGAGATAGGTTGGCTGAGGTGGCGAAGGATATCAACCACAAAATCTAAAAATGAGGAATGATTATATTCTGATGGCTAGCAACATATCTGAATAATTTTTTGAGATGTATAATATTGCCATTATCAGGATCAATTAATTGTGTGAGAAATAACTTCTAAAATATAAAATATCTGTTCACATATTTTCATGAACTTTGTGCAGTGATATGATTAAGAAACGGTAAAATCAATAAGAAAAATACACAATGAAATTATTCTTTTTTGTTACATTTTTTTTTGGTTAGATGTCAGGGAGATACTAAACTGTCAATTTATAGAAGTTTAGCAAAACTCCTCAATGAGAAATCTCAATTATTAAAAAAATCAGTGGTATTATTATACAATATAAATTACCTGACGATGCATCTACACTATTCCACAAGTCATCAGAAAAACTGGCAGAAAAATGTGAAAATATTTCCGATGAAAAAATAAATAGCATAAGGTAGCAAATCTATGCCTATATTGACTAAAAGATTAACTCTAGATTGCATTCTTTAAATAAACAGTTTCTCCTTCAAGAGAAGTTACAGTTTTATTGTAGGTTGACTGTTCTCAAACTACTGAAAGTTTTTCTCCTTACCTATGAACTACTTGACCCAAATGGATCATCAAATTAAAGTTCCAACAGTGATTTTAAACCAGCACGCCGCAAGAATTTTTAAAACATGCAATACCTGCCCATTTAGTCAGGGGCGCTGACATCTTTTCCGTTAGATTGTCAAATAAAAAAAATGACAACAACCAATAGAACAATAGCCATCTGGTGTGAATGCCCTGTCTTGAAGCATAAATATATAGGTCATATAACAGAGTGTCATTTCATTGGTTATGTCGGATTGGTTAATTATTGGGACCAGAAATCCTTATATACAAGTATAGGCACCTGATATCTTAAAAAGTCACTTTGGAGCAATTACTATTATTATGTTTTTGCAAATCAATCAAAATTATATCTATTTTTGGCAGATTGACAAAAAATATATTTTTTGGTATGCCCAGAATTTTAGTAATCAGTTTATGTGTGCCAGGAGATGAAAAAGGTTGAAAATGACTGTTCTAAATCATTAAGATTATAGGTTATATTCTCTTTTAAATATTCATCAGTTAATATAAACGAGGGTGGTGCTTACATATCAGTGTATATGCTATTTTTGTTGTTTTGGTTGCATTAAAGTTCAATGTCACTACTCACAATAAAGTAAAACATTTTTGTAGAAGTATTTTAAAATCCTATAGATTATTATCATCTATACAGTCTAAAAATAAAAACCAAAGCAGTCATTTTTCAGTTTAAAAAAAATGTGAAACGATACATAAAACACTATGTAAGTTTACTTTAAATTTGCACATTAAAAAAGAAACTATGTGGTGGTGATCACTTGTCCATAATTAAGAAATCCTTCTACCTCTACAGGTTGGCATTACTCCACTCCACGTGCCATTAGTCGTACAAGTCCTGATTCTGGAGCCGTTCAGTTCCATTGTATAGCCTGGCTGGCACATGTACGAAACATTTTGTCCAACCACATAATCATCTCCGTATCTCAGTCCATTGGCAGGTATGCCTGGGTCTCCACAGCTGATTACTGTCCACATCGGATTAGAAAAGCAGATGGTTAATGTGGCACATATTTAACAGAGAACAGTAAGCATGTGGCATACTTAATATATACGTAGGGAGATTAGTTATCGTGTTCACTTTGAATAATAAAACATAAGTATATTTAAACCACATACTAGCAATTCTTGATTATGATCAGGTGTGCTTATTACAGATTCTATACATATGGTTCAGGAATTGTCATTTGGACTTTGAAAAGGCTGGGTTAATACACTACTGTACTGTAGGAAACAGATGGGACAACCTCATTTCCCATGCATGAAGTGATCATGAGGAAGCCATCCTACAGAATCAAGATTTCTAGTATAATATTTACAACTGGTATTCTTATATATGGCCATTGAAGTCTCTAATTTATTAGGCTTGCTGGACTGAGAGAGTATTTTCTGCACAGTGTTTCAACTCAATATTATAATAGTTTTTAATTAAAACAATACGAGGCGCAAAAAGAATAATTTTTACTGAATAAATAAAAGCGTGTATAAACTACCTAGTGTAAATTTACCACATACAGGGTGGGATACACAAATTGTGAGGCTCGGTAGAAAATAGAAATGCTACAGCTAGAGATAGATCATTTTCTCATTTCCACCAACTCATTGCCATCCCAAGTGAAAGAACCACCTGGAAAAAGGGGCAACCTCTGTTCTGGAACCTGCTTGCTTCCCACATTGGGAATGAATGAAGGGCAGAGATATGTGCTACCGACTCTGCACCAAAACTCCAGGAATACACCAAACTCTGACTTGCCCCATGTTTGCACCCAGCCCCCCCAAACGGTGCAGAAGGAAGCTGCAATGGGACCCTCCCTCTGCTGACGATAGGATGGAACAGCTGAGGGGAAAGCATCGGAGGCCCCCAAAGCAGTGGTGGGAATGGGAAGGCCATGCGGGGACAGGGGTACCAGGCGGTGGGGGGCAAAAGGCCTACACCCCATCCTAGGAAGGCAGGGAGGCAGGGAGGCTGACTGTGCATGAGCAGAGGTTCCAAACCCCATCACATGCTCCAGTGTCCCAGGGGACTTCAGTTACAAAACACACATCCAGAGATGATAACATTGAGGATTTTGAGACTGCAATCACAGAGCATTAAACCCTAAGCACAGGACCCTTGAGCATGAGGTTCTATCAACTGCACTTGTCCATAAAGCTGGCTCTGATTACATATATTATCACTTATGATGCCACCCAAAAAGCATCATGAAAAAAAAATAATGCTAATATGACATTTAAGAATAAGGCACATCAGAAATTATATATAAGCGACCAAAGCACTTGCTGTTTTGAGCACATGATTAAAACATGATTTGGGCAATAAATCGGCTAAAAGTATTCTTGCTGCTAAGAGAAAAAGAAAAACGTGGGTTATACTTTTCCTTTTCTGGAGATAAAAAGGCCACTTAGTAGCCTTTTTGCCTTTTGAATCATTTCCTTCATAAAAGGGTATATAATTATACCAGGTGAATCTGGGTTGTATTCCCTCACTTTTATTTTTAAGTAACTCGAACAGAAATTTGGCAGTCTAGAGTTAAAGACTAAAAGTAGATTAAATCATAGAAGACCTTAATAGCACTTCAGTCACATTGTATTTATTAATTTACCATTAAAAATGATGAATCTCAACATTTCTTTCATATTATTCTAATCTGTTGAGTGTAAGAAGTTTTTAGGACCATGAATAATGGCAATTAAATTGAAGAACAATATTCATGTCGCTCCACCTGCTAACTCTCGGAGCCCCGGAGTCGGTTTGCTGAAATCACTCTCAGTGTTCCTATCAGACTCCTAATAAGAATTTTGCAGACAGAATGATTTTTGTTCTTTTATTATTGATGAGGAAAAGATTTTTGAAATTATATAACTGAGTTGGATAGGAAAACCAATCCTGCTTATTTACCAAAAATATGTCATATATATATATTTTTTGCAGTTTCAAAACTTATAATGAAAGTGGGTAGAGCCTTCAATTTATTTCATTTTTATTTTACCTTATGTTATTTTATATTTTTAACCTCGGTTCCAATTAAGACGATGGAAATTAAAGAGAACACCCACAAACTGCTATTTTTTGGGCAGCGCTTTAGGGCTGAATTGGAACCCTGGCAAGGGAGGCGGCTAATGGGGCGCAAAGGCCATGAGCTGAGGCGCGGCCCCCGAAAGGGGACAGAGGGCCTATTGTGAATGGGGCGCGGGCAGCAACAGCTTCGCGGGTTTGTCTGGGGACTTTCTCATGAAGCGCAGGCCCGGCAGAGGGGCCGTTTCCAATAGCAACGAGCTTTGTAAACAGCACCTGCTCCACAAGTCAATTCATTCACCACCGGCTTGTTTTCAACAACAAAAAGAGGCTTTTGGTCTTTTCGAGCAAAACCTTAGAATAGTAGCTCCTTAGAGCTTTACCTTAAAATTCAGGGACACCAGAGCATGACAACGGAGTGCTGGGGTTTAATGCAAGAAAATCTTTTCTAAAGTCACCCAAATCCCAAGGACACAGCACTTACGTACACACATAAGTGTGTGAGCGTGCGCACAAACACACACACACAGCAATAAACTCCCCCAAGACAGATATTTTGTCTCTTTTCTACACTGCTATATTCTCACAGCCTCATTTAATACATCATAAGAGAAAGTAAATACTGTTTAAAGAATAAATCAGTGAATGAGTGTATAAGGAATAATTAAGTAGCTCCTATGCACAAACACCCATGTATTATATAAAGGTTTCAATTGTTTTTTGTCCTGGACTGTGGACTCAGTGGTTAGAGCTTTGGAAAAATATCCTTGGGTGAGAATTAACAAAAAGTAATAAATAAATAAGTAAAACATTTGTTTTTATGGGAGGTATTCTCATTAGCTTCTAGCATGTAATTGATGCCCATTTGGCATCATTTATGAAAACTGAAGCAGATAACTTCTTTGCTAAAAATAAAACATAATTTAGTAATTTTAATCTATGCCACTTCGAAACTTTAACTTCTTAAATGAGCATTATAAATATTCATTTTTAAAGAAATAGGGCCATACTACCCACACTTTCATAACAGAATTCATTTTTTACTCAATATCTAATTGATATTTTTGCGTGTACACATAGATCGCTGTAACATTTTAATGACATAATATCCTCTTACATGTCTGTACATGCAATATAATTCATGAAGCCAAAGCCCTGCGGCCTGGTGTTTGAATGATCCCACTGTTTTCCTATTAGACACAATGTAGCAATATACATACTTGCTCTGTTATGCGGTTGCTTTGCCAGGTTGAAAGCCCAGAATAAAATTCTACTAGAGCAGAGTGAAGTTCCAGAAAGGTGTTCTGAGCTCTCAATTCAACAGTTGGTTTTCGTTTTAGATCTGTTAGGTAGATTTTCTTTACCTTAACTTTGGCACTATGGACATCTGTGGTCAATTAATTCTCGGTTGCGCGAGGCTGCTTCCTGCACTGAAGGTGTTTAGCATTTACCTCTGCCTGCTGGATGCGGATAGCACACTCCACTCACCTGCACTGCGACAGCCCAAAATATCCCCGGGCATTATCAAATGTCCCCCGGGAAGCAAAATAGCCCTGTTTCAGAACCACTGCATTTAGCGATAGCCCTCTCTCCTTAAGGGGATTTAGATGACTTTTTAGCCTCACTTTACCCAGGTTCATGCTGAGATATCCCTCAGCTTTCTCTTGTGTGAGACTATCCCCATCTCCCTGGCCTATCTTCTACCAAAACAACAAAAAACAACCAACAAACAAAAAACTTTGAGAATTCTTGTGTTGGTAACAAAGATCCAGCGAGGACCATTCCTGTCCTGGTCATTTGTAACAAACACCTTAGGTTCATTTGTCACTGGATCTGATAGAGTATGCTGTCCCGGACCCCAACGGCAAGACCTGCCGGGCGCAGGACATTGATCATCTTGGAAGAAGTGCTGGTAGATTAAAAAAAATCCAATAAATAAATGAACATATTTCTTTTTAGACCTGGAAGTCAGTCCTTACTCCACTTGACAAGCCCTGTCCCGACGCAGACTGTGTCTTTTTCCCAAAACACTATGAGCACTGAGGGCTCCAGGCACTGGAGGTGGCTCTGCCCGTCAGAGGCACATGGTAAGGATCCTGTGCTTTTTATTCCCTGAGGGCTTTCTGTGCTGCCAAACAAGGCAAAACAAAACCAGAAAACAAAAAACAATCACAACAAAACTCTGTATTGTGGAATAAGTATTTACCTGTGCTTCGTTTTTAAATCTTTTCTTTCAGTATGAACATCACAGAAAAGAACTTAAATAAATTTTCTAATTAGAGCACTGTTATGAGTTTCCTGGTATTACGGCAAAGATCCTTCCTTCCTTTCCAGGTTGGTTTAGTTCTGTGAATATTTCTTAACATATTTAATTCCTCTGTCAAAGTGTGTGTGATGTTTGGATGCATGACTTTGATCTCATGACACATGCTTTTATATATATATATGTTTTTATTGACTTTAGAGAGAGAGAGGAAGGGAGAGGGAGAGACACATTGATCAGCTGCCTCCCACACGCCCTCTACTGGGGATCGAACCTGCAGCCCAGGCGTGTGCCCTGACTGGGAATCAAACCCACAACCTTCCTGTGTACGGGACAATGCGCCAACCAACTGAGCCACACCAGCCAGAGTCAAATTGGCCTACTTTTATGGAGGACCCCACAGAAAAGCATACGTAACCTGTCCAAATTGCAATACACAAGGCACCCCTTTTGTCTCCCCAGGCTCTTTCCCTGTGGAGGCTTAACAACTTCTCATGACTCCTAGGATCTCTAAACATACCCTCAAGAGCCCTTCTTTTTAAAAATTCCATGATTTACATGATGTCTATAAAGTTCTTTTAAATAAGTATTAGCAACCATGGTTTTCCAATGGTTATAGTATTATAGGTTAAATAAAGTTTATTTTATTCAATATATAAGAATTAATTTATATGTAGAAATTTAAAATAAGTTGAAAAAATTTCCTTAAGTGAATAATTTTATTATAATACAGGCTTTCTAAAATACCATCTATTTTTTTTTTTTAACATATTAAGAGGGCAAATCAGCTACCGGGACTTCCTATGATAGTGCAAGAACTCCTTAATAATCAGTATGCTTTTTAAAAAACCAAGTCAGTTATTGATATGTGTTAGATTGGCAAAATAAAATTGCCTTCTTTGTATTAAACTTGATTACAGCTGATAATTCA
The DNA here is from genome assembly GCF_054644295.1 of Miniopterus natalensis. NCBI lineage: Eukaryota > Metazoa > Chordata > Mammalia > Chiroptera > Miniopteridae > Miniopterus > Miniopterus natalensis. The sequence continues at coordinate 11,480,279 of NC_142096.1, forward strand.
TCTCTATTCTTAAAATACTGTTAAATTTCATTTAACTGCACAGGTTTTCTGTGATCCCTCTTTCCCCTGCCAACTGATTCTTAAAGTCACTAGTATAAACTCTAACCACATAACACTATCATCTTTTCATCTAAAACACAATACAAATATTCAAAACCTTGCATGGTTTGATTAACTACAACGTACACATATGCGGGAATATACTCAAATATTTTCACATAACTAGTGGTGTTTAAAACTCTTGAGAAGAAACGTACTTGTACAGTTAGGCAAAGTCCCAGACCAGGTGCCATTGGCCGTGCACTGTCGAACCGAAGGTCCAGACAAGATGTAGCCCTCCATGCAGGAGTAAACTATCGAACTAGAAAATGTTGTGCCATCAATCCGAAAGACTTTTCCATTGGCTGTTGTTCCTGGGTTACCACACTGTACAGCTATAAAAAAAATAGTTAAGAGTATTTATAAAATAGTGTAATTAGAAATCCTCTCACAAAAAGTTAATGACTGAATTTTTGTTTTAAATTACCCAAAGGAGCTATAATGTCCTCTGAAATAAACATTCCATTATCTTTCACAATGGTTGAAATATTCAAGATGAATTTGTATTGATTTTATTAGTTTAATTACTGGAATACAAAGCGTATAATAGTAATTTTTAAAAAAGTTTTTGTTAGCAGTGATGGTAAAAAAACTATAAAAAGTAAAGTAATTACTCAAGAGTATTGCCTTTGGGAACCACAAAATCTTTCAAGGAACAATTGAAACAAGAGTCTCTGCCTAAAAAACAACCAATGTAAAATGGAAAAATATGAAACAATGAGATGCAACAGAGATTTATTATAATAATACTTCTAAGAGGACAGATATAAAATAAACAATTTAAATATTTTAAGTATCCGTGAACATTTTTATTTACTTAAGTATATAACTGCTCTGCATTAAAACTTTATAATCTCTATTTCTGGATGAAGGCATACAAAAACAAATTCTGGAAATGATTTTCATTAAGTTTTCAACATGTCATAAACAGGAATCACAAACACAATGCCTTCTATGATTACCCTCTACACTGTTTGACTATTTGCCATCAATATCATAGTAAATTTTTAAATATCTTCAAAGCAAGCCGATGTCAAATGTATTACTAAACTTTGTTGTAACACAAGAATTTAAAGCTACCTTTATGAATATAAAGTGTAACTATAGTTTCAGAAAGTACCAGCTATATCATTTGCTGCATCTTATATATTTAATTCTGCCTCTCCTTCCTTTCCAGTGGTGCTGCATGTTTCTGTGTGTGTGTGTGTGTGTGTGTGTGTGTGTGTGTGTGTGTGTGTGTAGACAGGAGACTTACACATTTTAAACAATTAAAACATGATCAAACTCTAGGTAATATTTTTAGGAGAACCTATGATATATTAAAAATGTTTTACTTCTATTGTCCAGAGTAATGATTCTCTCCTATATTCATTAGCACCTGCCTAAAATAATCTGTTCATATTTATTTATGTGTCATGATCCACAGTCTTGAAAGAATCCGAGAAGGATTTGAAAAGTATTATCGGGTTTTACAACATCAGGTGATTTGCATTTTGAAATAGGGACCCCAGGCTCGGTCCATTTTACTTGCACAATAAAAATTAAGAACTCCACTGAGGGTAGTTTACAATACGGACAAATCGCGCTGTCACTTCTGTCCTCTTGTCTCTAATTCCTCCACACTTAGTACACGGGTTTTTCTTACCCAGAGGATTACTTGAATTAAACACAAGTGAAATTAACGTTAAATGACAAGAGGCAAGTGCGTCACCCATCGTGAGTCAGGGCCGAGAGCTCGGTGGACACACTGGAGAGAAGCTGCGGACTTTGCCTCTGTAATGCGGACACTTGGGGGAAGAGGGGCTTTTCGGTGCCTGTGAGCACAGCCCGCTTGTGTTTGGTGTTAGCTGACAAGGCCACTCTCCTAGCGAGAGTCATTTCGCAGCTGTCAGCCGGCCTACCCTAACGTAAAGGACACGGGACATTCATTGATAACTCCCTATGGCAGCCACCACCTTTCCAGGAGTTTTAGCCTCACAACAGATGCTATTAGCCGATAGTAACATCAACACCATTTCCTGGCTGGGAGCTGACGCACGGAGAACAAGCTGCTTGTCCAAGGCCCCCAGCTAGTCAGCGGCACATCTCCACCTAGAGCAAGTTCCTCGGGAGATTCCAACAGCAAGGCTGAGAGCTCTGGGTCCCACGCAGGCTGGGAAATGGCTTAAACAAAATAGGTTTCTGTCGATTGATTTGTGTGTGTGTGCGTGTGTGTCTGACACATTATAGAAAGAGTATTTCATGTTTGCCTTATATATTTTTAGAGGTAATATATATTTTTAAATTATGGTACCATTTTTTTTTCTTTCTATCAAGGTGACTTCTCTTAAAAGATAAAAATAAATGATGAAGAGATTAAAGATCTTCTATAAGTACACCAAGAAATAAGTTGATAAAATATTTATACATCTATGTATACATAAATATGAATATATATTCATTTTGATGTTTATTTCAGGCACTGTGCAAAGCCAAGAGTACACAATAGTGAAATATTACCAATTTTAAAAGTAGAGCTACACTATGCATGCTGTTTTATAATCTTAGTCTCCTTACTTAAATAACAATTAGGGCATCTTTCTTTTATAAAGTTCAGTAACTGGATACTTTCCCATTATATTCTAGTTACAAACAATGTAATCTCTAAATAAAAATCTCGTTAACAGTTAGGCATCTTTCTGTGTCTTTCCATTTCTACAAACCTAAAAACTAAAACAGGTCTCCAGGTAATGTTGATGTAAGAACAACCTACTTTTTTCCCTGACAGTGTCTACAATGGAGCACTGCGATAAAGGGGGGAAAAAATAAACCTTTTTTACAAATATGTTTAACTTTCCAATCCAGATGTTTGCTAAGATGTGAACAATGTTTGTATATAAATGACCCATGAGAGATATTTCTTTATAATTATTACCTATCATATATAGGATGCTGTCAGTAAAACTGGAATACTACTGCTTTTGTTCCATGGTTGGGGGTAAAAAGGATGGGTAAGGGCAATTTCACTAGTACTAACAAATTGAACTTGGGTACACATTAAATTCCAGCAATTTCAATATATTTAATTTCTGCTCGAGATTACCTTTGCATTCTGGCTGCCTTCCAGTCCAACTGCCGTTGGCTAAACATCTTCTTTCTTCTGAGCCATGAAGGATATAACCAGTATCACAAGCAAAATGTACAGAACTTTGGGTTCTGAAATTGCTCTCCTGTCTAGAACCATGACCGGGGGTACCTGGATCCCCACATGTTCCAGTAGCATCACCTGTAATTCAGTGCAGTACAAGTTAATTTCCTTCAAGAAGCATTTACTAGGCTCATGATTTTGTCCAACGTTCTTATAGTCGTGGGTTTTGTGCATTTGTTTGTAGCGTGGTAAGTTGACTGGGTAAAATCAGAATTCAGGTGTCCCATCTGAGTCCAGTCATAAGAAAAAGCGTAAATTGAAAAGAAAGTGGTCGCTGGATGTGGTGTTATTTTCCTTATCAGTGATACCTGAACCTATTAAATAGGTTAATGTCATTTTGTTAGTATTTTGAGAACTTGGTGGATAATCAGGTTATTGGAAAATTTATAACTCACAGTACTATGTATGACAATGGGTTTACAAAACTAAAATTTTAAAAAATGGTTTTGGTGGTTTGCCTGTTCCCTTCTCTGAATTTTCTAATTACTGACAATCTCTTCGTTGTTCGATCAATTCAGTAGCAGTTTCCAAATACACTGGGGTGTATGTGTGTACATTTATGACTTTATGTATAATTACTCATCTGATAGTTTTAAATGTTTATAGATTAAATTTGAGGGCCCATAAAATTACTTCATAAGGATTAACCACTAGTTACAAGCAGATTCTGAAATAAGTAACCATTTAACGTTTACCCGTAAATGCAAAACAATGTAAAAAAAAACCTCCTAATAAGTGTTCGCCATGCTCTGCACAGATATAAAATAACACAAAGATAATGAAAAATATATAAATAAAAACACAGGCAGAAAAATAAGCACTGCTATCTGGTTAATGGGTGAAACAAAAAGAATAAATAGTATCAGATATAGAGACATTACAGATCTAAAACTTAACTGACATTTTGAATAAAAGCGTTAAAGAGCTCAAAAAAATTTATTAAACATACTGCAAACAAATTATGTATTAAAAATAGCCTTAATATTCACTTATCCTAAGATATTAATAATAGAGCACTGAGGGGCTATAGAAACTCCCAAGTTATATGCTGCCTATTAATAAAAAAGAAAGGAAAGAGAAATATCTTTCATAAAACTTGGATTAATTTAATTTAAAAATTTAAGCCTTTACTTTAAAGTATGCTATTAAGCAATGAATTGTTTTGAAAGTTTAATGGACATAAATTCTAACAGAAAATCACTGAAATAACAACGCCTTCTGGGGAAAATTTTATTTGGAATCTGCTAAAATAGAATAGCTACATAAACTTCAGTAGTTCACCACTTTAATGAACACAATAAGCACTTTATGCAAAGCAGAATTCTAGAACCACTCCATTCTTTGCATTAGCCACAACACAATTCAAAATATGTATCTGTAATTTACCATCTACAAGATTAGTATCAATTTATGCTCTCAATTTATGCTACCTTAAGAAGTATTCCAATAAATGTATAAATAATGTTACAGCTTCTCTCAGATTTTTACAAAACAAATGTATTATTTTATCACTTGTGTACATATTTCTAATAATAATAATAATAATAATAATGCTAATAATGGAATTTCCAACACACACTGTCGGATTTTCCAGGTGGTACCTGAGCAGTGAGGTTGCGACCCGCTCCAGTGGCCATTCAACTGGCAGGTCCTGGACGAATGGCCCAGCAGGGTGCGCCTTCCTGTGCAGGAATAGTGAACAGTGGACCCAAAGGTGTACTTCTCACCGGACAGGACTGCGTTAGGAGGGACGCCGGGGTGTCCACAGTCAACCACTACAATACATAATTATTGAATATAACATTTTTTTATATCTCCTATCGAACAACGTGCACCAACTCTCTACAAAATAAACCAAAAGCAAATGATCTGTTCAAATATGTACAGTCTCCAGAAATCAAACATCTACGTGAAACCTGACTTTTTAAAAAATAAAATGGAAGTTGCAGTATTAGGAGCAATTCTCTTGTGCCACTCACGCTGAGCATGAGTTTAAGGGGGACACTGTAAGCGAGTGTAAGTGACTGAGTCTGCATGGATGGGAGTGGTGAGTGCGTGTTCATATGCATATGTGCACGGGTTTGAAGGACATACGTTTCTATGTAAGGAAGTGTAAGTTAGGGAGAAGAGTGCATGTGGGCTGGCTAACTAAGGGCGCAGGATGCCAGTAGGATTCAAAGTGGACCCACACAGCAATTAAAAGGGAAGAACTTTGGGGGTGAAAGTCAAGGAGTAAAAGTGAGTCTGTGACACAATTTAATATGCAGTTTAGAATAATTCCATCCCAGTCATTAATAAATCAATTATGCTTTACAAAGAAAATACTCAGTGGCTTGTTACCCAAGGCACTGCTGAGCACAGCAGAAGCAGATGTCAATACGCTGCAGAATTTTCTTTATAACCTAGAGGTAGTTTGGGAACTTACTGTGAGCCCCCTTTTAAATGTAACTTGAGAAAAGTGTTGAACAGGCCTGGCTGGTGTGGCTCAGTGGTTAGGCCATCAGGGTCCCAGATTCTAGGCCACTTACCTGGGTTGCAAGTTAGATCCTCGGCCCCAGTTGGGGCCTGTGTGGGAGGCAACCGATTGACGTGTCTCTCTCACATCTATGTTTCTCTATCTCTCTTCCTCCCCCTCCCTCCCTCCCTTTCACTCTCTCTAAAGGAAAAAATATCCTCAGGTGAGGATTAACAAAAATATTGAATGCAATAAGACTCTAGAGTATTAAACAGCACACAAGGGACATAAATGTAATAAACCCCTTGAGAATTTAGCACACTACCAGGGAGTGCTGTATGAAAGAAAGGCAAAAGAGTATATGAGAGCACAAAAATCTGAAGATCACGTTTACAGGTCCTACAAAATATTTTATCTTTAATGTTATAGCCATATAAGGCCAAGTAACTAAATCAGTCAAACTATTAGGCCAGTCAGTGTACAATAAGAAAGTCAAATACACTTTAAGCAAAGGATCAATAATTGACTTAATTATTTGCATCGAATCTGAAATTGAGTAGACATTGCATAAAATTTTGCTTATTCATCAGTGCATGAATGATATCATGGAATTTTCAAAATATCCCACCCCATGAATGTGAAGAAAGGGCCTCTAAATAAAACATCATCATAAAATAATTTTATAATTCAAAATTTAAGCATAACCCAAAATTACTCACACAGTGACTTCTTGACACACTACACCTTCAATCTACAAAGGTTCTCTTCTTACCATGTCCAAGATTCACCAACTCTTTGAGGAATGTAGCTATATTTGAGATCAACTGATTGGATTCCTGAATTCATGTTCACTTCCTTATGTCCGCACATAATTTTCATTTATTTCTGTTAAACTATTTTCTCACTACACATAACGATATGCATATCTGCTATAATTTATCTTATTTATATTCTACAGTTCCAACATAACATTTAACAAAATACTCACTAAATGTTCATTGAGGTGAAAGATGATGTATGTTATCTGCTCTATCAAAGTTCAAAGTCAAAGACTGATAGAAAGATTGTGAGCACATTAATATTAATAAGAATAACATCTGGGCATTGAATTGGCACAATATAGGGAAGTGTAGTTTCAAAACAATGAAACAATAACATCAAAAAGAAAATTAAAATAACAATCAAAACCAAAATCCTTCTGATATATAGCTCTAGATGTTTTATAAGACAATAAATATCCATGTTGCTTACATGGCCTCTTCTCAAGGAATAATTCACATTATCTACTTACTGATACATTCTGGTAAAGGTTTGTCCCACTGTCCAGTTGGCTGGCATATCAAAACTGAAGATCCAAATAAAAAATACCCAGGATTGCAGTCATAGAACACAACGGTCCCATAGGTGAAATTCCCATGTTCTATTTTACTTTCTCTTTTGGAATTGGCTGGAATTCCAGGATCAGAACAGTTCACCACTAAACAAATGAAAAAATTTAAAAGGGTAACCCACATAGATTTCTATAAGAAATTCAGAAATTTAGTTTCAAAGGTAAACTTAATCAAGCAAATTAAAGATTACAGAAATAAAATTAACATGTTGACTGTATAAGCTAATGAAATAAAATGTGTGGTTAAAATATAGAATATTTCTGTAAGATATAGAAAAAAACTTATTTTTGCTTTTTTTTTTTAACAATAGCAACTCTATAAGCATTATGCTGAGTACAGATTTTTAAAATACCTTTTAAACATAGTTGAACCATCAAAATATGTAAAGATTATAATGATTTGGTTGTATTTTATCAGACAATGTGAAGTATACCATACTTCTTTGCAAAATGGAAAAACACAAACAAAAAATTCTCTTTAATCTATTTCTATATAGAAAACAATAAATTAACCCCCAGTATGGGTATCATTATAATTCAGGCCTCAAACATTTTCCAAAAATATGGAAAAAAATAAATGCCAAAGGCAAATTCTATTAATTATGGAGTAAATTGGAGATAAAACAATCTTAATGACTTTTTATATGCAGTCATAAAATAGGTACAAGATGATAAAGTTAAGCAATTGGAGAAAGCTGCCAGTTTTAAATTAAAAAATGAGTTAAAAAGTGAGAAAGGTGGGAAGCATTGCTAATGAGATGACATCAACACTAAATTTTTTTGTTTTATTAGCTGGAAACTTTCCACGGCTCTGTCCCAGCTGCTTCAAATGTTATCGCCTACATTTGCCCAGACGCCTTATTACCATGCTCTAAGCTGGGTCAGAGTTTGGCTCTTACCTTTGCACACGGGTGGAGGATGGCTCCACTGCCTGTTGGCCTGACACTGTGCCTTTGTTGGCCCTTGCATGAGATACCCGATATTGCAAGAGAACGTCACCACATCATTAAAGTTGAATCCGTTTCCACTTGTTCTGCCATAAATTGGGCTACCAGGGTGACCACAGCTGACAGCTAATAGCAATAAGTGGGGGCAGGGGAAGCACAAAACAATATCTGGTTATCAGTAATCACATGACAAGTACTCTTAATCATTTCCAGCAACGTAAAAAGAAGAGAACTTTTATGTGAAAATATACCTAAAGTACTTTTACTAATGTAAAGGAGCAATTTAGAATGCCAAAATAATCCACTGTAAGAGGAATATTATATTAACAAGTAGACTGTTATTTATTATTGTGATACCTTTATGTAAGTGGTGCACAGATGTTTATAGTTTCACAGTACCTTTTTATTCTCTCTATTTTTTTTAGGGAAGAATACTGAAATTTAAAAATCTGGGACTGCCTGAAGTTCATGTCAGTAGTTAGGAGCAGAAAGGAATGGGACTGAACCAGTTCTCCGTTTCCACTCAAGAACTGGAAGACACTTGAAGGTGGGTTTTTTTTTTGTATTTAACTATAAAATTATTTGTTTTAATATTTATACAATCAATTTTTACAAATAATAGATTGATAAGCAAAGGTATGTTGGAAGAATAATTTAAAGTGACTGTAAAATGTGAACCATAAAAAATGATGCTGTGTTAGAATTCTTACTGGTTTATTTTTTTCACAATTGATATTTGATAATTTAGCACAATTATGATTGTAAATAATGGTATCAATTAATGAATTCTTTAGATCCTTTTAGTGTTACAGCTCCATTCCTGATTTTATGTAGTGCTGGCTTTTCCCCAACACTCTGTATTTCCATGAACTGTTTCACCACATCATCTCACTCTATTAATCAGAGCAACTCCAATAACAGTCCTTCATAATTGGGTGCAGTGAAAAACCATAGTCACTTTGAGTATTTTCGAAAGGACCCGAGAGCAGTTACTCTGCAGCTGTGTACCTAATGTCAACCTACTCATTTGGAAATTTTACTGCATCTTAGTCTTGTTAAAATTATCGATAAGAAAAAGTTTTACCCCAAGGGCCAATTTTCATTTATAGTCTCAATTATTCAACAAGAAAAACCGTGGTATTAGTTGGCTATGCTTGAATATAAATGAAAGGGGGGAAAATCTAAGCAGGGCCCAAGCATCATTTTGCTGTTTATGTCATCAGACACACCTTAGCAAAGCAATTTTAATTGTTAAATATATGCTGTATTATCCTATTAAATCTAACCACAAAAGAGCATTTTTTATGAAACTAGAATTCCAATGCATTTCTGTTGATTGGATAAAAATCGACAATGATGAAATTTATACATATGGGTATGATTAGTTACAGAATAAATTAAATATTTTCTGTGAACGCACACGAGAAGTCCCATGCAGTATTTATCTGAATCTTCCAAAATCTCTATTGTATGATTCTATCATGTTATAATTACAACATACTTGCAGTGTTCATTCTCATTTTCTAACATCAGTTTTAATGTAAATGTCAATGTAATTGGGAATGAAAATATTAGGAGAAAAAATAAGAAACACATTGATAATTGACTCTCAGGTCCAAAACAGTATATATTACGATGGGAAACACTATGTACTGCTGGGGACTCAGTGGGGTAACAAAAAGTAATAGAATTATCAATATCCAACCATATTCTGATTTTAATAGTCAGAATAAATGCACAATGGGCAAAGCTATATAGCAACCACAAAGCACAGCAAGTATACTTAAAGAATAATAATAAAAATGTATTATTTTAAAATCCATTTTATTCTTCATGTGTGAATTCATAGCTAAATTAACTTAAAATATCAGATAGATATTTGTTGACTAGTGAGTTACTGTATTAAAACAATTCCAAAATTACATATGGCTAAATAATTTTCTGTGAATTTAAAAATAGCACAAAGTGTATTGGATAACACACTTTTAAATACATTTTAAATATTTTATAATCTATTATATATTTCTATTAAATACTAGAATAGCAGAATTTAATTTCTTGTCTTTCTGATAAAATGTAAATAATAGACAGTTTCTTATTTTCTTCCACTTTCATAATAGATGGCTTTATATACTTCCGAATATACCTCACTTTAAAGGTTAGGGCACAGAAGTAAAAAAAAATAAATTGTGAGAACTTAGTTTATGTCTTTGTCTTTAAATATATGTATGTATATATAGGTGTCCCTAAAAGTGTATACACACTTTGAATAATTATTAATTCCAATGGGTTAAATCTGAAAAGAAAGAAACATCAATTGAACTATCAGGAAAAAGTGTGTATATATTTTTTGGGACACCCTATATATTTATATATATACATACGCGCATATGTGTGTGTGTGTGTGTGTGTGCTTATATAAAATTACTGGTAATTACTGGTAATCGCAGGAGAACAGAGGTCTCTCATTACTTCTGCTGTGCTTACTTACGCACACAGGATGGGAGTTGTCCAGACCAGTTGTGATCCTGTTGACATATCCTCACTGAAGAGCCAATCAATCGAAAACCAGGATTACACTGATAAACAACTGTGTCTCTGTATCCATAATTTTCTCCAATGACTTGACCATTCACAATAAGCTCTGGAATTCCACAGTGACCCGCTGAAATGGGTCCAAAAGTAATATTTTTGATACTGTGATCTACATTTTATTTGTGTATCTATATACATATGTAATATTACTAAATTTTTAAAGTTTACTTAGAAACATGACACATATAATGCAAATATGATTATATGACATAAGATACTCAGTAAAATGCTAAGAATAGGAAATTAAAAAAAAAAAACACACACAAAAAAAGAAAACACTTCTAGTAGCGCTTGAGTCTAGCAGAGATTTGAATTTTAATCTGGATACAAATTTAAATTTTACATCAAATTTGAGAAATACGGATAAAGCAGTGCCTAGTGGGGAAATTTATAGCATTAAGTACTTTTATTAGAAAGGAAGATATATAATCAGTGACCTAAGATTCTACCTTAAGAAGATAAAAATGGGGAGCAAAATAAAAGAAAATAAAGCTAAAGTAAGTAGATGGAAGACTATATTAAAGACAAAGAAATCAAGAAAATAATAAAACAGAAAAAACTATAGAGTATCTTATCTAAACTAAAAATTCTTTCCTTATAAACAGAAACAAAGTTGTAAAACTCCTAACTAATCCTATCAACATAAAATTAGAGAGAATAAGTTTACCAAAACCAGGAATGAATGAAGTGATATCCCTGCAAGCTTACAGAAAATAAAATTACAAGAAACTATAAAAAGCAGCGTTATGCCAGTACATTTAATAGCTCAGAAGAAGACAAATTCTTTGAAAATGACATCATACCAAAATGAACCCAAAATAAAATAGACAATTTGAATAATCCTTTTATCTATTAAAAGAATTTGTATCCTTAAAACCCTTTCCATGAAAAACACTGGCTCAGATATTCTCACTGGTAAATTCAATCAAATAGAAAAGAATCATTCCCTAACTTGTTTTATGAGGAAATCACAGCTACAGTAACAACCCCGGAAAAGACACATGAAAACAACTAAGTCTTTTATGAACATCAGTCTAGAAACACACATAAATAATAATACAGCATATCTGGGGTTTATCCAGAAATGAACAGTTGGTTTAAGATGCAAAATCAACCACTGTAATATACCATATTGAAGAGTAAAGGAGAAAATAATACATGATTATTTTAATAGATGAATAAAAAACATTTGGCAAAACTCAATACCCATACATGATGAAAGCTGACAACGAGTTAGGTATATAAGAAAAATTTTCAACCTGATAAAGACATCTGTGATACTGTGACTTATATAGTAAATACATATTTGGTATTGGTTACCTTTTCTTGCACTGAGCTCCTAAAACCCTTAGAATAATCTGAGAGATGAAAGCAACAAAGGCATCTTTTGTTTTGTTAAATAGGTGACTTTTGGTCAACACCTAAGGGCCTGGCTTGTTGCCAGTAGAATCTACCATGTGATTACAGGGTTTAAAATTTCAGTCCCACCCCCTCCACCAGGGTGGGGAGAGGGGCTAGAGGTTGAATTAATCACCAATGGCCAATGATTTAATCTACAATGCCTTTGCAATAAAGCTTCCATAAAAACACACAAAAAAACAAGGTTCAGAGCGCTTCCTTCCCAGGTTGGTGAACAGGAGGGAATAGGGCAGAGTGGTGAACCTAGAGCGCAAGGAAGCTCCGAGCCCTTCCCACGTATTTTGCCCTATGGTTGTTCCTGACTTATATCCTTTTATAACAAACTGGTGAGCTAACAAGTAAAATGTTTCTCAGTTCTGTGAGCCACTCTAGCAAATTAATCAAACCCAAGAATGAAGTTGTTGGAACCCCCAATCTATAGCTGGTCTTTCAGAATCATAAGTAACAACCTGGGATTGTGACTGGCATCTGAAGCGGGGATATCGAACAATCTTCTAGGACTAAACCCTTAACTTGTAGGGTCTGATGCTATTTCCAGGTAGATAGTGTCAGAATTGAGTTGAGTAGTAGGGCACTCAACTAGTGTCTACTCTAGAACATTGCTTGGTGTTGGAAATTGAATCTCAGAACACTAAAAGGCATCTAAAAAAAGACCTCCAGCCCGGACGGCGTGGCTCAGGGGTTGAGCATTGACCTAGGATCCAGGAGATTGCGGTTTGATTCCCGGCCAGGGCACGTGCCCGGGTTGTGGGCTCGATCAATGACTCTCTCATTATTAATGTTTCTCTCTCTCTCTCCCTCTCCCTTCCTTTCTCTGAAATCAATAAAGATATATTTAAAAAAAAAAAAAAGACCCCCAGCTAACATCATTTTTATGGAAATGTTGAATTCTTTACTCATGATACAGGGGGAAAAACAAGGATGTCCACTTTTACTAGTTCTGTTATGATTATAACTCGCTAGCTAATATTAATAATAGGAAAGGAGCAAAGGGGAGGCCAGGCATTATAAGCATGGTCATATGGACAGCTTTACCGGGGAGCTGCAATTTCACACTCCCCAGGGAACGCCTATCCATTCCCTGCCAATCACTGGGGGAAGGGGGAGATGGGCTCAAGTGCAGTGAGGTCGGAAAGACTAGGGGAGGTGCTTGCCTGTCAGTCTAACCTGGGAACAAAGATCATTGGCCAGAGTGGTGTAGTCAATGCAAGCCTGAAAAAATTTGGGAATTCATAATCCCCAGACAAAGGAATTCCCTCTCTCTTGTTTCTCTCGCTTCATTCATGCTTTCTTGCACTAGCCCACGGTCCCTCCATAGCCATGTGTCCCTAGAAGGGGCATGGCCCATAGCCATGCAGACCCTATATGCAACGGACTGCAGCTGGGGACACAAGCGAGGCAAGCCAGATGCTGCACTGTTCTGTGCTTCAATACGGAATGGACGCTCCGGGCAGTGTCTTTGATCTTAGTCCTACTGAAAAAAAGTGGGACTTTTTCCATGGTGGGACAGAGGGAGGTGGGACGTTGGAAACCCAGGGGTTTAATTCCACAGATAAAAAGCTTTCTATGATACCACTTCCTACCATGGGGCCTCAAGAAATTCTTATTCCTGTGGCAATACAAGAAGCCCACTCCCACCAGTGACAGGTGGGGACATGGAGGTGACCCCACCAATAACAGTTCAATTTGACATTGTTTAATTGGCCCTATCCATTGCAAATCATTAATACAAAGAAAGAAAAAAGATGCATAAATCTGGGAATTAGATGCCAATTCTCCACAAATGATCTATAGATTCAATACAATCCTGATTGAAACCTACCTGGCATTTTTAAAAACTAAAAATTAATAAGCTAATTATAAAAGTTTTATGAAACTACAGAGGCTCTAGAGTATCCAAAGTTGTCTTGAAAATTAAGAACAAATTTGTAGAACTGACATATAAAATTTCAAGACATAAAATACATTTTATAAACAGCGCCAAATATCCTTCTTGGGGAAACACACACACACACACACACACACACACACACACACACACACACACACCCACACCACCTCCACCTTACTTTGGAATGCCTACAGCAACAACTTAAAAATAAATCATAGATATAAAAGTAAGACCAAAACTATAAAATTTCTAGAGGGAAACATGAAAGAAAATCTTTGTGACTTATGGCTGAGCAAAGGTTTTCTAAACAAGATACAGAAAGCAATAACCAGAAAGAAAAAAACAAAATGATCAGATAAACTTTATCTAAACTTAAAACTTCTGTATATCAAAAGATACCATTGTGAAATGAACATACAAGTCACAGGCTGGGAGAAAATATTCAGAAAACACATAATGATGAAGACCTTGCAACGAGAATAAATAGAGAACTCCTACAGTTCATAATAAAAGGCAATTCAATATAAAATATATTTTACCACTTCACAAAGGGATATTTACAGATGGCTAATAAGACCAAGAAACTGCATTACATCAGTAGTTATCAACATAATGCAAATTAAAATATTGTAAGATACCTTTATGTACCCAACAGAATGAATAATTTTCAAGTTTATTAGCAAAATGATGTGCATTTAATTGCTAAAATGCAGACGTTTCTGCCATGCATCATATTATTAAATAGTAAAATTTACAAAGGAAATATAGTACAAATTTAGCCATACCCTGTTCATAAAAACCAGCAATTTTAAATTAATAAACAAAAAGATTATGCATGCTCCTAGCCGACAAGTGAATAATTAGAACTTTATGATACCTAAATCAATACTGGCTGTCATGTCTTGATGCCAAATAAGGTATAAATCATACCATTCTCTTAATATTAAAAATATTATTGAAATATTTGAAAAAAGAGACATGGCATAAATCATAATATTATTTTAATAATAAAAGAGAATTTATAAAAATAAATAGATAGCTCCGTTCTTCTTGTCTTTTTTTCTTTCTTTCGTTTTAATCTTCACCCAAGAATATGTTTTTATTGATTTTTAGAGGGGGGGGGAGAGAGACAGAGGAGAGAGAAAGAAAAATCGATGTGAGAGAAGCGTCTATTGGTTGCCCCCCATACTTGACTCGATGAGGGGTCGAACCCGAAACTTAGGTATGTGCCCAGCCTGGGAATCCAACCTCGGACCTTTGTGGTGCACAGGGCGATGCTCCAGCCAACTGAGATACCTGGTCAGGGCTAGTCCATTTTCTTTTACTGCAGTTTTTTTTTTATAATAAATTCAAAGAAACTTAGTGGGGGGGAAAAATCCTATTTGCCTTAGAATCAGGTTTGAAAAAAATATATTTTGAAAGTTTTAATAGAAAGCAATATCACGCATGTTGAAATTGTAAAATAAAAAGGGAGAAAGATATTTAAATGTGGATATTGTTTTTCTTCTTTGGTCATTACCTTAAGCAAATAGGCGGAAGAACTGACTATGGTTTAGAATGAATTCATTGCTACGATTAATCCAGCTGAGTCTGCAGACATGGAACTTTCAGCAATTAGTTTTCCCCTTTTTATTGTCACCATGCCTGGCAGACAATGCATCTCTCCTTAAAGACGAGAGTCTCATTTGTCCTACTAGCTGATTGACTTTCCCAGGCATCTGTTTAATAGTTTTTCTACCATGAGACATTTTTAAAGTTAAACATTTTCTGATTTCTTTAGCATCCTTCCTGAGTGAATAAAACTTTCCTCTTTTCCAGAGGGGAGGAAAAAAGTTTGGTGGAAATGATTTAAAAATGTGTACCGAGGCATCTGGTCTCAGATCCGCTCCAGAGGCCTGAAGAGAGGCACTCCCGCACCGCAGAGCCCACCAGGACGAACCCCGCGTCGCACGTGAAGATGGCTGTCGAGCCATACGAGGTCTGGGTCCCAATCTTATTTCCATTCGGAGGTGTAGGCAGTTCTCCGCAGGAGATAACTTCAAAACAATAAAAACAACGAAAACTCTTCAACACATAGTCGACATACAGTTGTAACAAAACCATGCTTTTAACATTTGAATTCCCTATGACTTGACATATTTACATTGAAAGGGACATCTGCAAACCACGTTTGAATGAATGTGAAAATGCAGAGAAAATAGACGACATACTTTAAAATTGATCCCCTTTAAGTTCCCATAAATTCTTCTAAGTTATAGGGAGATGTAATGAAGCTCTTTTATTTGCATCTTTTGTTCAGCCAACCTGGTAACTCGAGCAGGATGTAGAGGGGGGAAAAAAATCACAAAATCTTTCTTTGACTTATCCGGTGACATTGGGCAATGCCTTTGACTTACCTGAGCCAAATTTCTTCATCATCTAAACAATGCTAAGATAGTAATTATGGTTAATTTTTGCTGAGGGTCCTACAGTTGATAAAGAATGCTTTATATGTGAAATATTTGGTTCTCACAAGAACCGTTACATGTAATGTTATTTCACATTGTGTTTGTATGTTATAAAATTGAAGAGGAGAGATTAACTGCCTTGGTAGGTCATTCAGAACCCAGCTCTTATGACTGTGTCATATTTAAAGACTACAAATGAAGTCTCTTCCTAGAAAAAAAATAATGAATTATGTTTACTGAGTCCTTATTTTGTACCAGACCCTATTACTAGTCTTTTCACTTACGTAATTCTCAAAAGAACTCTGAGGTAGATGCTGCCATTATCTGAATTGTACACATTAGGATATGGGCACATAAAAATTAAGTAATAAGGTTACACAACCTGTAAATAGCTAAGTGAAAATGTAAACCCAGCAGTCTAACTCCAAATCCATATTTAACCATCAGCCCCTAATGCTTTATTCTGCCTCCAGCTCTGGCTTTCAGCTCCAGGCTTTTGATGGTCATTAGATAGACAAATAGAAAATTTAAAAACTTTAAATAGCTGCATATAAAACTTAAAATGTACTGATTGTATGAACTAATCTCCAAATAATCCTTTGAGGTAGCTAGACTATTTATTAGTATTAATAATACTAATATATATTATTTTAATTTAAATGATGAGAAAACGGTAGACCAGAAAAATTATTACTTTCCATTTTCTCAATGAATTGCACTTTTTAGATTCTTGTTGCTGCTCCCCATTTGTAGGTGTGGGCAGTGACCTGATTTTATTGATCAATTAAACCCTTCTACATAGAGGATTGAGCACAAACGAACCAGTCAAACATTTGTTGAATGTCTGATTAATGTTCCTGTTGTAGATCATTTTTCCTACTCTTTGAAATATCTCTATGCTATGTGCCTTTTTAATGAAATGACATTAAAAAAAAAAAAAAATGAGAGTGGAGGCAAAGAAAGATCCTGGGAGAAAAGCCTAAGGAATAGGGCAAGAATTTTCAAATATAAATGTCATACTTTTAGAATATCAAGTATAATTTAGATAACTATTTTTGAGATTTTAAGTCATCAATAAAAAGCATAACTCCAAATCCTGTTTACATGAAGATTAAAAAAATAAATTACAAAATAGAATATTAATAAGTAGAATAAAACTATGTTCTTGTGTACTTACTACACATAGGTAGTTGGCTATGTTAAACTTCTTATTCACCATTACACTTCTGACTCCTTTATTAGTTTATTTATAAATTACCAGTGTCTGTGCCATGGATGGCATAGAGTTGTGTTGGATACAAAATAAAAGGATGAATTTTCAGCCTAGCATATTTCCTGGCACCAAGTAAATGATAAATATAATGAAGGAAGTTCAAAGGGATTTGAGATATTTCATCTGAATATCCTATGTTTAGTTAGTTTATCTACATTAGACATTGGCCATTTATATTATAAGAAGGCATGGAAATAGAAAGATAATATGTTCAATTTGATTCAATAAATGTTTACTGAGCTCTTGCTGTAAATCAAGTTCTATCTGACATAGTTGAAGACATCATACCATTAAATCTTTATAATAACTATGAGATAGGCATTATCATAATTTTATAATTTAAAAAATTGCATTAAAAAGAACAAACATCATATAACAGTGATTAGAAGATGGGGTTGTAGTCAGACTGCTTGGGTTGAGTTCTGTTTCTCCACCATTTAGAGGCTTTGTGACTTGTGTAAAATGATAAAATCTGGGGCACAGTTTCCTTTTTGATAAAATGAATATAATGATATTAACTAATTTATAATATGGAAACTAAGGAATAAAATAGTACATATAAGGAGCTAAAAGCAGTGCCTGGAAAATTGTAAGGATGCAATAAGCATTTTCTAGTTGTTGTAGTAAGTGACAGACCAAATTCAAACACAGATTTCTGAATCCAAAGCCAATGTTTTTTTATAAGCATTTACTTATAAAAAATAAGTTAGAAAAATGTTAAAGGCAATGAGAATAAATGACCTCTTAAAATTATATTATGTCGTTGCACTAGTGTGTCTGGAAAAGGAAGTCACCAAGCAACTACCAATCACCAAAGACAGCTTATGAAATAAGTTGAGCAGAGTGGGTACTTACTTTGGCAATATGGTCTTTCATTTCTCCAACTCCAGGTACCATTAGGAAGGCATTCGATAGAAGCAGGACCTAGTCCGTGATAACCAGGATCACAGCTGAAAACTACCTTGGTTTTGTATTCATAGTGGGAGCCATTCACAATTCGCCATCTTCCATGTTCCAAGGTAAAGGAATTGATGCTTGGACAGGTGACAACTATAAAAAAACCGAGAAAGAACATCAGTGAGAATAAGTCAGTCATGTGTATTCTACCTCTTAAGTATATCTCATGTCTGTTCCATCCTTGGCATCACCGCTGTCTTAATTCATTCACTACTGGGCCACATAACGTCCTTTAGCACTTGCTGTTTCTTTCCTTTCCATGTAATCTTTTCCACTCCCCCAGCTCAATGGTATGACTGGAAGTTGAACACATCCTGTTATTTCAAGCTTCCAAGTCTTTGTACAGCTTTATCGAGGTGTAATGGGCAGAATGTGGAATAAGGGAAGCCTTGTGCAGCTGGTGAGAATTTAAATGGGTACAGCCATTATGGAATACTTACATACAGCCAGTATAGAGTTTCCTCAAAAAATTAAAACCAAAACTACCATATGATTCAGCAACCCCCCTTCTGGGTACATATCCAAAGGAAATGGATCTCAAAGGGATATCTGCACTTTTATGTTCACTGCGGCATTAGTCACAATAGGTAAGACATGGAAACATATCTTAGTCCCTTATTTCTTCAGAAGTTTTGGAAGAACTATATTTTGAGAAAATGTGTTTTCTGAGAATTGTCTTTTTATGCAAAAGTTGTGATATAAACTGTGACTAATTCAAAACTTGCTCAACATAAGTATAAACATTGTTAGACACCTATGCTAAGGTTGAAAATAATTTAACAACCCTCATTTTAAATGAAATCACAGCTGTTAGTACTAAATGAAAAATAATTTAATATAGAGACAAATTAAAGACCTTATTTAAACCAAACATTCTCTATCCTTATAAAAATCAGGGCTGAACATATTGAAATATAATTTTATTAATGAAAGTCTAAAATATTTTTTTCAAGGACCTGCACATTAAATCTCATGTTGATTGATGAATGACTTTTTACAAAATAAATGAAACTCTGTTATGTAAGACAGCTAAATTACCTTTTCCTCTTAAACACCACACTTCAAGATTTCAGGGATTAGTTCTAAAATTTAAACAATACATACCATTTCAAATCATGTAAGACGCCAATAGAAATACAAATTTCCTTAACACACATACCAACACAGCGAGGGGTCTTGTTATGATTGCTCCAAGTTCCGTCTGATTGACACACGGCAGTGGTAAGTTCCTTAGATGACAGTCTATATCCATCATGGCAAAAATAGGTAACTCGGGTTCCCACCAAGTAGTCTGTTGTGAGTAGTCCTCCATTTGTTGGAGCTTTAGGAATCCCACAGGAAATTGCTAGAATAAATACATAGATACAAAATCATAGAAACAGAAAAGTAACTTATTAGATAAGTCTTTTAAACAGTAAAACATGTAAAACTATTTGGGATTTCATTAATTCCTCTGAAAAAATTGCAGGATACCTCCTGAAAATGCCTTTCTGATCCCTAACTTTTTAAATGATTTATTTAAAACTCCTATTGAATGTGTTTTTTAACTGGTGAATCCATACATTATTATGCTTTATTTCTGGTTTCCTGTCCGCATGAGCATGGCTATCAGTATTCATATAGATGATATGATAATGCAAGTTAGGTAAACATAGAGTGCATCCAGTGCTAACCCATTAATAATCACCACATGGCAAGTTTGGCCCATGCAACTGGACAGATAATTACTAAAGATTATAAAGGGGATGGTAACCAATACTCATCGAAGCTTTGGCCAGGAATAAAACAAATAGATTTATTTTACCTGGAAGCTGGATATTGCTTTGTCTTAGGACCAGCCAAACTCTATATGCTTGGAATGTCATGCATATAGACATGTTTAAAAAATATAAGGCCAGGACTTATTGTCCTAAAAACCAGTTTGGGCCTTCCTGCATTTCACTGATATGTCTTACATGTCTTGGTTTTTATCTATAATAAATCTGATTTAGGTGAAAATTAAATATCATGATGTAATAATTACAGTTAAAATTTTATATTTAAATAGTTATTGTATATAAGATAGTTTCACATCTTATTAACTCAAAATGAGTATAAAGACATGCCCTATGATCAGTTGTTTTCCTTCTTTGCTCTACAAGTACACAATTTGCATCTCCAAAAAGAACAAAAACACAACTATTCTAAGAATACATTTGGTAGCAATACCCTAAATAAAGTTAGATCAGTTGTACCTTTTATATCATATTCAGATATGTGTAAGTATTTATACACATCTCTGAAGAAAAAAAAAATAGGATGTGAGTATAGCCCCAGGACCAGCTGAAGTTATTATGCAGTATTTGGTATATTACTGTATATTATCTATATAAAATCAAAAAATGTCTGAGTTTTGAAACATCTATTCTTATAGGTTTCACACAAAAATTCTAGACTTATAACTATATTTTTCTCATATCGAAAGAAATGAAAAACAAAAAGACATAAGCTGAGTTTGAATATTTACAAATGCTGTGTTCCATTTATCTACCATTTCAACATAAAATTGTTTCTACTTCTCTTATAAAACCTACCACTAAATTGCTTAATTTTAATTAATCCATGTGAATTGCCAATAAAGTGAAAGAATCTTAGTGAAATCTATGTGAAATTCTCAAAACTGAATGGGAGACTCCCTACTAGTGAACAGTTTGCTCTTTTAGGATTCAATAACCTACAAATTATGAACAGAAAAGCAGTAACACTGACTAAATTATATAACCAATCCTATATAATTATATTATCTCTACTATGTAAATACAGAACCTCCAAAATAAGTGTTAAAAACATAAACGTTTTCCTGATGTCTGTTAAAGTAATGTTTTAATTTCTACTTAGGACTCTGGAAATTTCAAAACCAAAGATTGTATATTAACTGATCTTTTAAAAAATTAACCATACATTGTAGAGTAGTACAGGTTGAACTTATATCAAAGTAAAAAGAAAATAGAGGTAAAATAGTATAGGTTCTATATATGTGTTTAGTAGAAAATGGCTATATTCTATTATTTTTATTTTATTTATTAATTAATTTATTTAATCTTTATTGTTGAGAGTATTGCAGATGTACCTCTTTTTTCCCCCTTGCCCCCCACCACCTGGTTCACACCTCACCCCAGGCCTTTACCACCCAATTGTCTGTGTTCATGGACAATGCACATTTTAGAACTGAAAAAATGACAACATGCTAAAATGAAAAGACAGCTGTGACTGTGGATAGCTCACAGTTTAACTTCTCAGCTAAAAAAAAAAAAGAAAGAAAACGAACCGAGTTCAGAACCATCATCACTGAGTGGTTGACAAAGCAGTTTCTCTACAGAACTCTCAGAAAAAAACACAAATTAAAAGTAAGGCAGGGAGCACAAAGTGACAGTTTCTACATAACACTGTGTAATACTGAACTGTATAGTGAGATGAAAGCGGTTCAGTTCCTGAAATGGAGGGGCAGTGAATCCATGAATGGCTATCTGACCTGCACACAAAGAAGCAGAACACCACGCCACATCCTAACCGAGATTGCAGACTGAATTTTCTACCTATAACTGTGCTCACATTGTTGCTCAAGTAACTATATGTGAGGATGTACAGGAAGCTGAGGAGACAAGAAGAATAAAAATAAAGAATGTAAAAAAAAACTTGGAACAAAACAAAAATTTGCATTATGTGAATAGCAGATGACATGGTACTATACATAGAGAACGCTAAAGACTCTACCCACGTACTACTAGAACTGATAAATTCTGTAAAGGATACAAAATCAATATCCAGAAATTGGTTACATTTTTATATACCAATAATGAACTATCAGAAAGGGAAACTAAGAAAACAATACCATTTACAGTCACACCAAAAAATAATAAAGTACCTAGGAATAAATTTAACCAAGGAAGTATATATATGATTTAGAGGTTATTAAATATATTTTAAATTCCCATGATTCTAATAATATGAGATCAAAGATTTTTTCCCAAACCAGTTCCAAGAAATTATTTAATACTAAGAATTGGTAAATACTCCTGTTATTCACTGGTCAAAGGAAAGTAGATTTTCACATTTATTAAAATATATTCTACATGAATTCAGCACCTTCAGTGCTTGCAATCCAGTAAGGTTATGAGACTTCCCAGAATTCTAATAAGCGGTTGTTGTTTTCTGCATCAATAAAACAAAGAAACAATAGTTCTTTCATTTCTCATTTATTTAAACATGGCTATGAGAGTTATATTTTCATGAATTAGAAACCACAGTTTGTTATGTAAAGCCATTTTGGACGTCAGGTAATATCTATTCTCTGCTCATTTTAACTTGCTGTTGTTTAATTTTAAATTTTAATTGATCTATTTTACATTTTATTTATTTTATAAAAATCACCTTCTTTAAGCAGATTAGGGGTAAAAACCATTATTTATTAACTAAGAGTGCTATGCATTTTTTTAATGTGAGGGTTCATAGTTGTGATATACACCTTCACATTCTGGGTAGGCTGAATCAAATATAAAATTAAATTTCATATTGACAAAATAATGTTGATATGTTAAGTATTTTAAAATATTCAAATTCTAGTCACATAAGATTTTCTTGATGCTGAATTTGTCTTTATGACTATGCCTAGTAAGAGACTCAACTACTTTTTAAAACAAGACCTAGTCCAAAGCTCTGAAAGTGTGTCATTTGTTAAGTAGCTTGTCATTCTGTTTGCTATAGCAGGATGCAGTGCTCAGACAGCGCCTCAATTTTTAACAAAATATAAATGAAAAGACATGCCTCTGTTGAGTTAGCTGAACAGCGAAGAGGAAATAATGTGGTGTTTAGCTACGTTTTCCTCTTTTCAATTTGTTGCTCTGAGAGTACATTTTTGCATACTCAGAGTGAAAGCTCTCAGTTAACTTGCCCTCTCTTATCCTCTCTGTTCTTTCTGCAGACTCCACAGGAACACAGTCTCCAGCTCAGGGTCAATCATTTTCTTACAGCAGAATAATGGAAATGGTAGATGTAGGAGCAAAGTATGTATAACAGTGGATAGAGTAAAGGCATAAATCACATTACAACGAATGAAGAATTTAAAACAATGTGTCCAATTCTCCTCAAATTTATCACTCTATTTTTTTTCTTTAATATTTTTTTATTGATTTCAGAGAGAGGACGAGGGAGAGAGCGAGCGAGCGAGAAACATCAATGATGAGAATCATTGATCAGCTGCCTCCTGCACGCCCCCTGCTGGGGATGTGACCCAGGCATGTGTCCTGAGTTCCTAATCTAACCCTGACCTCCTGCTTCATAGGTGGATGCTCACCACTGAGCCATGCCCACTGGGCTATCATTCTATGTTTTTAAGCCTTATTTTTCATGAGAGGCATCTATAAAATGCTTCTGAATATCCACATCTTTGGAAATTACAGTGATTCAAATAAAAAAAATAAAAAGGGTTAATCTTTTATTAATGTGCGTATCTTTTCTTGAGTCAAGTGCTTTACCTTGGCAAGCAGGGACAGGGGCGTCCCATGCATGGTAGCCATAGGCGGACTTCCTGCACACGGCACTGCTTTTCCCAACAAGCCGGAACCCTCGGTCACAGGCCCAGCGCACCACGCTATTGAGCTGCCCCCCCGTCTGGCTGATGATGTATCCGTGAGGTGGGGATTCTGGTGTACTACAGTAGAAAGCTTTCCAAAAGAGAAAAAGTATCACTGTATAATCAACAAATCAGCGATTCTTTACAAGCCAGAGTTATAAAAATCTATACGTGAATACCGGTACTTAAAAATAGGTCATCTATGCAAATTTTGTTTCATATGAACATTGTCTTATTTCCTATCTTCTTGACAATCTACTGACATAACTTTTATGAGGCATAACTATCTCTGGCCTTTCTCCCTTTAATCTTTATTGTCACCAAAGATGCCTTCTAAATTAAAATGTCATATTTTCTTAACACCCTAGGGGTTCAAAAGCCCTACAAATATTTCAGTGAATTTTGGAAGCCGTATTTCCTGTCATTTGAAGGGCCTACATGTCATAGCCTTGAGAGGGATATTTTAGACCATGTTGTTTACATGTCACTTTGAAGTTATCTCCAGACATCTATATCATGTTAGATCATGCATTTAATTTTGGTTGATGTCTAAAAAAGATCCCTCACATTCCATAATCCTTTCTCCCATTTTATTAGTTTCCATGCTGTCAGGAGTGTTTACATATTGTGATAAAAAAAAATGCCAATAAAATAAAACTTCTTTCATCTCCTGGAGCCTGAAATGTCACAAGATAATGTCAAATGGCTTTTTCATATATATGTACTTTGAGAATATTCAGCCTGGCAGAATCCATTTAACCTTTGAAACTTCAATGTATTCATCTGAGAAAAATGAGACTTTAGGGGTAAATGGTAGGAAATAGATTGGACTTGGAATATATATGTCATAATCTGTCACTTCTAAAGGAAAAATATATAGTTATTCAATGTGTCAAGCTGTTTTGGGGGTTAAAAGTGTTGCTCTCACTATATTCATATCCAAATTTGTCATAAATATCAACATAAATAAGGATTTAGTCTAGAACATAATCTAATGTTTATAATTATTTGATTTGAATGGTTTCTTTTTAAGTTATTCTGGTCTTTAAAAATACAATTTAATGTGTTGACTTTTAAATGCTATCTTTGAGCACAACTTTAATAAAAAAGCATTTACATTGTTCATATGATAGAAACATAGATTTAAAAATGAAAAATCTTAAGGACTGATGCATATATTATGACTGAATAATATATTCAATTTTTTATAACAGTTCTCCTTTGCAAGCCTAAAAACATTTTTTAGAAATCTATTGAGGGATAAAACTTGTATACATATTAGTAAAACGATGTTAGTGATAAGTTACTTCTAATATGTAAAAGACAAATTGTTAATAAATTAAAATCTAACTATCGTCATGTGGTTTTAAAATCAAAGTAAATAGATAAAAATTGTTTTATTTGTACATTACATATTTATGCAAATGTATCTTAATGAGTGAAATTGGAGAGCATATTTTTATAACTGAAATTCAAAACTTATTTAAGTCTATGCTAGAACTGTTGTGTCACAATTGTTTATTAAATGTTTATGAAAGTGATTTTCAGTTGAACTGATTAGTAATGACCCATGGCTTGGCGAGACATGATCTTAACACTGTACAGAAAGGGATGACTGACTGGTTCTGAAGTATTAGTTTATTGAGCACATACCCATGGCATCTGACATGAATTAGGATGGCAAAGAAAGGAAATGCCACCTTCACCATAATGAAGAACTATTTATGTACACTTAATAAGAAAATTATTGACTCACTATCAGTAGATCTTATCAACAGAAAGGCATACAGAAAAATCTGTTTCATGTTGATAGTATTTCCAGCCCATTTCTCTCTAAATATTACTGAATGAAAAGTAGTAATGACTAGAAAACATTATTTTTTCAAAAAAAAGTTTTTAAATGATATGTTCATCATTTTCTCTTTCAATGTTTAATATATTTAGCAAATATCACAAATCAGTGACTAATAATGAAAACAAAGATTTTTACCATTGTATGTATATCTTTTGTCTAAATTTGTCATTTAAAAGAGTTCTTAAATAGACCAGATATACACAATTGAGCAACACTATTAACATTTTGTGAGAGTTCAAAAGAAACAAATCTATTGGGGAAAAAAGCATTAAAAATATCAGAGTTTAATTTATAATTAACTTATTTAAATCATAAATATCCTAAGTGCTTTCAATCTTTTCAAAAATCATATGACCAATCAGTGGAATTACTATCCTTAAAATGAGGAAACTGAGACAGAGAGGGGATATATAAATTGTTCAAGAATCATCAATGGAGGAACTGTGATTTAAATTCACGTCTAATTCATTACTGTTGGTGTCTGTGCTTTTTAATCTCAACCATACTGAGGGTGGAGGAGAGATCTGTACTGAAGTTATAAGTATCACATACCTATATATCTTATCCGGAAGCCTTTTTTGTTATTGCCATGATCTGCTGACCATTGAAGAAATACTTCATGGCCATTGCTTGTTATATTAAAAGCAGACGAATAATCTCCGCTGAGGGAAATAAGCACTGGACTTTGAATATTTGGTCCTTTGGAAAGAAAAGAAAATAATTTAGATACAACTGAATAATTATGTTCCAATTTATCTTTAGTTTTTTATATCTTTAGAATAGTATTAGATATAATGAAATTGCTCAACAATCTAACTCATCAACAATAACTTAAAACATAACATAAAATTTTTTTTACATATTTTAATTTCAAAGCTAAAAAATCAAGAATCTGTAAAATAATAACCAAGTTAACTACAATTTTATATGGCATATAAGCAAATTTGATGCTGATACTCTATAAAATCATATAAGCAGTTTTTATACTGAAGATCTGCATGCATAATAAATAGAGTATTTGGGCTGAATTTATGAATATCCAATAAATATGACCCATGGTTACCATCATACACCTGAAGAACATCAAATTCCTTTTCTGTCTGGAAGAATTCTACAAACATGCTGATATTATATCCCTTTTCTACGGAAATGCTCCAGGCACACATCTGAAGATTTGGGTAACTGTCAGGATACCCAGGGCTCAATATGACTCCTGTGGAATCGAGCCGTAGTTCATTGGCAGGGCAGAGCACTGTCAGAGAGAGAGATTAAATAGTGTTAGTGTGTTAGGCCTACGTGGAAACGTCATTTTAAATTCTGGATACTCAGCTCATGTTCAATACTAGAAAGGGAACAATACCTTGAATTATGTGTTAGAAGAAACAACTTGTATTAAGCTTACAGTTCAAAAAAATAGAGTAATGACCTAAACATTTATGGTATTGGTTTCCATGTTTTTTTTATTACATGGAAGATGCTTTACTTTTCTGGACAATAAATAGATAAATAATTAAAAGACGTGGCATTCATGTCCTTCTATGCCTTCCCATCCTTTCCCTGCCTTCCCTCATCTCCTTACGCCCTCTCCCCTCTGCCTCCCGCCTGCGTCTCCGCCCTCCCCTTTTCTTCCTTGCTCAGTGTGGTCTCTCCTCAAACTTAACCCACTTGGGATGTGAGGCCAGACGGGAAACTGCTCTCTTAGAGCATTCACTCCAGGCAAAGCCATTTCTAGTCTCAGAAATGTGCTTAAGCCAAATTGTGAGGATTTAACACAATTTGTGGGTCACCAGTTGCCTTCCAGTTCTTCATGCTATCTCCAGACCATAAATGTAAGTCAAAGCACAAGCTCTTCTTATGTCATAACAATACCTCTGCCATACATCCCGCAAAAATATATGTGTGTATGTATGTCTATGAGTGTATATCTTTGTGTATATGTATACATATACACACACAAAATATAAAAAATTTGTTACATGTTGACAAAAACATAATTATGATATAATGGCTTCCAAAGTCTAGTAAAATTTAATTGTTAATATCAATAGCATTGTGCATTGTGACAAATAATACAAACATTTACTTAAATTTGCCTTTGGAAAGATAGTGTAACCAAGATGATCAAATCCTTTTTTTAAAAAATTAAGACTTTGAGGTTGTAGGATGTGGGAAGATGATTGAAATGGCTCAGTACAACTCACATTCTGCAGAAGCAAACCAACATATACCAAACAGGATTCAGCTCAGTATAATAAACCCCTCACTTGTCAGAACAGTGGAAGTGCATACAGCAAAATGTCCTATGTAACTCACGGCTAAAGAGTTTTTCAGCTTAGGATGGGACAATTTTTGAGTGTTATGAGAGGCATTCAAGCAACTAGAGTCAAGGTGGGTGGATGACATAGCTTTGAGGGTTAGTGACTTGGATATATATCCCATGCCATTTTCTAATCCAATTACCATACAGCTCCCATCTTGGTGTTAGATAGTGCCGTATCTCAAAATAATTAGAGCACCGCCTTAATGAGAATCCTTGTTTTCCAATGTTTGTTCAAACGAGCTAGGCTTGGAAACACCAAATATATTTATTTATGTGTCACTTTCTGGGTACAAAGACAAATATTTTGAGTTATAAAGTCTCCATGTAGTATAGGGATAAAAAAAAGTAAGTAAAGCAGTGAATTATGGCAACAACTCTTTAATCAAGTTAATAACTTGAAAATAAAATCTGCCATAACTAATATATAGGTATTTGAAAAAACTGTCTATAGAATATAGCACAGCTGAATCAAAAAACTGTTTTTTTGGGGGAGGGGGGAGAAGCTTTTACTTGTGATTCTTTTATTTCAATCTGAGATGTTTGCTTCTTGTATATTATTTTAAGATTTTTACAAAATAACTGAGTAAATGGTATCAGTTCAATCTCAGTTTAAAAAGAGAAACCTGACCTTTGGTTTATACCTCCAGACATGTTTTTCTTTTTGCGGCTATAAAAGCCCCCTGTGAAAATCCTCCCATCTTCCTGTAAGAACTCCAATGACATAGAAAATCAAATGTTAATTCCTACGTATAGCATATTTTAGATAATAAACAGAACTTTTGTTTTACGCTTATAATAATAGTAAAGAAAGTGCACAGGAAAACAGGTTTCCATTCCTCAGAATGAACCTCAGTGAAGAAAATAACCCAAGAAAATCTGAAAAGAGATAAACTCAATTCTAATTTTATTTGAATTAACCAACATTTATAATTAGTTACTATGTGTTAGATATTATTCTGGATCCTAGAAGCTATACAAATTAACGACACATGATTCCCGAACACCCAAGTGCTAGCATATCATTCAAGGTCCACCATGCTCTTGCACTTGCAGCAGAGTGGGTTCCTTGTCATTCATATCCTACTGTTGTTCACTTCTGTGTCTCTACATATACATCTGTCATTTGCACCATCTCTATCTCTATTCTAACAGAGTTAGTCTCCCTTGTAATTTGGAACCCAGGACTCAGGGAGCAATGCCTCCATCAAGCTTTCCCTGCCCCATAAATAGTTACACACTAGATGATTCTAGAGCCCCCTGTTGTATCCCTGATGCTATGTTGACATCACAGTAGGGACCATCTACAACTTGTTTTTTGATAGTTTGTTTTTCCTTAGCTCCTAGTACTTGACAGGTGCTCAATAAAGTTTAATGAATCTAGTGGTTAGATCAGAAACTACTCTTAATTTATGGCAATCAACAATGGAACCTTTATTTAAAGGGATTTATCTTATTTTCCACCTCTCAGCAAAAATAATTTAAGTAAGTTGCACTGACCTTGGGATAAATTAGAAATATTAAAACTTGGAAGAAGACAAAATGTTTAAAGTTAGAATTGAGAA
Organism: Miniopterus natalensis; assembly: GCF_054644295.1. Classification (NCBI taxonomy): domain Eukaryota; kingdom Metazoa; phylum Chordata; class Mammalia; order Chiroptera; family Miniopteridae; genus Miniopterus; species Miniopterus natalensis. The sequence goes on from NC_142096.1 coordinate 11,510,287, forward strand.
ATGGATTTTTAAAAAATACCATAAATGAGTTGTATAACTTTAAACATTACTGCTTGTTAAATATTAAATAGTTAAAATTATTCCTGGTATTGCGTTCAACATAAAATATATATTTAGAAACAAATAATCATAATAATTGGTACCTTGACAAACTGGAGGTGCTCCATCCATCTGGAGTCGTTCCCCTAATCTGCATGTCAGAATTGCATTGCCCACCAAAGTAAATCCTGGAAGGCACTGGTACCTAATAATATCACCTGTTTAAAAAAAGAAGCAACAAAGTGAAAATTAACAGATGTTTCTAAAGCAATAGAAACGTGTTAATTTTTAATCAGTATAAAAATCCTGTTAACTGTAAGCCGGGCTGATATTCAAATATTGAACTACTAGGGCCTCAGGGGCACTGGCCATCAGAACTGAAGCTAAGTAAACTACCGGTGAGACTGTCCTGGCGCATGCCAGTTGGGTAAAAGCAATAGTAGCAAAGAAACAATCTGGTTGGTACAGGTAAAGCATTCATTAAAAATGCATCAAGCAATTAAAATTATTCCTAGTTATTGCTTTTATAGTAAGATTAGACTTGCATTGGTCATTGATATTTTCTTGCGTTTCTCAGCCAAAATCAACAGTGCAATAATAAACGTTAATATCATGGTAACATTATACAGTCATATGGTTCAAACTCTCACACTGTTTTCTAGTTGTGCACCCTGGAGATACAGAATTCCTCCTTCTTGCCTAAGCTCCCTTTTTGCTTTCCACTGCTGTCCATTCCTAAGAGGCTCTGGAAGGGCGTCTAAGACAGGCTGTTTCTATTCTTTATTTTTGTTTCTTTTAAAGCAAGGTCCTCTGTTAACTGTAATTTCTTTGAAAGTAATTTAACAGACTTTACCTATTTCGAATTCATCATCTTCTGTCAAAATTTCAGCATTGGGTACGGGAGGTGGAGGTTGGCACACTCTTAGTTGATAGGCTAAGAAAACAGACAATATGTTTATGCCTTCTCTGAGAAGCTATATATACTCACATGTGAGAAAAAGGAAATTATGTAAGGATTATATATAAGAATAAAAATAAATGGTAGAATTTAGGGTTACAATTATTTCTTTATTTTAAAAAATTCTATAGCATTGAGGAAAAACAAATCATTCCTTAGATGCCAAAACATTTTCATATGGTAAGAATGCTTACATTTAAGCTCCTTAATTTTTACCCTGTTCGATTCCTTCTTGTTATGTGCTTCACAGGACCTGCTATTTTTTCTTGGAGCAATCACAATCTGGAATTGTACACTCATGCCTGTTTAATGTGCTCAACGCCCATCTTCCGCAAGGTCGCCGGAGAATCCCCTGCACAGAGGGAAGGGCCTGGCGCAGTCATAATTGCAAACAAGTACTCCACGCTTGCTCTATCCAAGGAAGTGTTAGAAACACTTTACTTCGTTCGGGTTTGAGTCTGGCAATCTTTTTTGGTTACTTTTAATTTCCTATTTTCTTTGTAATGAAACACCCAGCCTAATTCCAGAAAAGAATGCTGTTATTTATCTACTTCAGTTCAACTGAGCTATTAAAGGCTTCTTCAAAGAAGACAAAACAGAACACCGGCGAATTGCCCTTCCTTCTCTAAACCAAAAAAGCACACGTGCACAACCTTCCAGCCAAGCAAGGGCATCGTTTCTTACAGAGGAAAAAATAATGTCCTCTGTTCCCTCATAAACTCTAAGATCTCTACAACCACGGGCGCACTTCAGTGGTGACCCAGAATACTTCAAGTAGGATAATTTCATGATTTGGGGAAGTCTGGAGGAGGAAAAGCATTCATTGATAGTTACATGACCGGTTATGTAATTACAGCAGTGTTGGTTCAAAAGTTATGTAAAATAAGTTTAAGCAGCTCCACTTGAAAGCGGACTCGGGTGTTTAAATAAATGCTCTTCTAGTTCTAATTAAGAGGAAAAACCTTCTGAGTGTAAATTGAAGTACCCTAATATTCTGATATTAGAAAAAGAGGTGAATTGGGTAATGGATTTAAACATTAAAATGATACTTTCTGTTTTAAAGACATATCAAATATGTATTCTGGCTGTACTATAGCCTTCTGGTTGTTTTGATTGGCATAAGTCAGACCCTCAATAAAACTTATTTTTTCTTTACACAGGAAGCATAGCACATTTTGGGAACTATGAAGAAAACACACTAAGTTGCAATAAACCTACCAACATATTGCAGTTAGCTGGCAGACCCTGGGGGAGCACTAAGAAGCGTGAAGCTTCAAGTTGTAAGTAGAGGGGCATTTTCTAGAAAATAAGATGACCTATCATCTTGCTAAAAATGAAAATCATTTTTGTTAAATTTTTAAAGAAAACTTAGGTTTATATACCATTAAATATAATCTATGCATGAGATAATACTGGTTTGGGACGCTGCCTGGCACTTATTTTATTGCTGCTGCTGTCATTATTTAAAAAGAGGTCATTCTTTGGAATCAGACAGACCTATTTGGAATTCCACACAGTCCTTCTATTTATTAGTTCTCTGGTTTTATGTAGGTTACACATTTTTTCGATCAGTTCTTTCATTATTAAAATGGGGGTCATAATGCTTATCTTGCAGAGTTATTACAAAAATTAGCAATAATACATGGAAAATACCTAGCATAGTGCTGGGCACATTAAGTTTTCTGTAAATGGCAGCTATGGCTATTATAGTGACCATTGTACAAAGTCAGTGTCTGCAGAAACATATAGTTACAAAGATTTTTGCAATTTACTTTCAAAGAGTCACTGGTTAGGACTGATAGTTATTATTTATTATAAGCCAACTCCACCTTGACTCCATGGCAGATAACAAGAAAATTCAGCAATACAAAGAGAGGCAAAAACATTTCCTCAGATGCAGAAGACATGTGATAGCTGAGATAAAATGCCTCAACATTCACTCCTGTCCTATTTCTTCATTGCACAGAAATTGCATTTTGCAAAGCTTTTTATGAATGTTATTTTTGATCATGAAAGGCCTTATGAAAGTGATATTTTATAAAAGACAGATGGTTGGCTGGATCTCATAAAAGGAAGTCAGGTTGGAGAAAGAAAAAAACACATTTTTTTCCTCTTCAAACACATTTAAGTAATACCTTAATAAATAAAGCTTAAATGATTAATGTGGCCTTAAGAAAATAATTGAAGATATTGATCTGTCAGATTTATAAAATAAATACACAGGTCCTAAGAAAACCACTTGTGACTTAAGAGGGCAGAGAAAAACAGAAGGAGCTATTCAATCAATAAGAGAATTTAAAGAAAACTGAATGGGGGAATAAACCATTCTAAGCTTAGCTAGACTCAACCAGCTTAAAGTAAGTGTTAAATAGTAAATTAGCTACTGGCTTATTTATTTTAAAAAATACCAAACAACTTGCATAAATTTTCTTTATCATTATGAGAGTTCACTTTGGCACTAAGCTATAGGTACTGAATATGGGCCCAGACTATGAATATTATATTTTAGATGTGTTAAATTGTACTAATTGTATTGAGACTAATTTGCAAACAGGCATCTTTTTTGTTTCTGTGAGAGAGACTAGGCACATATCTATGGATTGTAATCTCAAAATTGTCCCTAGTACAGCTAAAAAAGGCAACTAAACAACTTTTTTGAAAGAATCTGAACACACTTCCCACTGTAAGACTGAAACATAATCAGTCAATAATAAAAATACAAAAGGGTTACAAGGCAGAGATATGGTGCGTCCTCAAAAATGCATTCACTATGGTGAAACTCACAGGCTTATAAAACATTACACCATAGTGTCATGTTCTCGAAGGGTCGGTGAAAAGAAGTGCATGATCGAGAAGACGGTGGTGACACCTATGAGCTCGAATGGCCAGGAAACGGAGGAGCTGGGACTTAAGATGGGGACACTTTCAGAGCTGAGGACCAGGGAGAAACCATTTAGGAACTGAAGCTCAGGAGGCGCCAAGAGACCCAACCTGCCTGGAGTCGGGACAGACAGACACTGGGGAGTAAGAGGCAGTGAACCAGCCTACAGGGCAGGTTTAAACTCGGTTTACTGTGGGCATCAGGCATTCTTGAAAAGGTGAGTCGGGATGAAAGCAGTGCTTCGGGAAATCACCCGAAGGGAGCTGCTGGAATGTAAGGCATCTGTCAGTTTTAAAATGAGCCCTGGCTACCTCCCCAAATTTCAAGGTCATTTTAAGGTTCGGATAAAATTTCCAGAGATGTTGATTCGAATGTTAGGATTCTCTAGGCTCTGGTCATTGTGCCTTAATTATGAAATTTAAAGCATAAAAATAAATGCTCTATTAGAGAATCTAAAATGTGAGATAAGGTATAATGAGGAAAGGAAAATGTACTGAACATCTACTTTGTCCGGCACTATAATAACTGTATATTATCCATTGTCTCCAATTCTCATATCACCTCTGCCATCTAATGCTCATAACAGTAATAATGACAGCAATTATTTGGGTAAAGCTATGCAAAATTTCCAATACTTAGCATCTTTTGGCCAAAAATTTCATATGGTTCAATCTAATCTATACCAGTAATTGCAGTAATTTCTACATAAACATTATGTCATTAATCTCAGCAATCCTACCATGATGTTTTATAGCAGAAAAAAAAAAGTAAAGACCAAAGAGTAACTTGTCCAAAGTCAACTGGAAAACTAAGCACTAAATAAATATTTGATCTATTTGATCTTCTTATTCCTAACATAATTGTTTTTATTATGTATGACTCAAAACCTAGTTACACATGATGTGAAACATATTTTGAATATATAAAACACACACACACACACACACACACATACACATTCATATAAGTGTCTGTGTAATTCCACACTCACGTTTTGTGTGTGTATACATACATTCTGTAATCCTAATGTTTTCTATATGGACACACATACACAGACATCTTTTTCTCTGACTATATTTTCCCTTTGAAATGTGTCCTAAGTTTTACAAGAATCGTACATTCCCTGTAAGGTCATCTTATTGATATTTGTAGTCCATCAAGGAATTAGTCCCTTCTGTGTCATTTGTTTTGGCAGGACACAAAACAATAAAAACCTATGCAAGGATCCATGAAAGAGAAAATGCACAAAATGCAGTTCAGCAACTAATTCATTTTTCAACTTTAACTATTAATTTATTGGTTCCCAAGTTGTGATTATCTATTAAAGTAATAAAACTGTTGTTACAGTTTTAGATTATATCTACATATTACCAGCATCAATATCCAAGTCAGTATAAAAGGCAAACGAGTTATTTTGTAAAAAGTCTGAACAAAAGTCATCTAACCGAATGGCCCTTTCTCACTGGCTGTGCCGAGCGTGCATGCAGCCCTAGCAGCTGTGGGCTCCACAGAAGTACAAACTGCGCGCTGCCCACTGGCTGATAAATGCTCAGATTCGGCAAATCAAACATTTTCTAGTCTATGCTCTGAGTATATCTAAACCTGATGTGCTTTAAATGTGTTACCATTTTTGACTTACCATATTTTTCATGGAATATAAGATTTTAGTATCAAAGCTTTACATTGTGTGAAAAAAATAAAAACGTTAAATCGTATATTAACGTCATGGACAAATAGCATGCTGATACTGCAAATTTTTATATAACCTGCAAATTTAATTTAGTAGTTTATTAATCCTGGGAAATGCTCATGGAATTGGTCCAACAAAGCCATATGAAGCAGAATGTGCTTCATGGAAGTATGGTCATAGTAGATCAAAGTATGTAATAATTAGAAATAAAGTAACATTTTATTTATAATGAAATAAAATCAGTTTGAGATAAAAGAAAAATAATTAAACTGTGATGCAATCTGAATGTCTTTTTTTTCCCCAAAAAAGTTACCATTATGAAGAGAAGACCCAGACATAGACAAAGAATTAAGATTGCAACTCTTCATACATTATTCCACAAGCATAAAAGCTATGAACTTAATGATCTGGAATAGTCACTTAAAACTGTAAGATTCTAGAATAGATACAGTTTTGAAACAAGATATAAATGAACGAGTAATATGATTTAAAGCATAGAGATACTGGATGCTAGTTTTAGAAAGATTCACAGCAGGTTGAATAGATTAAACATTTTGTATTGAAAAAGCTATTAATGTCTCAAAGTTACATGCAATAAAATATGAACAGCTGGTTCTCTTTTATTGGTTTCCATGTGAAAAAAATTATTATTTTCTACTGGGTAATTACTGACTGATATATTTCCTGTTTCCATTTGTTTAGGTTTTAATGTTCCTAAATGCTTATAAGAGATTATTTTTTGCAAGTAAATGTATTCAAAGTTATAAAAAAAAGTGTCAAATTTTAATACCTTTTCAATCATTGGTTAAATATATTTTGCATTCAATTTTCCAGGACAATTTTAAACAGCACCAAGTAAAATATAAATTCCTAGATAATACGAACCATGATAACTGAGCACAAAAAAGCCACTTGTTGTGAAATCGCTGTGGAATTTGATTAGAATCTGATTTGAAGTGCTGTAGACTGATTCCAAAGCGGTATTGCCACTGAACTGCCCAATCTGGGGTGAGTTTTGATCTGGTCCATCCCTGTTAGAGAGAGGCAGAGCAGAGAGGGGAGAATGATTAAGACTAAATTTTTAGGTGAGCTTCTCATAAAGTTTAATAAAGGTAATTACATAAGAGATGATAAAAATACAGTAGATGAAATAACTGATGAGTGCCAAACCACATTGGTATGCGTTATGTTTATATAGGGGATACCATTTAATAATGTGAAGTATAAAACAGATCACATGTCTACCTAAATGAAATGTACTCATATTGGTTGTAATTAATTACACTATCTTTGGCATCCTGACTATAATTCAGAGTCTCTAAAATGCCTAGGGTTTGCCCTCTTTTTATTTTCTTCAAAATAATCTTGAGTGCATTTTGAAGGAATCTTAGAACTCACACAGTAGTTCTATTAACAAATTGCCAATAATTCAGATAGTTTCTTTATAATATATTTTTAAATAAAGATGTCTCAATTAACAGGATAATACAAATATATATTTATAACTATTATGAGAGAAATTCAAAAGTTATAGTAAATAATTGTGTTTGTATATAGGCTTTTAATTTTCACTAGTTTTGTAAATACAGAGGTTTCTTACCTTAAACTTATCCTGATATTAATTCCTTGCTTTTGCATTATCAGTTTAATAATAAATGAAAATATTTTTCCACACATCAAGTTTTTATTCAAAGTGTTTAGTTACTTCATGGGCAAAAAAGTCTAAATCTATTTCTCTCTGTCTCATTCTACCAATCATAGACTGTCACCCTCAGTCACACCGATTGAAATATCGGATGGCAATTTCTGTTTACAGAGGACTGCGATGTATTTTCATTCCCACCTCGTTGAATCCGTCAGTACCAATGGTCCTGGCTTACCATACAGTAATGAAGTCATAGACGGGCTCTGTTTGGAGGACAGTGAAGTTGATGTAGATTCCATTCCCAGGGGGGACTCGCACAAGCCAGAAACAGTCCTGAAAGTTGGGATATTCATCTGGGTACCCAGGAGAGTAAATGGTGCCATTCATGGCAGTTATATTCCCTCCACAAAGAGCTACAGAAAAGATACAAAACAAAATGTTAAAATAAAATAACAATGACTCGATTATAGAGAAAGAGGCAAACATTTCGTATTTCTTAAGCAGTATGAAATCCACCTGTATTATGTTTTTACCTCTTAGGCATATAAAATGAAGTTGGAAACTATGAACAAAATATTGTCAGCTTTTATTTATTTTCTATATGAAGCATGCTACATAGTTATTATTAACTATCGCTAGATCAGTAAATCACATTGCCTTTTTCCAAATATTTTATCCATATATATACACTGCTGAACTCCTGTCTTATACCATATATATATATATCTTTATAAGAGGTTCAAGGAATTTTTATTTAAAAGTTTTTTTTTAAGAGGCAATGAACCCAAATTCAGTAGCAGTATCTGGGTTACTGATTTATATAAGAATGGCTATTAAACACACACACATACACCTACACAGACACACACACAGGAGGAGCTCTACAGCGTTGACTTTATTTTCAGTGGCAATGGCGAAGGGTAGGGCTTCTGCCGGTAATAAAATCAGTTATTCATCACGGAGCCTTAAGGGTTTAACCTGTGTACTAACTACAGTTATTCATCTGAAAGAGACGCTGTATGTTTTGCATGCCGTTTGAAGAGAAGGCCAAAGAAATGCCCCGACAAGAGTGACTGAGCGGAGGGAGCGCACCTTCACACCTGGGAAGCGGGTGATTCCAGTTCCGACTCACGCCATGGAGGCAAGTGAGAGCCGAGTTTCCAATCAGCGTGTATCCAGGGAAGCATTCAAATGAAACGGTTTGACCCACAGTGAAATCACTGCCAATTACAAAGCCATTTCGAAACGGGCGTGGATCGGGGCAGCTTTGCAACTGATAGGCTGCAAAGGGAAAAAGGAAAACATTTTTGCTTTCTGAATTTTGAAAGGACACAGATGGGTATTATTCGCATCTTGCAAAATAGATGCAGTGCTGCTTGTAGTTGGTTATATATAGCAATTCAGGTTTATGATAAATGATATCAATGAGAGTATGATATGAATTGCTTCTCATGTCTATAATTTTCACATTAAATGTTAGTACAATTCATAAAAATGCATTCAGTTTCTTGAGCCACTTATGTAATCTATCTAAATTCTAAGTTTTAATGAAAATGTAAACTACTCTAACCACCACAATTTTAATCAAACATATTCTTATTCCTTTATATAGAGTGTGCTTCCTAGTTACAGTGCACATGCATAGAATAAAATAAACACACATGTAAGCTTAATTCTGAGCCTCTTTGAATTTTATTTTTACTATTTTTTCTCCAAAAGAAGCCACCATTGAGTCTCTCTGAAGTAGTTATTTAATAATATAAAATGCTAGGAAACACATTTCCTCCTAATGTAAATTTTGTACTTTAGACATCACGGTATTTTTGGCACTACATGCTCATTTGTTCATATTCCTTTTGTTCTGCATTCTACATGAGATCAAAGTTGCTATTTGTTTTGTTTATCATTGTATCTTAAAAGCCTCGCCCATTGCCTTTCATGTAGTAAGAGCTTACTAAATGCCGCCAAATAAATTTTGAGCCTATAAACAGTGTGTACTGTGCATTTTCCCAAAATTCAGAAAGTTCTTAAAGTCTAAGTGCAAGGTCATTTAAAAATAACATTCTGTGACTCCGTATAAATTAACCTGCTTCTCAAAAATGCCATCAGCTTAATGATATCAATGCAGTAAAAGAAGAGATAGCTTTAAAATTCAATGTAACTCACAAATAATATGTAGTGATGATTGTAATACATTATGGCTCATGTCAATAATATTAATATTAGATCAATAAGAGTAAAGATTCTATATATTTTATGTACTTATGTAAATAATAAAAAATCTATTTTCAAGGACATAGGGACTAGAAAATACAGTTAATAAAGTTCAATGTCCAGTTTGACATCATTCAAACAAGAACATTATTTTGAGAGGCCATGGAAAGCAAGGGCAGGATAAAGAACATGAAGGCCGGTTTCAGTTAAATAGCAAAGCGCCGGCATGAGGTCCTTTGTACTTGCTAGGGAAGGACCACAATATAGCTCTGAATCTTCTAGCAGCAAAGAAGAAACTCAGTTGTTGCCCAGTTGTTTCTCAAATAATTAAATTCTTTGGGAGCATAGCTAATTCTGTACTGTAAGGTGGTAGAAATGACTCCTATTTTATGTAAAAGATGATGAGCGATGAGTGCTCTTAAGTTATGTCTGCAAATAGGACACACACTTTAATTATTTTAGCACCAGGTAGTTGGATGTTACAATGTCTATTTTAACTATACTTAAATGTCCTTTTGGGTATATACTTTTATTCAGCAAGTATTTATGGTGCTATTATTGTTCTAGGCACTTGAGCTACATCAACGGCCAATACACAGATCCTTGCTTGGAAATCACAAAAATATTATATACTCAAAAAATAAAAAATAAAATAAATTAATTAATTAAAAATCCTGGCCGGGCGTGGCTCAGCGGTTGAGCGTCAACCTAGGATCCGGGCGATTGGGGTTTGATTCCCGGTCAGGGCACATGCCCGGGTTGCGGGCTAGGCAGCCGATCAATGACTCCCATCATTGATATTTCTATCTCTGTCTCTCCCGCTCCCTTCCTCTCTCTCTGAAATCAATAAAGATATATTTTAAAAAAGAAAGAAATAGGCCTAATATAATGATTGCCTGCGTATTTATTTCATATTCCCATGGCTATAGAATAGAATCAAGGAATGTCATGTTCTATCATTAAAAGTAAATGAAAATAATTTTACCTATAATAGATGAGTACTACAAAATATCTTTTCAATACACTCATTTTGATATAAAAGCCAAGATAAAACTTTGCTATCCAGCTTGCTTAAACTGCCTTGCCTCGACATGCTTCATTTCACTGTGCGTTAAGAGTAACTATCCTTTTTTCAGTAGTATAATTTTCTAAGGCCTCAGAAAGACATCATTTCCCCTAGATAGTTGCCTGAAAATGGCAGTATTTACAAGATCTTGCTAACTGAAGCTTGCCTTGGTTTAGGTTCTTTCTATTTCTAAAACAGAATATAGAAAATACTTTTAGATTGCTAAGAACTGATTTGGGACGATATAAACTTTAACTATTGCCCAGCTCACCTTGGTATACAATGTGGAACCCTTGTTTGTTTTGTGAGTAGTCACTGTGAAAATACAGGCTGGTTTCATGAGTCGTGCTAAATAAAGAAGATGGTATTTGAGGGCCACTAAGCCGGCCAATAACAGTGCTCGTTTCTGAGGTTCCGCTTCTTACTTCCAAATAATCATGTATAGTTTCTGTAGAAAAATTTACAAACTGGAGATGTACCCCTAAGGAAGAAAAGCAAACATGAGACTGCTTTATTTTTTTACCAAGTTTCACGCACACACACACAAATGCACACACTCACGCTAATGCACTTAGATATGTTCCCATTTAGGTCGCGAGGCGCACTCTGGATCTGGGCCGTGGGTTTGCTGTCTGCCCAATGGCCACAGAAACTCGACTACTTCAAATGGTGTGTACACGTTGTAGCCAGAAGGACCCGCATTAGAAAGCCCCTAAGAACCCTCCTTTCAGTGGCTTCCTGTTCTCTCAAAACCTCAGTCCCGTCACCCAGCGCTGGGGCGTGGTGAATTCCTCTAGCTTCCCCATGTGCGTCTTTCCCTGTGTCACTGTTTTTCTAGGATTTCTTTCCCATTCCCCACAGACTGGTCCTCTTTGCAGAGCAGTCTCTTTAAACTTTAGAGCCACAGTTCAGGCATCACATCCTCAGGCAAGACTTTTCTGAATTTACTAAACTGAACACTAAGTACAGCTCTGTCCTCTCTCTTATACTTCATAGAAGGTAAAGGGGGGCAAATACAGGGTGATGGAAGATAATTTGACTATGGATGGTGGGCACACAATGCGACATACAGATCATGTATCACAGTAATGTACACTTTAAAGCTATGTGACCCTATTGAGCAATGTCACCCCAATAAATTTAATAATAATAAAAAAGAATATGTGACTATGTGTCTCCTCGTTGTGACTGTAACTTATTTGGGGAAAGATACAGAGTCCATTCTACTAAGTACTGGGCATTTCATCCCCAGTACTTAGCATAGTACCTGGGATATAATATGTACTCAGTAAAGAGTTATCAAAACTATAAGTTTCTGTGAGTTTGTGTAAAACATTTAAATATGAATTTGTATTCTGAGGCTGTAGGTGCTTTGGATAATCGGGTACTTAAATTCAGTCCTCAACAAGTGAGATAGTACATACAGAATTTCTTAATTGTTCTAAATCCACCAGGTTTTTGCTTCAAGAAGTGTCTACTCATCCTAGTCTCCTGTGATTTAATTAACAAGCCTATCCTCAATCTAGCATTTCTATTTATGCATTTATAGACTCACAGGATATGAAGAAGCTACAAGAGAATATATTAGTGATAGAAGAGTGATAATTTATTAAATGTAATATATCCCAAACACTGGGAATTGTAATATTAGAATTGAAAAGTTATTCTATTCACAGAGGCATTTAAACCTAACATTAAAAAATTTGTACTACTTTTCAAATGTAAGGTCTTATTTATTTACAATGCATCTTAAATGAATTAAATAGATTACCATAAAATAATTTGTCCATGTACTACTTGGATACTAATAGAAGAGATTTACAAAAAAATTATACATGCAAATTAAGCTGAATTTATCATTGCCACACACATCTAATTGAGGCTACATCCATACACATCAAATCAAAAGTATAAGCTTATCTATCTGCCAAATTAAAAAGTGTCCATATTTTTTCAATTATCCAAGTATTCTAGTTGAAATGAATTTGGCTTAAGCAACATTTATCCAAATTTTACTCCTCAATTTACCTAACAGTATGTAATCCAAATTAAACAATAATTTCTGAATATTTTATAGTAGACATTGATATTTCTTTTCAAGGATGCATTCAGTGATATCGAAAACATTTTCATGTGTTTTTAATATACATACCAAAACCTACGGGCAGCTTTATTGTCCACGTGCAATCTAAACTGCTGGGGTAGTTTCCAGGAAAGCCAGGGCTGAGAATCACCCCACTGAAATCTGACATAGCACCACCGCACTGAGCTGCAAGATAATTGAGGCCCCACGTAAGCCAGAGTAGTGGAATAGTGGAATATATTAAAAAAGGATTGAAATCCATTCAAGTCTTAAATTAAAACTGTTCGATATAAATTTGAATATTATCAACTCTCACTCACCACAGGCTAGTAATCAAATATAATCTACTGGCAATGCATTTCCTAAAAATGCATAAAAAGACAGCATACTTCCTTTCTCAGCAACAACTGTAAGTAAAAACAATTACAGCGCAGCAAGGAGGAGCTCACGTGCCGGACACAAGCAAACAAGAAGCATGCGCCCTTCTCCACAGCAGGCAGTTTCTTTCTCACCCTTAAGTACTTCTAGTCCTGTTTTGATGCACTCCAAAGATGACAGAATTTAGAATAAAATCACCCAACAATATCAGTTCTAAGTACCAGGTTCAAGGGGGAACGGTTTTCACAGCCTGCCTTCCTTTTACTCTTTTAGTAAGAAGGCTAAATAAATAAAAAAAATTAAGAAAAATATTGGTTTCTATTGGTAATGTGTGAAGGATTCACATATCACACATGGAACATGGTCTTTATCCCAAAAGAATTTAAACAAAGAGTAGGGAAGTCCAAAATGTAAAAAGATATAGCCAGCTTTGAGGATTTAGGCATAATTTATCAATGTGTTTGTTTTAGAGTCCCTGTTATACTGATTTACTATTGATACGCTCAGGAACAATTGTAAGAACAGATAATTACCCAAGCTTTAGTTTTTGAATGATTACATAGAACTATTTACATTTAACATGCATTATAAGAGCAATTGCATTTTGCAAGCTAATTCTTCTAAATAAACATTTTTATCATTTCATCATAAAAGGACTAAAAAACACATTTGTTGATTGTGGGTTGAAGAATTAAATTTCATGACTTCACATCTGAAATTTACCTGTATAGAACACCGACTTGCACTCATTTATTTCTTGTTAAGAACAGTAATAGATAGATACTCAAACTTCAGGTTATGTATCAGTAGAAATTCTATCAATGTTCTGTGGATAGCAATAACAAGTTCACTGCTATCTTCATGTGAACTGAATGAATTATGTATCAAGCAGGTTTTACTAGGGGGATATATATAATCTTGCAGTCAATTTGCATTTAAAGCTTTGTTTCGAATGTGATTACCATTGAGAGCTAAAGATAGACCTGTATCCATTTCCATCCTTCAGTGGCTTTGCAGTAGACTCTTGTGCCCCATAATGCTTTTCGTTGACACAAACATCGTATAGTCCTCCAACATAAGATCATCTTTGATTCCTCCTTCTAATTTGTCTCTATTATCTAAAAATCTCAAGTGACTTTTCCTTTCTTCCATCAAATATCTGGCAGATTGTTTATTTTCCAGTTCACGAGGCTGTAACCTTGTTACCTGGTAGCTAGAGTTTTAAGACACTCTCTGCATCAACCTCATGCCTTTAGTTCTTCCTTATAATGTAGCCATGATGTCAATTCAAATTTTTTGTCTATCAAATATCATACAAACTTGTTTTCCAAAAACTATAAAATGCAAAATAGGATGAGTAGAAAAGAAAGGAAAATGCTCATAATCCCAGTACTCACAGATAACCTGTTTATACTCTGTTTTTCTCTACAGAAGAGGAAGATTATATGAATAACAAACACATAGTGTAGGATCCAAAAACTTTATATTCCATCATGTAATCAATGGTACAGTTTAATATGAAATTACTCATTTCATTTCTCTTATTTCTACCACTCTCAGTGGTAAATGGATATTTTAATATTTAATATTTTCATGCTCTGTAGAGCCCAGTATATTAATGGTTGCATACAGATACCAGAAATGAGGAAGAGAAATTAAAAGGGGGATAGAAATAACTGGAAGCAGCAATAAGCTAGGGCAAAAGTTCGTGCCCCTATTTCCAAAGCCCCAAGTGCTCTTTTGATATATATTCCATATCTTGATTGCCTGTCACCACTGAAGACATCCTGTGGAGTGTCATTCTCTCTTTGGTAGACTCCAGATCCCTTATCTAATCTGGCTCAGTGGTAAGCAGTAGGATATTTACTATCTTCCTGATCCTGGGTACTTCTATCATATCATACTGCAAAAACTCTTGGGGGGAATCAAGAAACCTAGCGCCTTTTCTCAGTTTTCTAGTTTTAAGTCATCCAATGATATTGAATTGGGGTAAAAAACAAAACAAAACAAAAAAACCTGTAAAAATTTAAAATAAAAAAGATATCAAACATTTATCTCAAAGTATCATTTCCATAAAACCTGACAAAAGGCAAACTATATGTTTGAACAATATCATATAAAGAGTGAAACTTTAAAATTTGATAAGCTTATAAATGTTTTATAGTTCTTTAACTTACCCAAACAAATTGGGATTGGGTAATTCCATCTTCTCACAGGTCCAGGCATACATGTTATATGAGAATGACCCTGTATATACAAGACAATGCAGTTCAGAACACCTTTTAAATGTTAAATCAAACATAAGGTAGTGAATGACTATTATGAAAACAAGGTTAAATATATATTGTCATTTTCACAGTTTTTAACTTTTACTGGAAATCTTAGTATTATTTGGAATAAGAAAGGTAATTGTATATACTTGTGATAAAATGTAAAAAAGTAAGATCCAGCTAGAAAAATATTAAGACTCCATATCACATTAGAATTGTATTTAACATTTTTTCTCAAAACATTTTCTACTATGATACTGCAATGATTACACAAGTAAAATGGCCTTAAATAGTGGTTTATTATAAACTGCTGTAATATTCAAGGTGAGATAGTTTAAATAATTATAAAATTCTTTCATAAAGAGATAAAACAAGTGTTCAAGTATATTAAATTTTAAACTGAAATATAAAGTCCAGAAAGATCTGATTACACTTCTGAGACTCATCATTTGTGATAGAACCATAAAGACTATAAATTATTAATTTTTAATTTAGCTTTCTCTAAGGAATTTATTTACTTAACATGTGAAATCATTTGTGCCTCTTTTTTTTTTTTTTTTTTCTTAATTTCTTAAGTCTATCCTTTAGGGAGATTTTTATGAGACCATAATTTTGAGACCCTTCAAAACTATAAGAGAGGATCAATATAAATACAAAAATTCTGAATATACATTGCAAATCCACTTTTTAACAAAATATATTTGTGGTTGATATTCACTAATTTGGGGAATTTATTATATCATGGAAATTTCATTTAATGCTTTAAGTAGCACTTCATTTATTTTCACATTCTAAAGATCCAGGAGTTCAGTTGTCACATCCTATGTAAATAAGAAAAGTGAATAATTGCTCGGACCGTGTGGCTCAGTGGTTGAGTGCCGACCTATGAACCAGGAGGTCATGGTTTTGATTCCCGGTCAGGGCACATGCCCTGGTCTTGGGTTCCATCCCCAGTAGGGGGCGTGCAGGAGGCAGCCGATCAATGACTCTCTCATTGATGTTTCTCTCTCTCTTAATCCCCTTCCTCTCTCTGAAATCAATAAAAATGTATTTTTTAAAAAGTGAATAATTACTTTTGATTCAAATATAATTTTTAATTACTTACAATCAAAACAAATTTAGTTCATTCCAGCAATTTCTCTCAAACATATGTTTTACTGAAAAACTGAATGACCTTTGACTTTAGACTAAACTATGAAGCCCAAGAACAATATAGTTTTAACGCTTGAGGATTGCAATCACTGGTTTGTTCAAATATTCTGAAAGGGCAATGAAAATCAAAACTATGATTTTAACATAAACTTACCTGCAGAGAATAGCCTTGATCACACTGAAATGATACCACATCACCAACCATGTATCTGTCTCCAATTTTAATTCCATTGCTGGGAGTTTGTGGTTCAGGACAGGAATCCAAACCAATTGCTAAGAAAATATTTAATGATAATAATATAAGTAACTTTCAAATAATGACTGCTTAAATTATGCATATTAAATTAGCAAAATTGAATATCTGGGTCATTAAAACTAGATTTTATATTGAGACAAGAATATTCTATGAACAAAACATTTTTAAAAACATTAAGCAAAGTTGTTACGTAATACATATATAGGGAAATATTTATGAAAAAATGTTAACTTAAAAAAAGTGATACAAACTCTCGTAAACTATGCAACAGCAATTTTTTAAGTTAAAAATTCTTATATGCCTATAATTGCACAGAAGAAAAATGGCCAAAATAAAATATTCCAAATATTAGCAGTGGTTATTCTTATGAGATTTTTCGTGATTTGTATGTCCTTCCTTGCCTTTTCCTGCATTTCCAAAATTTTTATAATGAACATAAATTATTTGTATAAGTAAAAAAAAAAAAATCACCTGTCTATTGGATAAATTAGTACCAGCAGAGAATTTGGGGGTAGGAAATATATTCTCTTCTATTTTTTAAAAAAACAATTGAGTTGGACCAGCTAATCTGTTGAATAAGATTGTTTCTGGGAAGAAGGTAAGGTGAAGAGGTAACCAGATCAGCAGGAGAGTCATATGTTAATGGCCTCTCATTTTTTTTCATCCATTTTTTTATGTGTACTGATGAAAATAAAACAAATATTTGAAAATCATGCAGTTCATATTTTATAGACACTTTTTTACTTACACAAATGAACCTCTGAGTATCAAATAGTAATTTTAAAACACCTTAAGGATTATTTTTTACTCCTTTGTGACAAAACCAATAGGTCATTATTTGTGGGGATCAGCAACAAAGAAATAATTTTTGTAAAAATGTTGGAAAGTATTCTCTCATGTTTAACCAAGGTCATCAAAATATTGTCACTTCTAGCTTCATGAGTGTAGATTTTGTAAAATTATGCGCTTTTCAATCAAACATGCTCTCTGTGAATTTTTCTTTAATGAGATTTGGATCAATTAATCTCCTGTTGTAGCCCAAAAGAGACAGAAACAAATCCAGGGACAAATCCGTATAACAAATTGCAGAGTTATGTCCTCTGTCAAATTACTGTAGACAATTTCCCTGACTGGAACATTAAACTTCAGTTCATATTTCTAACATTTATTTATAACTAAATATTATCCTTTCCAATTCTGTTTACAAGGCAATCAATCTAGAGTAGAAAATGTTGTTAATCATATCATTTGTATCAGGTAATTCTGATTAAATAATTACATATATATTACTTCCTCATTTTTCACAATGATTTCAAAGAGTCCTTAATGCATTGAGAGAGGAAGACAGGAAGGAGTAGAAAGCGTAATTACTGCTTAGACTCCCAGTAACATTGTTTTGTAAAAGGAAAAACTCCTTCATAAATTTCACATGACAACTCACGTATAGATTTATTGAAAATGAAGACCAAAAACATTGGATTTGCATTCATGTGAGAAAGGAACAGGAATTGAATCTTGTCTTCACACTAGAGGTTGTATTCAGTGAAAGTGAAGATCTTGTTATTTTAAATAGGTTGTGTGTTTTCAATTTAAAATTTTTCTTAAATAATAGATAGGAAAGAACTATTCTTTCTCTGCTTATGCTACATTTGAGGGCCCTTGAATGTACTAAAATTATCATCTGGCATTCCACGTTTATCATCATAAGCCAACAGTTTGAAACTCACATAGACGTCAGTGATAAAGTACGAATTCAAGATGAGCCGGTCTAGTTTGAGAATGAAGAAAACTGTAGACTTATTTCTGGTAAAATGTACCTTGGAATTAATTAATCAATCTGCTAACCAAATACATATTTTGTAGCATGTAACTTGACTGTTTGTGGACAAGTTTTTTAAAAGGAGGAATTCTGACATTTAATAATCTCTAAGAGAGCAGTGGTTTAGGAACAGGTGCAGGCTTCGCTCACACTTACCTTGATCCTTAACATTTTCTTACTTACTTCACCTATGTTTACCTTAGTTAACATTTAATCAAGGTCTGTAGTATAAAATCACTTGTATGAGAAGACAAGAATCGAGGTAGGGAACAGCCCTCTCCCACTGACTCGGGGGCTGTCTGATAACACCTCTCTGGTGTCTGTGAGAGGTGCCTGTCACAAAACCAAACCGAGGGACACTGGAACAGAGCTCAGAGCTGTCCTCAAGATCTGAAGAAATGATTCATTACCCTTTTCTGACGTCCAATCAATCAGCTCCCAGCATGATCCCGAACTCCTAACACACTGTGTCTTGTGATTTTTGCCCTATATAATATGTAACCTACAGACCAACAGGGAATTTGGGCTTTTGAGCTATATCTTCCCATTCTACTGGTTGACACCATTCATCAATAAAATAGCCAATATTTTGCTCTGGCCAGTGTGGCTCAGTTGGTTGGGCACTGTCCTGCGCACTTAAAAGTTGTTGTTTCGATTCCAGGTCAGGCCACATGCCCAGGTTGCAGGGTCCATCCCCAGTGCGAGGCATGCAGGAGGCAGCTGATCCAAGTGTCACTCTCACATCTATGTTTCTCTCTCTCTCTCCTTCTCCCTTCCTCTATCTCTAAAAATCAATAAAATATCTTTGGGGGAAAAAAGAAAAGAGAAAAAAAAAAGATGTGTTGGTTGCTTATGCCAGCATCATGTAGTATAGAAAATAAAATAATAATAATAAAATAATAATAATAAAATTGCCAATATTTTTCCACTGCAGTTCTTATCTAGTGCTTGGCTCTGCCAGCACCGGATGGATAGTTTTTCTGATCTGTAACACTGGCTCTACTAGTTTCTTGCTTTGTTTTCTAAAGTCTAAGATGATTCCTATGACTCAGTTCCTTTACCAATAAATGGTATGCAAAAATACCAGCTTCAGAAGAATATTGTAATGCTTAACGAAGAATCATGCATAATACTTAGAATAGTGCCAGGAAAACAGTAAGTTCTCAAGAAATGTTAACTAACATTATTATTACATGGTTTTAAACATGAAAATGAAGTTGACAGTTTGTATTCTAAATAAAGAGTATTTTTTACTGTTGTGATGAGAGTATATTTCTATATGTTTAAGATCAATAGGTTTTACTTAAATATTCTAGGGATATAAAGAAAGTAGGTAACATTTTATATGAAGTGTCAAGAACTTAAGTACAATGAGTTTGTGATTGACTCAAAATGAAAAGCTTCTATATACAGGTATAATGTTATTGGCTTTACGGTCAGAAAACCTAGGAGACCAGGAGCAGTGTTATTAGCTTAGGATATATATCCAGAGAAAGTTTAGCAATACAAAAACACGATGTTTCTATAATTCAGAAACTTACTAAACCATCTCTAACTCAACAGCATAAAGAGGTGAAAAGTCAATGAGATCAAGGACCATGAAATAAATTTTGATTAAAAGAAAAGAGGAAACAAACTATAATACAACCGTAATGTTCTCGTAAGGTTAATGAGTGAAATGGGTTTATAAAGCTCAATTATACTTATTTGTATGTAATATATTCTGAGTTAGTGGTAACTCAAATGAGAAACAACAAATATTAATAATTAAATTTGGGCAAGAGGTGTTTCTACAATTATTTTATGAGATGATATGCACAAACCAGTTAGAATAAGACAACTAAGAAAAATATAATCAATTTTAAAATCACAATTTTTCTCAAATAACTATCTAATTAGCCCAAGGGAGGAAATCACTTTTAGTGATTATAAAAATAAACTCATTAAGACCTAATACAGCCTGGCTGGGCTGGGCGTGGCTCGCTGGTTGAGTATCGACCTAGGATCCAGGAGATTGCAGTTCAATTCCTGGTCAGGGCACATGCCCAGGCTGTGGGCCTGATCCCCAGTCGGGGGCGTGCAGAAGGCAGCTGATCAATGACTCTCATCATTGATGTTTCTCTCTCTCTCCCTCTCCCTTCCTCTCTCTGAAATTAATAAAGATATATATATATATTAAAAAGACCTAATACATAATCTTGTGAGCATATTGCACAAGGATGGGAAGCAGTAAAGTCACTATTGTGTTGTATTGAATCTTTTGTTACTTATAAACCAGTTAAATGGTACATTTCTGGGTGTTTACTATTGTACGACTATTGTTATGCTTTGGAGTAGTCAGACCTTCCAACTACTGCATGGGATACAAAGACGTTGTCTACACCACCTGAAATTAGATATTTTTCAAATTTCCACCAGGATTTACACAAACTTACTAGAGGCAGATATCATGAGTGAGCTCAGGTGTGGGAGGAGAGCAAAACGTATTCATTATGGTCATGTAGCCACACAGAAACTCCCTTTCTTTAACATGACCCTGTCTTCTCTAGTTGACACCTAGCAAAGATAGCTAGCATTTAATAAGGTATTCAGTAAATACATGATGATAAACAACTGGGTTTGTTCTTACATTTGGGAAGCAATATCTAAGTGGAAAATTAAGGGAGGGAATGAACTGTTGCTTTTCTTTCCCAGGTAATAGAAAAATAATAAATATGGAATGATCAAAATGGAGCTCTAGGAATATTAATGAGACCAAGGCATGTGAAGAATATACTGGCCAGAAGGAACATCAGATTTGTATACTACTACTACTACTACTAATAATAATAATACTAGCAGTAGTAGCAGGCAGGCATTCCCAAGTTAAAATGTTATGATCTCAAATTCAAAGAGAAAAAGAGCACTATAGATAGATAGTTGTCAGCATTTACTTTTTAAGTAAATAAAAAGCGAGGCATAACTGTCTAGTAACCATGCCACCAGAAGATCTAGTTTTGTTGTTGTTTCCTGAAAAACCTCATGAATGAGTAGAAATATCACAAGGGGAAAATACTCGCTGGAAGGAATTTCATCCAAATTTCCATTTCCCAAGGCAGAAGAACATGTTATGTTTCCTGAAACCTTTACCATTTAAAATACTCCTTTAGGAAGACAGAAAGAGTTTGCTTTCTTGGTTTAAAAACACATATGAAATCTGTCCTTTTAACAGCAAACCTTCACATCTTCTGCATCTGTTGCTGGTATTTATAGTGTGATTAGGAGACAGTTTTTGCCTGTTGTGATTCCTTCCTCATGTTACCCTGTGGACAGAACTTCTATCTCAGAGACTGTCGCAAATGAAATACCAAAGCTGTGCACTGAAATCGGTGTCATCTCAATGGAGAAAAGTTAATTTTTTCCAGAACCCAACTCTTGAGCATTTCACTTTTACTTAGCATGAAAACACAGTTTATTTTTTCTCCTTTTAGTGCTTTTATATTCATTAAAAAGTACAATTCCTCTTATAGAGGCTACTGTGTTCTCACATTTCAAACAGTAATTTGGGGGGCTTCTGACTATATAAAGAAGTTCTTTAAAATTTTTATTTTTATATCTAGTTAATGTAACCTGTCTCCACCAGTGAACAGATTCTTGCATTAACCCAAATTGATGTTTCTCCACTAAGGGAAATTAGTGTTTTGAAACATGACAGATATTACGGTGCCCTTTACACAAACAAGATGGATTATTTGCAAAAGAGACACTATGCTTGGGTGAATCCTCTGGAGTTTCTTGAGGTGTGCGCTGAGTAATCAGATGGCCTTTGAGCTTGCCTTGCTGGACAGTGTACCCAAATCCCAGCTCTTACATGTAGCATTTGTTCCACCAAATGCATGGTAGCTAATTTTCAATCTATTATTAGCAAAGCAGCCAAAAATGCTGTAGTGCTTGTTTCATAAATTTGCCCTTAAAGACTAGAGCAGAAGTTATTAGTTATTTTAATGTGTAAAGCTGTATTTCAAATCTCCCCCCACCATTCCCTTTCACTTAATATTTTGTAATTATTATGTTAGTGTCAATGTTAATTAGACAATAGATTTGAAAACATGAAGAACATTCCAAAATCTTTTAAGTTAATTAACAGAACATTAGGCAGCCTCTGGCGCTGATCTCACCACTGTCCACTCAACCTGTTGTTTGTTTTCTCTTTCTCTGTCTCTCTGTCCCACTTGCTTTTCGTTTTCCAAGCTCTGTAACTCTGTTTTTCATCGATTTCTTCATACTTCTTCATTTTTTATTTATAGTTCCTATTTTAATTTTAATTCACTCACTTTGTTTAAAAACAGCACATGCAAAGGGAATATTTTTAGATGACAATATTACTAAATGTGTCTACTTAGTAAGGCATTTATTTAATTTCTCCCAAAAGAAAGGTCTTTTTATACCTGGATAATATTTTCACTTCTTTGCTAAGTTATGATTTGATAAGAAAAAAAAAAAGTTTTAATATAACTCTACAGGATTTTTGTAAAAGTGGTATTTTTTATTATGTTTACTTTAATCCAGGAAGTTTTTTAGAATTTTGTTCCAATTCAAAGGAAACATTGAGGAACTATTTTCATGTCTTAGTTTAGGCCCCTAAACACAGTGTTTAAAAAAAAAATG